>NC_060144.1:364844879-365153420 GCF_021461385.2 Schistocerca piceifrons | reverse complement strand
TTCAAATTTCACTCCAGTCGCACAAGAGTGGCGCTATTAGTGCCACTAAGAGGATGGAAATCAGGTTTGTTTTAAATACTCGCTGTGATTGTCGTGAGGGTCAGTTACACTTGAGACTAGACGTGGCCAGTTGATGTTAGTCAAGAATTCCTTTAAGGAGACAAAAATGTCGTTATTAACACCCCACTGAGTTTAAAGAAGGTCGAGTAATAGGACCAAGAGAAGCTGGATGTTCCTTCTGCGATATTGCAGAAAGACTAGGCAAGAATGTAGCCTCTGTACATGATTGCTAGTAACGGTGGTCACGAGAATGCACGGCGGCAGCAAGACCGGCCTCCGGACGGCCACGTGGCACTACCAACAGGGAAGACCATCCATCGTGTTCGGCCATCGGCTCTGGAGCATCTTACTGTACCTGCAGCTGCAATTTGAGCAGCAATTGGCGCTACAGTGACACAACGAACTGTCACAAGTTGGTTACTTCAAGGACAGTTCCGAGACAGACGCCCCGTAGCGTGTATTCCACTGACCACAAACCACCACCATTTCCACCTCAGTCGTGTCAAGCGAGGGTTCAGTGGAGAGCAGGGTGTAGGTCTGTTGTGTTTTCTGATCAAAATTGATTTCGCCTCGGTGTCAGTGATGACCTTGTGAGTAGAAAGATGCCAGTTGAGGGCCACCTGCAAAACCAACCTTTTTGGATGCTGTACACGCTGGACCTGTACCTTGGAGTTAGTATCTGGGGTGCGATTTCGTATGACAGCCGGATCACTCTCGTGGTTAACCCACGCACCCTAACTACAAATTTTTATGTCAGTCTCGTGATTCGACCTGTTTTCCTGCCATTCATGAACAGCATTCCAGGGGCATTTTCCAGCAGGATAAATCTCTCTCACGTACAGTTGTTGTAACTCATCAAGCTCTAGAGAATGTCGACATGTTACGTTGACCTGCTTCAACTCCAGACTTGTGTACAACCGTGTGCGTATGGAGCAACATCGGACTAGAACTCCATCGTCATCCACAACCATCATTAGCCGCCTTTGTATTGAACGCCCGGGTGTAACAGGTTATGGACTCCATCCCATAGACTGATCTCCAGCACCTGTAAAACAATATGCAAGCACGTTTGCATGCTTTCATTCAACGTTTTGGTGGTTGCACTGGTTATTAATGTACCAACATTTCATATTTGCAGAGGCTTATCTCGTACTTTCATTAACTTGTTGTCTTGCTATATTAATCGATTAAATATTTTACCTAGACAAATGTATTCCCGGCATTCTATTACCATTATTTTTTTTTTTTGGTGTTGCAGTTTCCTTCTGCCAGTTTAAATATATATAGTAGAGCCTTGCTTAGCCAGTAATAAACGAAGACATTGTTCCCAGGTGGGTGACGCCGTGCGGCGCCTGTAGAGTGCCACTGTGGAACTGCTACGTGTTCTTCAGCCCAGACTGTAGGTAAAGTGACATATTGTACTATATTACGAATATTCAGTACCCGTTTTAGCATACGTTTTACTGACTGTTGAGTGTATATTAGATGAAACAGGAATAATTACCTAGAAAGTGGTTTCAGATGATTTTCTGTTTAGGAGGAACGCTGATAGTTTCATCTTAAGAAATTCTTAGCGATCTGTATTATTTTGATAGTAATAATAATATAAAGTATTTCCGTATTGATTACTGTACTGAAGATATTGGAGGAATAAAGTTAGTGCTGCAGCCAAGAAACAGTGCTGTACCTTGAATCACAGCAAACAAAAATCTATGCCAAAACAGCCAGAATGCCAGGTGAGCTAGGAGTACACAACGAGCTAACTGTGGCCTCCTTGTAGTGTGAGTACATTCTCCGTATTTTTGTTGAACAACGTTCAGAATTAATAGCTCATTGCCACTTTGTTATAACGCTTCTAATTTGCGTTTAATATACGAAAATTTTTTTGTTATTTTCGTCCACTGCAGTCGGTTTTAAAATATTTGTTACATTGAATTCGAAATGCACTCACGTTAACACGAGAGCACTCCTCGCTGCGAAGTAACGTGCTTTTAAAATTAGCAGTTCTACATAAATCACAAATCGATCCGTATGAAATACACTCTATAAGGATGCAACTGAAATGTGACTGGGAATATGAAATGTAAATCGTGACCGTATTTTTTTGCGGAAACGATGTATCCTCTGAGGCACCGGCACTGAAATGACATATGTTTAATAACGTATCACAGCTTATTTTCAGCAAGAAAACAAAGTTATTTTGGATAAAATGAGAAATAGCTCAACATACTCGGCGTTACAGAGTCACCGTGAAGGATTAAGGACGATTTTCTCATTTGGTAATGAGCAAAGATTAAAGCCCAGTCGACTGCTAACTCATTAGAGATTCATCACATGCTCGGACAGGATAAGGATATCGAAAGAAATCAGCCAAATCCTTTTCAAAGAAAGCACCCTGGTATGTAACTTCATCTGTTTAGGGTGGCAATATGAAACCTGTGATGTTGGGCAATAATAATTTTCATTAGACTTTAAAGTTTTCTTTGGTCTCTACAAAACTTATCAGCAGTCATACATAAATCAAAATGCTGCAGAACTTCTCTGCAAATTTCTTTACGCTGTTACGGTAACCTCAAACTTCTTCACATTATTAAAACACGCAAAGCTAAACCTCTGGCAAAATTAATTTCTGAAAAAAAAAGATGTCGTTTCGTTTGACTTATTTATCAGTTTTGTGACTGTGCAATCCGTCACGAATTCCTCTCCTGCGTTCTCTTCATCTTCAAATATCACTGGCACCCTACATCCTCAGTCATTTGTTGGGTTTATTTCACTCTTCGTCTTCCCCTAAAGCTTTTAACCCTTACAGCTCCCTCTAGTACCATGGAAGTTATTCTCCGATGTTTTACCACGTGTCCAGTCATGCCGTCCCTTCTTCTTTTCAGCGTTTTCGATGTGTCTTTCCCCGCAGGTTTTGCGGAGACGTTCCTTATATAATCGAAACAGGTAATGATAAACACCCTTCTGTAGCACCGAACATCACACGCTTCGATTCTCTTCTGTTTCGGTTTTCCTGTTTCGATGCTTCACTACAGTACCGTGAGCCTAATGGACAACGTCAGAAATTTCTCTCTCGAATTAAGGTCTGTCTTCGATTCTGCTTTTGAAGCCCTCCTTGCTTCGTCCGTCGTGGGCTATTTGCTTCCAAGGTAACAAAACTGTTTAAGTTCGTCTACTTCGTGACCACCCATTTTGATGTCAAGTTCTCGTTATTTGCAATTCTGTTACTTCCCATTACTTTGGTCTTTCTTCACTTTACTCTGTCTGTATTCTCACTCATTAGACTGTTCATTCCGTTCAACACATCTTGTAATCCATATGCACATCCACTCAGAATAGCAATGTCATCAGAGAATGCTATCAATGATATCCTATTACCTAGAATTTTAGTACCACTCTTGAACCTTCCTTTGACTGCTTCTTCGATGAACAGACTGAACATCAGGCGCGAAAGACTACATCACTGCCATACATCCATTTTAGTCCGAGCACTTATTGCTTGATCTTAGAATGTTATTGTTCCCTTTCTTCGCCTGTACACATTGTCTGTCACCGGTCTTTCGGTATGGCTTACTCTTATTTTTCTCAGAATTTCGAACACCTTGCACCACTTTACGCGGTACAACGCTTTTTCTAGGTTGATCAATCCTATGAGCGTTTCTTGATTTTCTTCTGTTTTTTTTTCGGACTGTTTTCCATTATCAAGCGCAAAGTCAGAATTGACTCTCTCGTACCCTTTCCTTTCTAAAGCGAAACTGGTCATCATCTAACAGATCCTCAACATTCTTAGCATTCTTTTATTAAGAACAAAAGAATGTAAAGAACGTTGAGGATACGTTAGACGCAGCAATATCCGGGCTGTGTGGTAGATGATTAAAAACTTCCCACTGGATACGCTGCAAGAGCGTTCTCATTCCCCCTGCAATAAACGGCTGATAATTGTCACTAAGAAGAACGTCGATGACTGTTACGTTACGTAAGGTTGAATGAAATCAGGAGAAATCTCATAGCAGGCAGCCATACTTGGCAAAACACAATATTTTCTAGACATTTTCGAGCGCTCACTGTGCGTCTGCGGACATACTAGACACACTGTCCAACACATCTGTGCAAAGCTTCATCGGAGTTTCACTGTGGTTTTCATTTCGCCACCTATCGCTTCTTACTTTCCGAATAGTCCTTATACTTTTTTACTGCGTCGCGTGCCCACAACGCCACCATATGGCATTAAATATCTCTGTTGGAAGTGGTCGTAATGTTCTGGCTCACCAGTCTATATACAGGTTGCGTCAAAAAAAATGTATACACACTTTGAAGCGTCATAGAACATTTATTTCCCGTTCTACAATGTTAAATTTCTGGAAATGGAAAGCTTAAAGTCCAATAGGAAAAATAAATGTACTTTGCAAAGGTGATTAATATTCAAACGGGTGGCCTTCAGCATCAATACATTTCTGAGTATAAGTCACCACTGATTACGTACATCGTACCAAAGTGTCCAATGAGATTTCTGCGCACACCGCCTGAATCTCATTCCAAAGTGTGTCCAGGTTAAGTGGTTTACGTTTGTACACGTCATCTTTTACTGTGCCCCATAAGAAGAAATCAAGTGCCGTGAGGTCTGGAGAGCGTGCAGGAAACTCGATTGGTCCCCTGCGTCCTAGGCCGGGCGGAGTGGCCGTGCGGTTTCTGGGCGCTACAGTCTGGAACCGAGCGACCGCTACGGTCGCAGGTTCGAATCCTGCCTCGGGCATGGATGTGTGTGATGTCCATAGGTTAGTTAGGCTTAATTAGTTCTAAGTTCTAGGCGACTGGTGACTTCAGAAGTCAAGTCGTATAGTGCTCAGAGCCATTTGAACCATTTGAACCCTCCGTCCTATCCACTGGCCTGGCACATTGCGATCCAGGTATGCTCGTACGTCCCTATGATAGTGCGGTGGGGCGCCATATTGTTGGAAATAAAACTCATCATTACCGTTTAACGCACGAATGGCAGGGAATATGGAGTCGCCGGCCGAGCTGGCCGAGCGGTTCTAGGCGCTACAGTCTGGAACCGCGTGACCGCTACGGTCGCAGGATCGAATCCTGTCCCGGGCATGGATGTGTGTGATGTCCTTAGGTTAGTTAGGTTTAAGTAGTTTTAAGTTCTAGGGGGACTGATGACCTCATAAGTTAAGTCCCATAGTGCTCAAAGCCATCTGAACCATTTGAATATGGAGTCAGCAAGCATTGTTACGTACGTTTCTCCAGTAACAGTACCTTCAAAGCGGAAAGGCCCAATGAGTCCCCTTGCAGACAAACCACACCACACATTTACACCAGTCAAATTCACAGCTTTTTCTATTGTAATGTGAGGATTATCTTCAGCCCAATACACACAATTGTGCCTATTGACAGTTCAATTGAGTTTCTATTGGGCTTCATCCGACCAAATTATGCCACCCATAAATCCCGGGTCACGTCTCACCATCTCCTGAACCCATTCACAAAATTCTAACATTCGATCTGGATCGTCGTCACTTAGCTGTTGCACCAACCTTGGAATGTACACACGAAAGTTGCCTTTCTTCAGAACGCGTAGCACACTACCAGCACTTACATTACACTCACGTGCCACTTGCCTTGAAGATTTTTGCGGCGAACACTGAAACAGTTCCAAGACCGCAGTTGTGGAATCATCACTTGTAGCTGTACGAGGTCGCCCTGATCGACCTTTATGCACGTCACACACTGTTCCACGAATTTAGAATTTGTCTCGTAGAAGTGTAATTGTTAACCTTGAAGGTGGTTCTGTACCATACTCATTTCTCCACTGTCTTCTAACCACAGCTACATTCTCAAACTTCCAGTGCCACATAATTATCTGCTTCCGCGCTTCAAAGCTCAAACTCACGCCCGCCATGTTGCAGTTACTTCCTTGCCACTGCTGCCACCTGTTTAAGAAACATAACATTACTTTCTCACAGATATTTAACCTTGTAGAACGGAAAATAAATTGTCTGTGACAGTTCAAAGTGTGTATACATGTTTTTGACGCACCGTGTATATATGACCACTATCGACATAGGTATGCCTTGGCGAGCACAGTGAGGGCGTAAAGATGTTGAGAAATAGGGCGTAAAGATGTTGAGAATTAGTGCCCCTGCCAAGTATGGATGCCTGCTGTGAGATTTCTACTGATTTCATGCAACCTCACGTAACGTAACGGTCATCGACGTCTTTCTTCATGACAATTATCAGCCGTACACTGCAGGGGCAATGAGGACGCTGTTGCAGCGTTTCCGATGGGGAGTATTTGGCCACCCACCATACAGCCCGCGCGTGGTTCCATCTGATCTCCGTCTCTGCTCAAATGAACCGCTGGTATGACGACAACATTGTGGTATAGACAACGATCTGCAGCACGGCGTAGTAACTTCTCTAAAGCACAGGAGGCTTCCTTCTCTGAAGAGGGTGCTGGAAAGTTCACACAGCACTGCGACAGATGTCTATGTCGGAGCGGCGACTGTGTAGAGAAGTAGCTGGAAGGTATAGCTAACTGGTAAGTAAAATAGATTTGATTTTCACTTTGGTTTCAATTTTGCGACCTTCGTACCTTATTTTCCGAATAGCCCTCGTATATAAGTGGAGTAGAGATGAATCGGGAAATATTCACGCCGCGATACGGGCCAGGGTGGAAATCCACGACATAAGTAACCTTGAGAAAGGGTAGATTGCTATGACACGGAGCCTGCGAACGACCATCTGGAAACAGCGAAGCTTTTCTTCTGTTAGCGTGTTGCTGTCGTGAGGAGTTACGGAAAGCAGCGGACTGTAAAACCACGAGTTGGCGAGAAGGCGTTGGATGTCCACGCTTCATTGCATAACGAGGGGGTGAGAGGCTGGCGGCGATCTTTAGCATATGTGATGACAGAGTACAGTGGTGCAGGAACAAGTGTTCCCAAGCACAAAGTTCAGCGCACATTCTTGAACACTGGGCGCTGCAGCTACGAGCTCCCATGTTGAGCCGTCGATATCGTCAATTAGAATTTCAGTGAGAGTGGATCGTGGAGACCATTAAGCGGACCAATTGAAACGTGTCGCTTGTTACAGCAGTCGATATTAGAGTCCGGAAACTCCGTCATCCAGAAGAACGGCTGCTCGAAACAGTACCAAGCCACTGGCGTAGGCATGTGGGACATGTATCATGCTGCGAGCGGGGAATAAGTGCGACCTGTGGTAGCAATATAAGACACAATGATAGCTGCGCAGTAGCAGAATATTCTTATGGGCCACTCTATCTCTTCCTGCTTGATGTCTTCCCCGATGGCGATGCTGTTTGTCCGTAGGATAACGATCCGTGTTAAAAAAACCAGAATAGTGTTACAGTGGTTTGCGATGGTGAAGATTTCATTACCAAATTTCCCTGTTGTGAACCCGATGGATTAAACAAGGAATGCTAGAGGCACCAACTCTGTCCATAGACTACCGGCTTGTCACTTAAGTATATCGCGTGACCTGTGCGTAGAGATTTGGTGATACGTGCCACCGGAAACGTACCATTGACTTGGCAAATCCATGCCACGCAGAATCGCTGCCGTTTCGCGTCCAACAGCATGATATTGAGGAGGTGTTCTTAATGTTTCGGGTCATTTGTGATTATAAGGGCAGAAATCAATAACGGAAATTCTGTTGGGGCAAGGTGATCGTTTCATTTTGGCAGTATCTGAAAATGATATGTTTTCATTTGCAACGGACACACATACACTCCTATTACAATGTTTCCAGAATGATTGGTACATTAATTTCATAGAACTATAAATTTCAATAGGAACCCCTCTTCCCCAAGGTTCTACACTGTTTTCTGCAGAATATTTCTCCATCAGCTTTCACTCGATGGAAGCGAAGACAAATGCATGTACTTCACTGGTAGATATCATAATATAAATTATCACTATCATTGAAGCACTAATTTTTACCATTCAAACTACCTTTGTAGATGCTACTTCACTTATTGCCAAACTATGTTTTTTATTTTTATTTATTTATTTTAATTTGAATCTTCGTTAACTCTATTTAGGGTTAGGCAGTGGGTGTGCGCGTGTGCCCTCCGCCACACAACGTTGGGTGGCTTGCGGAGTATAAATGTAGATACAGATGTAGATGAAGTCATCTGTCCCCTAGAACTTAGAACTACTTAAACCTAACCAACCTAAGTACATCACACACATCCATGCCCGCGGCAGGATTCGAACTTGCGACCGCAGCGGTCGTTGCGGTTCCAGACAAAAGCGCCTAGAACCTTGTTTGTACCTATGTGTTTTCTTTCCAATTTCTCTAACTGCCCGTTGACAGATGTCCATTCCTCTTCAGCTCAGTTGCCCACTGAGATATTAATTACAGTAGTATCTACAACCTCAAAGAACTAGTCTCTTCATCATTACTAAATTGCGATCTGATTCTATATCTAGTCCTCGGTACATCTTACAGTCCAATTCTGATTACGGTATCCCTGACTGACCATGAGGTAATCTAACTGAAAGCTTCCCGTATCTCCCGGCATTTTCCAAGTATATATCCTCATATTCTGATTCTTGAACACTGCATGCGCTATTACTACACTACTCGCCATTAAAATTGCTACACCACGAAGATGACGTGCTACAGACGCGACATTTGACCGACAGGAAAAAGATGGTGTGATATGCAAATGATTACCTTTCCAGAGCAGTCGCACAAGGTTGGCGCCGGTGGCGACACCTACAACGTGCCGACATGAGGAAAGTTTCCAACCGATTTCTCATACACAAACAGCAGTTCACCAGCGTTGCCTGGCGAAACGTTGTTGTGATGCCTCGTGTAAGGAGGAGAAATGCGTACCATCATGTTTCCGATTTTGATGAAGGACGGATTGTAGCCTATCGCGATTGCGGTTTTTGGTACCGCGACATTGCTGCTCGCGTTGGTCGAGATCCAATGACTATTAGCAGAATATGCAATCGGTGGGTTCAGAAGGGTAATACGGAACGCCGTGCTGGATCCCAACGGACTCGTATCACTAGGAGCCGAGATGACACGCATCTTATCCGCATGGCTGTAACGGATCGTGCAGCCACGTCTCGATCCCTGAGTCAGCAAATAGGGACCTTTGCAAGACGACAATAATCTGCACGAACAGTTCGACGACGTTTGCAGCAGCATGGACTATCAGCTCGGAGACCATAGCTACGGTTGCCCTTGACGCTGCATCACAGACAGGAGCACGTGCGATGGTGTACGTAATGACGAACCTGGTTGCGCGAATGGCAAAACGTCATTTTTTCGGATGAATCCAGATTCTGTTTACAGCATCATGATGGTCGCATCCGTGTTTGTCGACATCGCGGTGAACGCACATTGGAAGCGTGTATTCGTCATCGCCATACTGGCGTATCACCTGGTGTGATGGTATGGTGTGCCATTGGTTACACGTCTCGGTCACCTCTTGTTCGCATTGTCGGCACTTTGAACAGTAGACGTTACATTTCAGATGTGTTACGACCCGTGGCTCTACCCTTCATTCGATCGCTGCGAAACCCTACATGTTAGCAGGATAATGCAAGACCGCATGTTGCAAGTCCTGTTCAGGCCTTTCAGGATACAGAAAAAGTTCGACTGCTGCCCTGGCCAGCACATTCTCCAGATCTCTTACCAATTGAAAACGTCTGGTCAATGGTGGCCGAGCAACTGGCTCGTCAGAATACGCCAATCACTACACTTGATGAACTGTGGTGTTGAAGCTACATGGGCAGCTGTACCTGTACATGCTATCCAAGCTCTGTTTGACTCAATTCTCAGGCGTATCAAGTCCGTTGTTACGGCCAAAGGTAGTTCTTCTGGGTACTGATTTCTCAGGATACGTGCAGCCAAATTGCGTGAAAATGTAATAACTAGTCAGTTGTAGTACAATATATTTGTCGAATGAATACCCGTTTATCATCTGCAGTTCTTCTTGGTGTGGCAATTTTAATGGGCAGTAGTGTAGATAAAGTTTATTCCATGCCTCGGACTTTTTCCGGTCTCGTGCCTACTACCAAGCTTATGATACACAATAGCCACTTCTTATAATCCTCCCCTAAAACGTTATTTTATTCCCTCACTTCTATTAAATTTTCATTTCCATTTACATACTTAATTACTCCTTCAATGTCCCCATATACTTTCCCTATCTCTTCATCTTCTGTTTGCGACATCGGTATGTATACCTGAACTATTCCCGTGTGTGTCCATCTGCAGTCAATTCTGATGAGCACAACCCACTCTTACACCGTCCACCTCGGTCATTTCTGACGACAGCGTCAGACAGCATCCATCCGTTGCAGCCATGAAAGAAGGGGTAATAATACCACTAGCCTGCCGTCGTCGTCTGCTGTCTTTGAGTTACACCTGATCTTGTTGATACCGTTTATTCTCCCCCCACCCCCTACACACACACACATACACACACACACACACACACACACACACACACACACACACACACACACACACACAAGCATGTGACATGCTGTGTTAGCTTTACATTCGGGCATGAATTTTCAGTTGCCGCAGTCAAAAATCGCACTACACCTCGCTGTCCCTCTTTCCCTAGCTCCATAATGAAGTCGGACGCACACGCCACTCGTTGATATCACGTCTTGCACATCTGTCAACTAGCATAGCGGTGAAAGTTCGAGCTGTTTTCTCCTCATTCCAAATCGAGGCCACTTCTATACAGCATCTAACTGCGTTACCAATGGCTGCGCCATACTCGTTATATAGTCTGTCCTGTTTTCATTTCTCTGCCCATTAGAGTTAGACTTCACATAATTTATTTTGTTACAGTGTGTGTCTGTGATATACTAAGATGAAAAATAAATGAATAATAATCTCATTGTATTGGTGTCTCAGAGTTTCTGATCTGGGTGCTACATACACTAGCGGTGTAGTAGGTGGATTTTTACTGGAGTGTCTTAGAGCATACAGTTACCTGACAGTGATCAGTCTATTGGCTACGTCAGTAGTTGTCTAATTTACACCCTGAATCCTAGAGAAATGGCAGCCACCGTGTGTTTCAGCAGCCGAGTGGTGCAGTAACTGAGTTGGGCTGACCCAAGGTCCATCAGCTATGACTGCATTCAGTTAAGAGCGACCTTCGATCAGGAGATTACATAAAAAACGTTCGTGCGAACCATCCCAGAATGTTGCTCGGATATGACTACATACCAAATGTTAGTAACAAGAGAAACCGAATGGATACAAAGAAGCGCAGCGCGAATGAGCACATTTTCGTTTGACACATCGTAGAGCACCACGGAGATGCTGAAAAACCTGAAATCGTACACGCATGAAGACAGGTACCAACTACTTCGCCAAAGCCTATTTAAAAGTTTTCTAGAACCATCTTTAAGCGGGGAGCCTAGGGATGAACTACCATCTGCGGAAGGGCAACGAAGAGAGAAATAACCTGATAGTCTATTCCGGTTTGCTGCCGAATCCTGAAATCTACTTGCTTACGTCTTCTCCACTCTTCAATAGTTCCCCCGTCTTCCCATTCGTCAGATTTTACAATCATGGCATTCTTCCTCCTTCAGATCTCGCTTTCTCATCATTCCAATTTCTCCCGCTTTTCATGTTAATCTCGGCCGTCCACGCTTTCTCCTTCCTTGCGGCGACCATTCCAGGACTGCCTTCGGCTATCCTTATTGCTCTATTCGCTGTACATGTCCATACCACTGAAGAGTTGTTTGCACGACAGTTTGCTCGGAATCCATTATTTTCCTAATTTCCTCATTTCCTCTCCGTCTGTTCTGCGCATGCTGGCTGCCCTCCTTATTGCATCCATCTCTAGTGTCTGTACTCCCCTTCTTTGCCGTTACCCCAGTTTCCAGTCTACTGCACCCTACGTTAGTATAATTTCCACTACTGTTTTTAGAATTCTCTTACTTTCCTTTTGATACTGCCCAGCTCTACAGAACATTTAGCATTTTAGTTGATCGTCTTGCCTGCTGTATCCTGCGTTCCACATCTGCTTCACAGTTTCCGAAGGAATGGATTACCGACTCAGATATTCAAAATGCTTTACAGCTTCAATAGTTCCTTGCGGCAGTAATGCATCACTTCCATCTCCTCCCACTCCTAGATATTCTGTTTTGCTCACGTTTATTCTAAGCTCGCCTTTTACAGTTACTTCCATTAACTTCTTTGTCATAAATTTGCATTCCTCTCCACTTTGAACTATCAGTGTTTGATCATCGGCACGTAATAATGAGTAGATAGTATCTTGCTGGAAAGGTATTGCCACACGTCCACATTTCTGGTTCCACCCTTCCAGTATACACTACATATATACATATTAAAGATGGTGGCCGATAGATACCGTATATATATTTTAAAGAGAATCGGCGACATATTGCAGCTCTGTCTAAGTCCTTTCGATGTTTGAAATCAACTTCCTCCCTACTTTAATTTCTACGTACAATGGCGGTTTATTCTATGAATTAGAGATAGTTGTTGTGCTTCTACACTTACGGTATACACTCCATCACTTCACACAGCGCTTTGATGGCTACAGAATCATTTTTTTTTCTAAATCTAAAATATTAGTTGCACATCTTCCCACTTACTTGCCTAAGGCTAAAAATATGGTTCCTACAAGATCATCCTACTATAAACTCTCACATCTTTTTCTCAGTATCATTCTCCAACCTGTTTCTCAGTAAAGCGCTAAAAAGCCTGCTGACTGATGCCGTAACACTAATTCCCCTGTAATTATTTGGGCGCTTCTTGTTACCTCCTTTTATACATAGCAGATATGGACGTTGCACACCACTGTCTTCCTCCCTATCAACAGACTGAACCATTTACATCTCTCCCAGTCCACTTCCATTTCTTGCCTTTTCCAGCGTCTCTTTTATTTCTTTCTGTATTACAGGTTCTTAATGTATTGTTTTTGGTATAGATATTGTAACGTTTATGTCTAAAGTAAGGTGTGATGTTAATGTCTAATAAAGAACAGTTATATCAAATGGTGTACTGTCCACGTATCTAATGATTGCGTGTATCTGTATATTTACCTCACCCTGTTTTAAACAATCTGTCTACTAGTGTGAAATAAATACCTTACCTCGTATTGGTATCGTCCTGGATTACGCGTTGTTCTGCTCTCAGCACTACTACAGAAACTACAGTTCCAAAAGCCAAAATGCAAGATATTTGACAGACACATTTAGAATTTGTTTAAATAAAAACGACTTGGAATTGTTCATCCATATCATAAAAATTACATTTACGCAAACAAATGATCTTTACAAAAAATACAGTAAAAAACGTGGGATTATGTACAAAGATGGTCTCATTCACATGCGATCTATAGCAAAAGCTCAAGAATACATGAATATGTATTATTTTAAATCGATGTAACAGTATGTAGAAAGATTCTTCATCGAAATTTCATAATAATATTTGTCGCATTTTCTTAATTAATTTTACGTCATATCTTATTTCTTCCACAAACCGTTAATACATAACACTGAAATTACTACACTGATTATTTAACACTAAGCGACCGCCCACTCCGGAGCATCGCCGGAGACACTATCGGCCTCTGGCGTGCAACCCCTGCTATTTCTGAGTAACAACTGCCTACTACAGCGGCCTAACATAAGCTCTTTGTTACACATACTCTGCCTCAGCGATAGCAGCCTCGCAGCGTTCTTTCAGACGTACCTCTTTGTAGTCGATATATCGATTATGATCTTGGATAATACGTTAAAATTTACAATTTTCATTATAAGTACCTATTTCAACATCTATCACGTGGTTTCATCATTTCTCCACCAGAACATGATTTGATATTTCAGCGATCCATCTGTCTTCCATCTTAAAGAGAACGCTGCTGCTGCTGTTGAATACCGCTGAAAACTGATGCCAAGGCTGCAAATCGTCGTCCACACCTTACACGGAGGGTGCGTCGCCTATCACTGTTGCTGCTCTCCAAGATCAAGGAAAAGGGATACTCAGAGAAGCAAAAGTTTGGACTATCCGCGGGGAACATGAAGATGGGCCTAGATCTCTGGCCTTTATTCGTAATGCTGGGGACATATCATTTAAAATTGGAAGAATTTTAAGAAGTTTTAACATTAAGTGTTTGTTCTGCCCACCTTCCAAGATTACGGCACTACTCGGCTCTGTGGAAGATAATTCGGAGCTTAGGAAGCCTGGCATATATTAAACTCCGTTCAGTGTGGGAAGGCTCACATGGGCCGTTAGCTTCGTACAGTTCAGGACAGGTGCCTGGAGCTTAACCGTCATACGTAGCTGCAATAGCCGGAAAAAGCGGCGCTTGCTCAACATTGCCCAAACGAGGGGCAAGAGACTATGATTGTTGCCAGAATTTCTGGTTCTTAGAACACAGTGCTTATAAATAGGTAAAATTGAAATTAGATTGGCATCCAATTTGACTAATAGAGACAATGGATTTCCTCTCAGCAGGAGGTGGAACACAAATATTCCGCACCAAGGCACAACGTTATTCGGTGTGGCCAGCCCGAGTGTTTGAAAATAATCTCAGTCCGATATGTAGTTGCCGCCAGTCTTTTAAAAAGGGCGGCGCAACCAGCTCAGCCTTAGAGGGCAGCAACTGAGATAGGCGGCGCATGCGCCGAGTAGTTTACGAAGGCCTATATAGGCCTATACAGGCACTTAAATGTGATTTGCAGAGTATGCATATAGATGTAGATGTAGACGACGATTTGCAGCCTTGGCATCCGTTTTAGCGGGAATCAGTAGCAGCAGCAGCTGAGAATGACGGACCGAAATATGGAATCATGTTAGTTTTAGGATCCAGAGCAAACTCGGGGAGAAAATCAAGAATCTTCTTTTTTTGGTCATCAGTCTTCTGACTGGTTTGATGCGGCCCGCCACAAATTCCTCTCCTGCGCTAACCTCTTCTTCTCAGAGTAGCACTTGCAACCTACGTCCTCAATTATTTGCTGCATGTATTCCAATCTCTGTCTTCCTCTACAGTTTTTGCCCTCTACAGCTCCATCTAGTGCGATGGAAGTCATTCCCTCATGTCTCAACAGATGTCCTATCATCCTGTCCCTTCTCGTTATCAGTGTTTTCCTCGTATTCCATTCCTCTCCGATTCTGCGCAGAAGATCCTCATTCATTACCTTATCAGTCCATCTAATTTTCAACATTCATCCTAATCAGCGCATCTCAAATGCATCGATTCTCTTCTATTCCTGTTTTCCCACAGTCCATGTTTCACTACCGTACTATCCTGTACTCCAGACGTACATTTTCAGAAATTTCTTCCTGAAATAAAGGCCGATATTTGATATTAGTAGATTTCTATTGGCCAGGAATGCCCTTTATGCCATTGCTAGTCTGCTTTTAACGTCCTCCTTGCTCCGTCCGTCATTGGCTATTTTACTGCCTAGATAGCAGAATTCCTTAACTTCACCCATTTCGTGACCATCAATCCCGATGTTAAGTTTCTCGCTGTTCTCATTTCTACCACTTCTCATTACCTTAGTCTTTCTTCAATTTTCTCTCAATCCACTCTCTGTACTCATTACACTCTTGATTCCGTTCAGCAGGCCATGTACTACTTCTTCACTTTCACTTAGGATAGCAGTGTCATCAGCGAATCGTATCATTGATATCCTTTCATCTTGAATTTCAGTCCTGGACCTTTCTTTTATTTCCATCATTGCTTCCTCTATGTACAGAATGAACAGTAGGGGCGAAAGGCTACATCCTTGTCTTACACCCTCTATAATACGAGCTCTTCGTTCTTAGTCGTCGACTCTTATTATTCCGTCTTAGCTGTTGTACATGTTGTATATGACCCATATCTCCCTATAGCTTACTCCTAGTTTTCTCAGAATTTCGAACGTCCTGCACTGTTTTACATTGTCGAACGCTTTTTCCAGGTCGACAAACCCTATGAACGTGTCTTGATTTTCCTTTAGCCATTTTCCCATTATTAACCGCAACGTCAGAATTGACTCTTTCGTGCCTTTACCTAAAGCAAACTGATCGTCATCTAGCGCATCCTCATTTTTCTTTTCCGTTCTTCTGTGTATTATACTCGTAAGCAACTTGGATGCATGAGCTGTTAAGCTGATTGTGCGATGCTTCTCGCACTTGTCAGCTCTTACCGTTATCGAAACTGTGTGGATGATGCTTTTCCGAAAGTCAGATAGTATGTCGCCAGACTCATACATTCTACACAACAACGTGAATAGTCGTTTTGTTGCGACTTCCCCCAATGATTTTAGAAATTCTGATGGAATGTTTCTATCCCTTCTGCCTTATTTGATCTCAAGTCCTCCAAAGATCTTTTAAATTCTGAATCTGATACTGGATCCGCTTCTATAGCGACTCCTCTTATTTCTAAAGTCACACAAGACCAATTTTCCTCTCGTAGAAGCTTGCAGTGTGCTCTTCCCATCTTTCGCCCTGTCCTCTGTATCTAACAGTGGAATTCCCGTTCACTCTTAATGTTACCTCGCTTACTATTAAGGTCACCGATGGATGTTTTGCCTTTCATGTATGTTGAGTCTGTTCTTCCAACAATAATTTATTTTTCGATTTCTTCACATTTTTCATGCAGACATTTCGTTCAAAATGGTTCAAAGGGCTCTGAGCACTATGGGACTTAACGTCTGATGTCATCAGTCCCCTAGAACTTAGAACTACTTAAACCTAACTAACCCAAGGACAACACACACATATCCATGCCTGAGGCAGGATTCGAACCTGCGACCGTAGCGGTCGCGCGGTTCCAGACTAAAGCGCCTAGAACCGCTCGGCCACTCCAGCCGGCAGACATTTCGTCTTCGCTTCCCTGCACTTTCTATTTATTCCGTTTCTCAGCAACTTGTATTTCTGTATCGCTGAATTTCCCTGAAGGTTTTTGGACTTCCATCGATCAACTGAAGTATGTCTCTTGCTATCCATGACTTCTTCGCAGTTACCTTCTTTCTAGGTTACCAATGTTTTTTTTTCCAACTTCTGATACTGCCATTTTCGGATTCCACTTCTTTCTATACTGATTCTTCCTAATGTCTTAAACATCAGCCTACTCTTCATCACTACTATATTGTCATCCGAGTCTATGTCTGCATCTGGGTACGCTTTACAATCCAGTATCTGATTTCGGAATCTCTGTCTGACCATGATGTAATCTAACGGAAATTTTCCTGTATCACCCGGCCTTTTCCAAGTATATCTCCTCCTCTTGTGATTCTTGAACAGATTATTCGCTATTACCGTCTGAAATGTATTGCAGAACTCAATTATTCTCCTCTCTCATTCTTAGTACCGAGCCCATGTTGTCGCATGACCCTTTATTGTAGTCCACGCCTTACAACAGCGTTTCAACCCACCATGACTACTAGATTTTTATTTGATTTTAGAAGAAATGTACAAAGGCAGAAGTTAACAGAGAATGAAAAAGGCGTACTGTGCTAAAATTGAAGAGCCTGACTGGCATTCATATATTGGCTGTCGAACATGAGGCATTTCTGCATACCTAGTGTTGACAGTGGAGGGCAGCTGTGAGCAGGTGGCGGAGTGGGGTGGTGTGTGTGTACGCTGTGGTTGTAGCAGTTGTGGGTGACGCCTGCAAATTGTTGGAGTTTAAGGGAAAAGGGAGAGGGAATCTAGCAGAGAGAGAGAGAGAGAGAGAGAGAGAGAGGAAGTTGGGAGCAGGATGCGTCGGCAGTTGTGCGGCGCCGGACAGGGCCGCCAACTTGTTCGCCCGCGTTTATCAAGTGACGCTGCGAGCCCAACACGCACCACACCCTGAGTTCAGCCACGTGTGCGCCGTCCGCAGTTCTGCCAACTCCCCCACATGGAATGTGGGCACTGAGCCAACAGTTCCTCAGGATGGCGTTACCAGTCTGCAGTCGGTAATAGTTCGTTCATTTTAATACCAACTCCGTCGACTAATCACCTAACTTCCGCGATATCCTCTAAATCCCACCTCCACTGACATTATTCTTTCTGTTTTCGTAAACTTAAGGTTATCGTGTTTTTATCGCTTTTCCACTAATTCTGAGACTAGGCTGCTATTATTTTACACGAGTACTGTGTCGACCACATTCCTTGGGCATAGTTTCAATTATTTAAATGTACTTGCGAATTTAGTTTGCCAGCATCTGTTGTTCCCTATACACAGTGGGTCACACTTAACTCTGCCATCTCATATATTTTGTAAATGGAACAAAACGTGAAAAAGTAATTGGCCAAGGATGCACCTATACCAGGGGCTCTCACAACGAACAGGAATGCATAATCCATAAAAATGAACAAAAATCACATTTAACGCAAAGTTACGTTTACTTAAATGGCATATGTATGTCTTTTTTTTTTTTTTTTTTTAAAAGAAGGAAGTATAGGGATGAATACTAGGGGCACAATGGGTGATGGAAGACTTGGTTTCAGTGTTCTGAAACTCATACTTCCGGAAATACTTAGATTTTATGAGACGGCAACGGTGCCACAGTTTCTGCCGTAATGTGCAGAGCAAATGTTGCCTGCACTGATCTAAAGCTTGCTGTAAACAGATCAATAAGTCTACTCACATTCTGGCTACACTGTTCACACTAGTAGACAGAAAGTGTGTGCTCATATTGGTCTGTGTACAGCAAGCATCAGGACAGTGCAGCCATCCCACATGACGGCAGAAGCTGTGGAACCCTTATCATCTTTTGAAGTATTTTTCAGGAGATTAGAGGTTTACAACAGTGTGATTAAATCTGCTATGACAAAACGTGCTCTAATATTCATTTTAGTAAAAAAAAGAAAAAAAGGAACTGTGCCATACAAATAAATGTGACATTGTATGGTAAGTGAAGTTCGTTTACTTCTGTGGACTATGGTTTGCTGTCCATTGAGGGGACACATGACGTAAGTGGGTCCTTGACCCATTACGTTTTCACATTTTGTTTCATTTCTGAAATATATCAGGGACGTCACAAAGTTAGGTGGGACAGCCCATCTACATGCAGCCTCTTTTTTCATCATTATAAAAGAAGGAAATATTAGAAATGTAATTCTTTGTGACATGGTGAACGGCCACGGGAGAGCGGTAGTGTTGGTCAGGTTTATTGTTGTTACCAGTCCTTGTACGGTATATTGGGGACACGAACAGTGTCAGATGTAGAGTGATCGCTGTGCCGGACACGGTGATGTCGCGTACTCGTGTGAGACAACGTTATCGCAGCTGACACATTTTCAAAGTGGCGTCACTGCGGGTCTCGAGTTTGCCGGCTAGTCGATTCGTGCAGCATTGATTAATGTATAATGTGCTCACTCAGATTACACATATGTTCAAATTTCCGAAAATAATTGATTCACAGGAAGTCAAATGATATTGTGAAGGCTCGCGTGCTGCCGGGTTACGCAGGATCACTAGACAAGGGACAAACTTAGATGTAACCAATTGGTCAGCAACTTCTACAGTTCTCTCCCAATGTAGCTACAGAATGTAGTTATTTTACTGGGTAAGTGGCAGAATTCTTTAAGAACTACTACTTTGTGACCACCAATTACGATGTTAAGTATCTCGCTGTTCTCATCTCCGCTACTTCTCATTACTTTCGACTTTCTTCGATTTACTCTCAATCCACATCCTGTACTCATTAGACTGTTCATCCCATTGGACAGATCCCGTAATTCTTCTCCACTTTCACTGAGGATAGTAGTGTCATCTGGGGATCTTAACACTGAGAGCCTTTCACCTTGCCTTATAATACCACCGCTGAACCTTTCTTTAATTTTCGTCATTGTTTCTTCGATGAATAGACAGAACGGCAGTCTTACACCCTTTTTTGTTCGTGAACTTCGTTCCTGAACTTCCATTCTTATTGTTTCCTTTTGGATCTGTACGGACTGTATATTCCCCGTCTTTCCCTATAGCTTAGCCTTTTTTCCCCACGATTTCGAACACGTTGCTCCATTTTACATTATCGAACGCGTTTTCCATATAGACAAATCTTATGAAGCTGTCTTGCTCTTTCTTTAATCTTGCTTCCATTATCAATTGCAAAGTCAGAATGGCCTCTCTGGTGCCTTTATCTTTCCGAAAGCTAAACTGGCCATCATCTAACACATACGCTGGTCTCTTTCCCATTCTCCTGTATATTATTTTCCAACAACTTGGATGCATGAGCTGTTAAGATTATTTTGCTTTAATTCTCGCAATTGTCGGCTCTTGCAATGTTTAGAATTGTGTGGATGATGTTTTTTCAAAAGGAAAATGGTATATCACAGGACTAATACATTCTACACACCAACGAGAATAGTCGTTTTGTTGTGACTTCCCCCGATGATTTTAGAAAGTCCTATGAAATATTGTCTATCCCTTCTGCTTTATACGATTTTAATTCTTCCAGACATCTTTTAAATTCTGATTCTAACACTGTATCGCCCATCTATATCAACTCCTGTTTCTACTTCTATCACGTCATCAGACAAATCCTCCACCTCATAGAAGCCCTCAGTGTACTCTTTCCAGATATCCGCTCTCGTCTTTGCATTTAACAGTGGAATTCCCGAATCAGTCCTTCCGACAATTGCCTTTTCGAGTTCTACACATTTATTATGTAGCCATTTCGCCTCAGCATCCCCACACTTCCTATTTATGTCATTCCTAGGTGACTTGTATTTCTGTATTCCTGAATGTCGCTGAATATTTTGTACTTCCTTCTATCGTCGATTAGCTGAAGTAGTTCTTCTATTACCCATGATATCTTCGCAGTTGCCTTTCACCTACGTATTGCCCTTTTTAGAGATCTCTTCAACTGAAATACATATTGAGTTCTTCATTATTGCATTATATATAGCCTTAGAGGACTTCAAGCGTTTGTCTTCATTCCTTAATACTTCCGTACCCCACTTCTTTGCGCCGGCCGGAGTGTCCGTGCGGTTCTAGGCGCTGCAGTCTGGAACCGCGAGACCGCTACGGTCGCAGGTTCGAGTCCTGCCTCAGCCGTAGATGTGTGTGGTGTCCTTGGGTTGGTTGGGTTTAAGTAGTTCTAAGTTCTAGGGGACGGATGACCTCAGAAGTTGAGTCCCACAGTGCTCAGAGCTATTTGAACTCACTTCTTTGCCATTGATTCTTCATGAATGGTCTCTTAAACTTCAGCCTATTCTTCAACATTACCCAATTGTGATATGAGTCTATATCTGTGCCCGGATACGCCTCAGAACCCAAAATCGGATTTCGCAATCTCTGCCTGGCCATGACGTAAAGTGACTGAAATCATCCTGTAATTCAGGCCTTTTTCAAGTACACCTCCTCTGCTTGTGATTCTTGAACAGAGTATTTGCTATTACCATCTGAAATTTATTGCAGAACTCAACTATTCTTATTACTCAGCTCATATTGTCCCATGACCCTTTCTTGTACTCCTTCCCCTGCAACAGCATTGCAGACCTCCATGACTATTAGATTTTCATCTCGCTTAAAGAACTGATTTACCAGTTTAATATCCTCATATATTCTCTATCTCTTCATCTTCTACTTGCGATGCCGGTATGTGTACCTGAACTATTGTTGGCGGTGTTGGTTAGCTGTTGATTTTGATGAGAACAATCCTATCACTGAACTGTTCACAGCAGCTCACTGTTTGGCCCACCTTCCTGTTCATAACGAATTCTGCACCCAAAGCCCCATTTTCTGCAGCTGTTGATGTTATCCTATACCCGCCTGACGAGAAATCCTTATCTTCTTTCCATTTCTTTTCACTGACCCCCACTACGTCTAGATTGAGCCTTCTCAGATTTTCTAGCTTCCCTACGACGTTGAAACTTCTGACATTGCTTCCGTTGGTTATTCATTTTTTTCTCATGTTACGTCCCACCTGGCAGTACCTTCCCGGTGATACAGATAGGGTAATAGTCCAGAATTTTTAGTCAGTGAAGAGATCATTATGACACTGCCTTCAGTTACAGGCCTCACGTGCAGTGGACGTGAGTGACTTTCATGCAGAAGTTTCCATTGCCTTCTGGATCCTGATGCCGTTGATCACTGCTGATTCTTGCGCCTTTCGGGACAAGAGACTGCTCTGAACTCGCTTCCGCTCCTCCGCCCTCTCTGAAAAGGCCGTTGGCAGATTGAGGGAGACTTCTTGCACCAGGAATCTTCCACCGCCAATACTGGTGATTTTTATTCAGATTTTAAGCAATGTCGGCGCTCGAAACTGGGACCGACGACGTTTTGATTACTAGTCAACGCTACCACGTGTGCTCATACGTACGGAGCAAGGATGACAAATAAAGTAGACTAGCACTGTCAAAAAAAGGCTGTCCTGGCCAACAGAAGTCAAATAGTATCAAATACAAATCTTAATTTGAGAAAAATTTTCGAGGACACACATTTGGAGCACAGCATTCTATGACAGTGAGATATGGACTGTGGGGAGACCGGAACAGAATAGAAGCATCTGAGATGTTGTGCTACCGAACAATGTTGAAAATTACATGGTCTCATAAGGTAATGACTTAGGGGGTTCCACACAGAATCGGAAAAGAAAGGAATGTATGGAAAACACTGACAAGAAGAAGGGACAGGAAGACAGGATACCTGTTAAGACATCAGGGAAAAGCTTTCACCATACTAGAGGGAGATGATGAGGCTAAAAGTTGTAGAGGTAGACAGCATATTGATGATGGATGTTACAAGTGCTTCTCTGAGGTGAAAAGATTGGGGTGGGAGAGGAATTTGTGGCGGGCAGTAGCAAACCAGTCAAATAGAATGATGACTTAAAAAAAAAGACCCGACTTGGAATAGCTAGACGGTGGAATCAGATGTATAGCAATAAAGGAGTAAATAAATAAATTTAAAAAACCCATGCATGCAGCATACGATAGTTAATTTGAGCTTTGTTCCTTGCTGTCCTCATGGTACTGCTACTGCAATTGTCAGCAGAGTATTTACTTGATTACTGACGTTATATGATAGTGTTACAAAACACTAGTGGGAAGAGTCCAGTGCTCTTCTTAACTTCAAGTATTTTCTTTAATTTCCATGTTTAGACTTATTTTCGTAAGAAAACTGTACATGAATTTCATTGCTGATACATTCCATCGAAGTTCTCAATAAAACTGTAAACGATCGGCTCAATTTCTCATTTAGATTTCATTCAACTAATTGTCACTTTTCAAATGGAAGTGAAATTTTACTCCTATTTAACAAAGTTATTTCTGGAATTTATCAAATTTCGATGTCAGCCGGTTTCCTTGTGGGAAACTGAAGGTCCAAAGTCAGTTTAAAAGAAATGGTCGGCCCTGAGGTAAATAAATGCCCTTTCAGCACGCTCAGCGATTGTCTTCGTGCGCCGCGCCAACTACTCCCCAAGTTGTGACGTCACTAGAATTACAACCTACTTTTGCGTCAGTCAGTCAGTTATCGTTCTGACGTGATTTACGAAATGAGTCACGCTCAAGCATTTTATTCTTCACAGCGGGAGCCGATCACCGTGTTAAATGATGTTCTTGTTTCTAATTTATTTGGACAGTCGCTTTCTCTGTGGTGCCAATAGTGCTTAGGTGGTCTACGCTATTATGCGCTGTGAAAACGATTGAAGCTGGCTCGTGTTCTGTAGCGAATCACAGACACGAAAAACCGTTAAAATCTAGCGAGAAGTATTTTCTAACATCGTAAAAATATTTCCTTTTTTATATATAGTGAAATGTAGACAGTATGTTTCACATGATACGTATATTATTTTTCCTGTGTTTCCGACATGTTTTACTGTTGGTTGTTCTTTATCGAAACTCATTCTTATCGCCCGATCGCTTGTGAAGCGTTGTTTCGAGTTACGTTTTATATTATTTTACTATTTTTAGAAATATTGCTCGATCGAATTCGAATTTATTCTGTTTGCCTGCTGTTCATCGCTGTATAAATGGCGTTGTTCGGTGTGTGGTGACATATCTCGAATACTATATCATTTTCTCTAACAAATGGACGCTGTGCAGTGAGACATTGCAAGCGTCCTACTTTACAGACGTGAATCAAGCAGTCAGTCTGAAAAAGGATTTACCAAACCTTAACATGGCGATGTAGGTGAACCTTACTACAATATAACAGTGGGAGGATTTTAACTTTTTGTTTTAAATGTATTTTGCGACCAAGATTTACGCATAAACAGGAAAACGTATATTAAGCACGGAAATCGGGAAGAAAGTGTGTACCAGAATTCAGTATCATAGTTCACATTGGTCAAATATTAATTACAAATGAAAGTTACAAAATGATACTAATGAAGTCGCTAAAGAGTTAAGATGACAGTGGTAGTAGCAAATGATGAGTAGTGCAGCATGATTTTGTGCTACCTAGCCTGTAGCCCGTAGCGTCTCAGCCTGTTATGCGACCGCCGTTGGCCAAATGGATGCTATGTGTTGAATCCTTCAGGACTCAAACAGAGTTAAGGCTCAATGACTCTGCTGGGACCTGCTTAAAAACCCACGCTCTACAGGAAACGAGCAAACTCTCAGGGGAGGCACTAGTTTATTTTGCCACATTAAACAATCGGTTTTACAAAAAGTCATGTTCGTCATGCAAGCAAGTTCTAAGGGTCCGGTCCATATCATTTAAATCCAGATCTATTAGGTTTCCATTACCTGATCGGTCCTACACGCCAATTACTCTCCAGGAAAGGCATCCGTATATTCCTGGTATTTTTCTTCAAACCATAGAGCCTCTCTTTAACCATCATCTTTGTGACCACTAATAATTACTGTTTGAAAAGCTTTTCTTTAAAATTAATGTGGCCCAAAATTGCTTCTATACAGAGGGAATGATGCTCCTTAATTTTCGTATCGGATTTGTTTCGGGTGCACACAGATTAACTGGAGGCAAGATTTATTTATTGTAATTTTAAGTTAATTGCATAACAACAACGCTGGCTGGAGTGGCCGAGCGGTTCTAGGCGCTACATTCTGGAACTGCGCGACCGCTACGGTCGCAGGTTCGAACCCTGCTTCGTGCATGGATGTAGGTGGTGTCCTCAGGTCAGTTAGGTTTAAGTAGTTCTAAGTTGTAGGGGACTGATGACCTCAGAAGTTAAGTCCTATAGTGCTCAAAGTCATTTTTTTATTAGTGCAAAATGGCTAAGCAGGTATGGCTAGAGGTCAAATGTAAGGATGTAGAGGCTTATCTCACTAAGGGTCAGATAGATACTGCCTAAAGGAAAATTAAAGAGACCTTTGGAGAAAAGAGAAGCACTAGTATGAATATCAAGAGCTCAAATGGAAACCCACTTCTAAGCAAAGAAGGGAAAGCAGAAAGGTGGAAGGAGTATATAGAGAGTCTATACAAGGGCGATGTACTTGAGGACAATATTTTGGAAATGGAAGAGGATGTAGATGAAGATGAAATGGGAGATATGATACTGCGTGAAGAGTTCGACAGAGCACTGAAAGACCTGAGTCGAAACAAAGCCCCGGGAGTAGCCAACATTGTATTAGAACTACTGACAGCCTTGGGAGAGCCAATCCTGACAAAAGTCTACCATCTGGTTAGCAAGATGTATGAGACAGGCGAAATACCCTCAGATTTCAAGAAGAATATAATAATTCCAATCCCAAAGAAAGCAGGTGTTGACAGATGTGAAAATTACCGAACAATCAGTTTAATAAGCCACAGCTGCAAAATACTAACACGAATTCTTTACAGACGAATGGAAAAACTAGTAGAAGCCGACCTCGGGGAAGATCAGTTTGGATTCCGTAGAAATACTGGAACACGTGAGGCAATACTGACCTTACGACTTATCTTAGAAGAAAGATTAAGAAAAGGCAAATCTACGTTTCTAGCATTTGTAGACTTAGAGAAAGCTTTTGACAATGTTGACTGGAATATTCTCTTTCACATTCTGAAGGTGGCATGGGTAAAATACAGGGAGCGAAAAGGTATTTACAATTTGTACAGAAACCAGATGGCAGTTATAAGAGTCCAGGGACATGAAAGGGAAGCAGTGGTTGGGAAGGGAGTGCGACAGGGTTGTAGCCTCTCCCCGATGTTATTCAGTGTGTATATTGAGCAAGCAGTAAAGGAAACAAAAGAAAAATCGGAGTAGGTTTTACAATTCATGGAGAAGAAATAAAAACTTTGAGGTTCGCCGATGACATTGTAATTCTGTCAGAGACAGCAAAGGACTTGGAAGAGAAGTTGAACGGAATGGACAGTGTCTTGAAAGCAGGATATAAGATGAACATCAACAAAACCAAAACGAGGATAATGGAATGTAGTCGAGTTAAGTCGAGTGATGCTGAGGGAATTAGATTATGAAATGAGACACTTAAAGTAGTAAAGGAGTTTTGCTATTTGGTGAGCAAAATAACTGATGATGGTCTAAGTTGAGAGGATATAAAATGTAGACTGGCAATGGCAAGGAAAGCATTTCTGAAGAAGAGAAATTTGTTAACATCGAGTATAGATTTAAATGTCAGTAAGTCATTTCTTAAAGTATTTGTATGGAGTGTAACCATATATGGAAGTGAAACATGGATGATAAATAGTTTGGACAAGAAGAGAATAGAAGCTTTCGAAATTTGGTGCTACAGAAGAATGCAGAAGATTAGGTGGTTAGATCACATAACTAATGAGAAGGTGTTGAACAGAATTGGGGAGAAGTTTGTGGCACAACTTGACTAGAAGAAGGGATCGGTTGATAGGACATGTTCTGATTCATCAAGGATCACCAATTTAGTATTAGAGGGCAGCGTAGAGGGTAAAATTCGGAGAGGGAGACCAAGAGATGAATACACTAAGTAGATTCAGAAGGATGTAGGTTTCAGTAGATACTGGGAGATGAAGAAGTTTGCACAGGATAGAGTAGCATGGAGAGCTGCATCAAACCAGTCTCAGGACCGAAGACCACATCATCAACAACAACAACAACAACAACAACAACAACAATAGCAGTAACAACAACAAAAACAAAAATAAGGTTCACAAACTCACAGCACGGCAGGGAATGCAGTGCAACTGCTGGTTAAATAAAAATAACTTTTGAACCGTGACTCTTTTATTTTCAGTACAACTGCAGGTTAATTGCACCAGCTGGTAAAGCGATTTGTGAGCTAAGAGGCTCCGACACAAATTTCCCCTTATAATTGTAGAAGACTGTCCCTGACACAACGTGATTTACTTTCCGTAGGAAGGAATCTTCAGTGAAGTAACAGCAAACGCGGAGGAACTTATGTTTACGGGCGTATTAAAATTCCGGTAGATGACTACTACTTGTTCTTCTATAGCCCAGCCTTCTGGAAGAATGTCATAGGAAAAAGCACCCGTGCTTACCGGCCCCAGGACCTTTACCTCACACGCCACAACCGCCAATCTAATTTAGTTAAAACACTACGATACCTTTACTAACACTCGATCCGAAACTAACTTTGAATCCTACACCTAGTTATTAAAACCGTAAAATACCTTGCACTAGCACTAACAGGACTCTCGCGAGGACGAAATCGCCTTGCAACTCTCCGTGCCTGTGGCACTGTTGCGTGGGTGAAAGTAGGTTTGTCAGTATGCGAGCGATGAACGTACACAGCTCTGGTGAGCTGCCTATTGCAGAGCGTGTTCGACTTTGACACTTAGGTCCTGTTGTGGGCTTCATGGTGTGGGGCGGCCATCAGTTACATCTCGTGGTTGCATTTGACGTTTCTGCAGGGTAAGATAGTCACTGCACGGCACACACAAAGTCACGTCCACCACAATTCACTCCTTTTAATAAAAATCACACACTCATACAACATATACATACCTCACACGTACACAACATTTAAAATTTTTCTCTGGGTCAACGTACTTAACACAGGACAATGTCCCAGAAAAAATTAAAATATTTCCAATCGCCCGAACCAAAGAAAGGTTTTCGGAAGGTTTCCCTCGGTTGTAAGGCTAATGCCGGAAGTAGTAAGTCCCCCCCCCCCCCCATTTATACCCAATTCAGATCCCCCTTTTGCCGGACTATTACTGCCTGAACAGAAACACCATCCATTAGAGGACCGGTTCTCGAACAGCTCGCTCCACTCCGGTACATAACTTTAGAATAAATAAAAAAAGAATACATCAACGTATACTAAACTGTGTCATGTGCTAGATTTGGCACTGCCTGGCTACTACAGGCTAGTCACTGACCAGAGCTGTGTATAGTCCGATTAAAATTACTTGATAGTTGAAACTTCACGCTTTGAAGCTTGTGTCACATCAGAACCGTTCGCCGTTGCGAAACTGCCATAAAAATTGGTCGGTTCATTTACAATGCCATATCCGGTATTTTTTCTTGGTGTCACAAACTATTTTATGTTCCGGGTAACCACAACTTTTGGAAGGCACGATGCTAGGAATAAATCCGGTAACAGCCGGTAAAATTTTTGTTTATTAAAACACAACCAGTTGGCGGTCTAAAGCCGCATCATCAAGTGCAATAACGCTAAAAGATTATAGGCGTATACGTCACTCGTAGTTAAAATTTACAGGGTGATTATAATTAAAGTTCAAATTTCAAACTTCTGTAGAAATAACACCACTGGGAAGAATGACGTCAAATTGCAACGGAATGTAATGGGAGAATGAGGGAAACGTACGGCAGAAGACAAATAGTTATAATAAGGTGGCAATAGATGGCGCTGTAAACATCATAATTTAATAGTAGTCGACTACAAGTGACAAATGAATCATACAACAATGCTTAAAGTGTACGTTTGACGTTAAACGAGCTTTACTGCTCAATGTACATGGGTGTACAGGAGTGGTACTGTTAGTTACATAAGTTCGTCCACCACGGCCAGGTCATGTCACGTCGGATGGGAAAATCGATTTTTAATTGTCCTGAGACCAAAACCCGCATAAAAAGCATGAATCAAAATCAAATCGTATCATTAATTTCCGTGTGACTGGTGCAAAAAATGTTCAATATGCTGTCCACCGTTTTCTGCAACAGGTTTAAATCGAAAAACAGCATGTTCCACAACTGATCGAAGGGTTTCCGGGGTCAGGTTCAGAATGTGTTGCGCAATGTATACCTTCAATGCAACTAAGTTTGCAATCGGAACACTGAACACACCATCTTTCAGACATCCCACAGCCAGAAATCACACAGATTAAGGTCGGGTGATCGGGACGGCTAGGCTATAGGGAAATGGCGGCTGATAACTATGCCATTTCCGGAATGGCGTTTCAGCAGCTGCTTAGCTGGATTTACAATGTGCTGAGGAGCGCCATCTTGCATAAAAATGATCCTATCCACACTATTGGAGATCTGGAATGGCGTGGTTGCGCAAAAGACACTCATAGTGCTTACCAGTGACGGTACAGGTAACACGACAGGAAGCACCTGTCTCTTCGAAGAAATATGGCCCTATGATAAATGATGCCGTAAACCCGCACCACATAGGGACCTTTTAAGGATGAAGTGGTACTGATTGATTTGATGTGGATTTCCCGTTAAACGTATTCGACAATTCTGTGTATTGACATATCCTGTCAGATGGAAGGAGGTTTCGTCTGTCTACAAAATCTTTCACGCCCAATCATTGTCCACTTGCATGCGAGCATGAAATTCCAATGCAAATGTCTCTTTTTGTTGGCAGGTTAACAGGAAGCGACTTTTGCATATGGGTAATTCTGAAAGGATAGCAAAGAAGGATGTTTCGTAGGATTTTACGCACTGTGCTCAACGGTATGTCCAATGTTCGGGCAATTCTCAGTGCACTATTGCACGCCACAACTCATCTCCTTCTGCAATGCTGTGGTCACTACTTCCACTGACGTCGAATCAATTCGTTTCCTCCCTCTACCAGCTTGGACACCACAAGAGCACGTCTTTTAGAATTTCCGAATTATTTGCTCCAGACCAACAGCACTCGTCGGACCAATGCCTTTTTTCAAACCCTTCAGTGGTCGGAACTTCCGCAGAGCGACGTGTGCGCAGTCATCATTCTTGTAATACAGCTTTATAAGCACAGTGCTGTCCTGCATTGATACAGTCATGGCGAACGTATCTGACGCGAAAGGAGAAAAGCCGTGTACCCGGCGTGATTATACCAACTTCAGTGGGTCATGTGCATGACAGGTGTTTTCATTTACGTATTCTGATACACACAGCGCCATCTATTGATCAATTTTCACAATATTTTTTTCTTCTGCCATACGTTTTCCCCCTTCTCCGATAATATTCCGTTGCAATTTGACGTCATTCTGAACAATGGTGTTATTTCTAAAGCGTTTTGAAAGTTAAATTATAAACGCTCTGTACTATTGACTGAATCTTGACAATTCTATGGCGAGCTAAAGGCAACGAGGACGTGTTCCACTCTTTAAAATTTGCTTGCACTGCTGTGACCGCAGGACAGCTCAGTGATGGGCAAAGCAAAAACAGTCCGCACGAGCGACAAAGAGAGACGATATTCGCTGAATAGTAAATTTGGACTAAGTGATGCGTATGTCTATGATCTTTTAACGTTGTTGCAACTGACGAAGTGGGTTTAGGCCTCATAACCGTTTGTGTTTTAATAAACAACTATTATATCAGCTGTTAGCTGAAGTTCTTCCTAACACACATTGCTGGATACTTTCGCACAAGGTGCGATTCCGCGTCACATATACAGCTATCAGAATCACCAAGATCGGCTTACATTTGACAAGCTTCGCAGAACACTGAGTGAAGCCGAACATTTGACTAGAGCACAACAGGCGGCCGCTTAGGCCGAGCGGATCTAGGCGCTTCAGTCTGGAAACGCGCGACCGCTACTGTCGCAGGTTCGATTCCTGCCTCGGGCAGAAGCTCGAAATTTAGCGCGGACTTCAAGGCGAAATGCCTATAACAGTTTCCACAACGAAACTTTGTCTCGAAACCTGGCAGAAAATCCAAAGAGCTTCTGGTCGTATATGAAGTATGTCAGCGGCAAGAAACAATCAATGCCTTCTCTGCACGATAGCAGTGGAGATACTATCGAAGACAGTGCTGCCAAAGCAGAGTTACTAAACACAGCCTTCGGAAATGTCATAATGCCGTCACAAAAGAAGACGAAGTAAATATTCCAGAATTCGAATCGAGAACAGCTGCCAACATGAGTAACGTAGAAGTAAATATCCTCGGAGTAGTGAAGCAACTCAAATCACTTAATAAAAGCAAGTCTTCTGGTCCAGACTGTATACCAATTAGGTTCCTTTCGGAGTATACTTTACAATCTTATACAACAGTTCGCCCAACGAAAGATCCGTGCCCAAAGACTGGAAAGCTGCACAGGTCACACCAATATTCAAGAAAGATAGGAGTAATCCACTAAATTACAGGCCCATATCGTTAACGTCGATAGGCAGCAGGATTGTAGAACATATATTGTGTTCGTACTTAATGAATTACCTCGAATAAAACGGTCTATTGACACACAGTCAACATGGATTTAGAAAACATCGTTCTTGTGAAACACAACTAGCTCTTTATTCACATGAAGTGCTGAGAACTATTGAGAAGATATTTCAGATCGATTCCGTATTTCTGGATTTCCGGAAGGCTTTTGACACTCTACCACACAAGCGGCTCGTAGTGAAATTGCATGCTTATGGAATATCGTCTCAGTTATGTGACTGGATCTGTGATTTCCTGTCAGAGAGGTCACAGTTCGTAGTAACTGACGGAAAGTCTTAGAGTAAAACAGAAGTGATTTCTGTCATTCCCCAAGGTAGTGTTATAGGCCCTATGCTGTTGCTTATCTTTATAAACGATTTGAGAGACAATCTGAGCAGTCGTCTTATATTCTTTGCAGATGACACTGTCGTTTATCGACTAATAAAGTCATCAGAAGATCAAAACAAATTGCAAAACGATTTAGAAGAAATATCGGAATGGTGCGAAAATTAGCAGGTGACCTTAAATAACGAAAAGTGAGAGGTCATCCACATGAGTGCTAAAAGGAACTCGTTAAACTTCGGTTACACGATAAATCAGTCTAACCTAAAAGCCTTAAATTCAAGTAATAACTAGGTATTACAATTACGAACAACTTAAATTGTAAGGAACACACAGAAAATGTTGTGGGGGAAGGCTAACCAAAGACTGCGTTTTACTGGCAGGACGCTTAGAAAATGTAACAGACCTACTAAGGAGACTGCCTGTGTTAAGCTTGTCCGTCCTCTTTTAGAATACTGCTGCGCAGTGTGGGATCCTTACCAGATAGGACTGACGGAGTACATCGAAAAAGTTCAATGAAAGGCAGCACGTTTTGTATTATCGCGAAATATGGGAGAGAGTGTCGTTGCGACGGAATCTTCTCACGAAATTCCAATCTCCAACTTTTTCCTCCGAATGTGAAAATATTTTGCTGACACCGACTTACATAGGGAGGAACGATCACAAAGATAAAATAAGGGAAATCAGAGCTCGTACGGAAAGATACAGGCGTTCATTCTTTCCGCGCTCTATACGAGATAGGAATAATAGACAATTGTGAAGGTGGTTCGAAGAACCCTCTGCCAGGCACTTAAATGTGATTTGCATAGTATGCATGTAGATGGAGATGGATGTGTGTGATGTCCTTAGGTTGGTTAGGTTTAAGTAGATCTACGTTCTAGGGGATTGATGACCACAGATGATAAGTCCCATAGTGCTCAGAGCCATTTGAACTAGATCACAACAGTCAAAAACGCCATTAACTCAGGTTTGCCCGAAATGTTCAAGTCTATCGCCAAGAATTGTGGCCCAATAACATGGTACAAAAATTCCATCGTTGTTTGGGAACATGAAGTCAGTGGATGGCTGCAAACGATTAATGATCGGTTAATTTTGACCGGAGGATGCTGTTCACTCCACGTAAACACAGTCCACATCTTTATGGAGGCACCGCCAGCTTTGTGCAGTGTCTTCTTGACAACTTGGGCCCATGATTATGTCCGATCTATGGCGTACTCGAACCCTACCATCAGCTCTTACCGGTTGACCAGGCCACTGTTTTCCAATTGTCTAGGGTGCAACAGAAACGGTCACGTGCTCGGCAGAGGCGCTGCTAACGATGTGGTGCTGGCAGCAAAGGCACTCGCGTCGGCTGTTGCTGCCGTAGCCCATTAACGCAAAATTTCGCCTCATTGTCCGAACGGTTACGTTCCTTGTAGGCCCCACATTGATTTCTGATGGTTATTTCTCTGTGTTTCTTGCCTGTTAGCTCTGATAATTAACCGCGAGCGCCGCTGGTCTCGGTCGTTAAGTGAATGACGTGGGCCACTGCGTAGTCCGTGGTGAAAGGTAACGCCCGAAATTTGGTATTTTCGGCTCATTCTTGACACTGTAGACGTCGAAATAGTGAATTCCCTAACGATTTCCGAGACATAATGTCCCACACGTCTAATTCCAATTACCATTCCGCGTTCAAAGTCTGTCATTTCCCTCGCGCGGCCATAATCACGTGGTAAACGTTTTACCATGAATGACCTGAGTACAAATGACACCTCCGCCAATGCACAGTCCTTATATTCACTATGTGATCAAAAGTATCCGGACACCTGGCTGAAAGTGACTTAAAAGTTCGTGGCGCCCTCGGTAAAGCTGGAATTCAATATGGCGTTGGCTCACCCTTAACCTTGATGACAGCTTCCACTCTCTCAGGCATACGTTCAATCACGTGCTGGAAGGTTTATTGGGGAATGGCAGCCCATTCTTCACGGAGTGAAGTACTGAGGAGAGGTATCGATGTCGGTCGGTGAGGCCTGGCACGAAGTCGGCGTTCCAAACGTCTTCTATACGATTCAGGTCAGGACTCTGTGCAGACCAATCCATTACAGGGATGTTATTGTCTTGTAACTACTCCGCTACAGGCCGTGGATTATGAACAGGTACTCTATCGTGTTGAAAGATACAATAGCCATCCCCGAATTGCTCTTCAACAGAGGGAATCAAGAAGGTGCTTAAAACATCAATGTAGGCCTGTGCTGCGATAGTGCCACGGAAAACAACAGGTGGTGCAAGCCCTCTCCATGAAAAACACGACCACACCATAACACTACCGCCTCCGAATTTCAATGTTGGCACTACACACTATGACAGATGACCTTCACTCGGCATTCACCCATACCCTGCCATTGGCTTGCCACATTGAGTACCATGAATCGTCACTCCACACAATGTTTTTTCATTGTCCAATCGTCCAATGTTTACGCTCCTTACATCAAGTGAGCCGTCGTTTGGCATTTACCGGCGTGATGTGTGACTTACGAGCAGCCGCTCGACCATGAAATCCAAATTTTCTCACGTTCCGCTTGTCATAGTTCTTCCAGTGGATCCTGATGCAGATTGGAATTCCTGTGTGATGGTCTGGATAGATGTCTGCGTATTACACACTATGACCCACCTCAACTGTCGTCGGTCACTGACATTCAACAGACGACGTCGGCCAGTACGCTTTTTTGCTGTACGCGTGCCTTCACGTCTCCACCATCACATAGGAAACAGTGGACCTATAGATGTTGAGGAGTGTGGAAATCTCGCGCACAGACACCCAGTCACCTGACCACGTTCCGCGGAGCCCCCTATTCTGCTCTCTCAGGTCGCTGATACGGAGTACCTGGCAGTAGGTGGCAGCTCAATGCACCGAATATGAGAAACGTAAGTTTTTGGGGCTGTCCTGATACTTTTGATCACATAGTGTACCTTCTGTAGACGATGTTACCGCCATGTGTATATGTGCATATCGCTACTCCACGACTGTAATCACCTCAATGTATAACCGTTCTTTATTAGGCAGTCAATGTGGCAATGCTTTAGCGGCAAGTGACAGACGTCACGTATCAAGTAATTTTAGCCAGGCTATAATGGCTGAGCACCGAAGCGAGAACACTACTCGAGCGACGCGTCCGTTGCCGTGCCGCGGTCTGTTTGCAACGCAAAGCTGTGCAGTAGTAGTCCAGAGCTTTATATGAGAGCCACCTAGCCCATTTCTTTCCCCACTCCGCCGGTGATGAGAGGCCGGTAGCTGAGTCGGAGTGGGGGAGCGAGGGGACAGAGGCAGCGACGTGACAGCACATCTGGCGGACATAATTCCCAATCCCAGCCCGTCCCGCAGCCGATGGCGCGCCGATGGCCGGCGGCCGTGGCGACGCATAATGCCCGCCAGAGCTGACTGCGGGCCTCATCGGCAGGGCCCGCACGTCCGTTCGCCGCTCGTCCTGTTTCCACACGCCACCAGCGCCGCTGAATTAATGGAAAAAGCGTTCGAAAAAATATACGAAGCAGGTCCGCGAACAAAAATGATCGCGGCGCGGCCGTGGAACTCGGATAAAGCACGCACCATTTCGTCACGATCCAATATCTCTGCGGCTGCATGGCTCACTCTGGAGTCCGGAGAGAGACAGGATATCCGCCTTCGCGCATGGTGCACTGGTCCCGTCAATTAATTAACCCATTTGTACTTCATTCATCGCCATTCTTCTCACTATATTTTAATAATATCATCATCTTCAGGTGACTGAAAGTTCACCAACAGTTTTCGTTCATGTAGAAGGAAACAGGTTGCGCAGTAATAAATGTATGTAGTATAAAGCTGCGGTGGGTTTTACTGAAATTTACATTATTTATCTGTGAAGCACAAGGCAAACATGATTTCTCTTCTGATTGGTCAGCCTAGGTGCTTCAGTCCGGAACCGCGCTGCTGCTACGGTCGCAGGTTCGAATTCTGCCTCGGGCATGGATGTGTGTGATGTCCGTAAGTTAGTTAGGTTTAAGTAGTTCTAAGTTCTAGGAGACTGATGACCACAGATGTCAAGTCCCATAGTGATCAGAGCCATTTGAACCATTCTGATTGGTAACATCAGGTCTGTCACGAATTCCTGTCTCCAACTTTTCATCTCAGAGCGAAACTTATATCCAACGTTCTCAATCACCAATTTGTTGATGCACGTACTCCAGTCTCTGTCTCCTCCTCCAGTTATCATTTCCTACAACGCCATCATGCACCATGACTCCTTGATGACATAATTCACGTCCTATGATTCTGTCCCTTCTTCTTCTTCTTCTTCTTCTTCTTCTCCTTCTTCTCAGTTTTATCCAGATCTTCCTGTCAAAGATTCTACAGGCAATCTGCTCATATAATATTTTTCTATAGCAGCACATCTTCAGCACTTCGATTCTATACCTATACCTGCACCTACATCTATACTGCGCAAGCCACCTTACGGTATGTAGCGAAAGATACTTAGTGCACCAATCTCACTTCCCCATTTTCATTTCCCAGTCGCGTATGGTGCGCGAAAAGAACGACTGCTGCTAAGCCTCCGTGTGGGCTCGAATATAATTTTATGTTCATGCTCATTTCACGAGATAGGCCTAGTAGAAAGCAATATATTGGTTAACTCTTCTAGGAATGTACGCTCTACTAACATTAACCTTGGACCATAACGTGGTGCAGAACGCCTCTCTTGCAGTGTCTGCCACTGTAGTTGGCTAAGCATCGCCGTGGCGGTTTAGTGCATACTCAATGAACGCGTAACGAAAGGTGGTTTTCTTCTTTCCCTATACCAATCCAATCCGGTAAGGATCACGTACTAATGAGCAATATTTAGGTATTGATTGAACTTTCTTTGTTGCTGGACTACATTTCCTATGCATTCTTTCAGTGAATCGCAGTCTTGCACCTGTCTTAGTAGCGATTAATTTTATGTCTTCGGTCCACTTCAAATCGCTCTGTACGCGTACTCCTAGATATCTTGTGGACGTAACTGCTTCCAGTGAGTTTTCTCTTATTTTTTAATCATGCCATAAGTAGTCTTTCTGTCTGTGTATTCGCAGTACGACACATTTGTTTATGTTGAGGGTTATTTTCCACTTCCTGCACCAAGCGTCAATCGTCTGTAAGTCTTCCTGCATTTAGTTACAATTTCCTAACGTCGCGACTTCTCTGTGTGCAACAGCATAATCCGCGAAAAGCCTCACGGAACTCTCGAGGTTTTGTTCAGAATGACGTTCTGTGTTGTGTTTACTAGAAACTCTTCAATCCAGTCATACAGTTGGTCTGGTATTCCATTTTCTCGTATTTTGTTTCATCAGACAGCACTGCGGAAACGTATGCAGTGCCTTTCGGAAGTCAAGGAACAAGTTGTGCAATCGGACACCTGTATCTATTATTTTCTGTGTCTCATGGACGAACAGAGGAAGTTGGGTTTCACACACTCGTTGTTTTCGGAAACCATGGTGATTCCGACGGGTGAAATTTCCGGTCTCTGGCATGGCACAATGCACGGATATAAAACACGGCAGAGATATGGCTGCAGTTTGTACGAAAATGCTGTGAGACGATGCGGCCATTTGGATGGACTTCTGATAACTTTTCTTATGTCTTGACCACACTTATTTTTCAACAACCTTACGCGTTTCGACTTAACGTGTTTTCAAAGACAGTGTTATTTCAGTCAAAAGAAATTGTTCCCTAGATGCATTCTACCACGTCGACATTCTCGATGACGAGACTAGTTGAGAGTCATACAGAGAGATTCCACTCTTCCGAAATTCTTTCGCAATCCACGACTTTCCTTCATACAGTGGTGTGGTCCAAACACACATTATCAGAAATTTCTTCTTCAGATTAAGGCTAATGCCTGATACTAGCACACTCACTTTGGCCAGGAAAGTCCCCTTTCCTGATGCTGGTCTCCTTGCCGTTTCCGTCCTGCTTCGTCCATCATGTGCTACTTCGCTGGCATCGTAGCCAAATTCATTCACTTCGAGTACTTTGTAGTCCCAAACTTTGTTGTTAAGTCTCTCTCTAGTCTCATTTCTGCATCTCATTACTTTTGTCTTTATTCGGTTTATGTTAATTAGACTGTTTGTGCCATTCCGTCCTGAGCTTCTTTCTCACTTTCACCGAGGGTAGCAATGTCACCAGCTAATCCTGCCGTTCATATTCGTTCTACCTGAATTTTAATCCCACTTCTGGAACTTCCTTTTATTCCCGTAATCGATCACTCGATGTACAGATTAGATAACAGGTGCGAAAGACTGGAATCCGGTCGTACAGGCGTTTTAAGTCGAGCACTTCGCTCTGCTCATCACTTCTTATTTTTCCATCTTGGTTCTTGTACATATTGTGTATTACCCGTCTTTACCTGCAGATTACACTCATTTTTCTCTGAATTTCTGACATCTGACACCAGTTTATATTTTACAACTCTTTTTCAAGATCAAAAATTCTGAAAGGATTTTCGTTTTTATCAAGTCTTGCGTCTATTGTCAAGCGCAATGTCAGTACTACCTTTCATAAGGTCAATCCGACCATCTGATAGAGCCTCAATTTTCTTTTCCATTCTACATTCTAAGGCAGACGTAGATTGTGAAAAGGACTAGCCTGTAACGTAGCCTTAAGAGATAATTTGCTGGAGCTTGAGATGCTGATGAGTTTATATAGATTCCCAATCGAATGAATTTTGATTAATTCCCTACTTTGAGATCTATAAAGTTTATGCGTATTTTCATAGGTTGCATAAGGGCTCAACAATAAGTCTAGTTAGATCATCAAATTCACGTATATCGTGATTGGAATACATATTCTTTATTGTGTACAATGATTTAGTGTTGACGGTGTAAGTCACAAGTCTTCAGTTTTAAGGGTTGTTGTACTACGTGCCTAAAGAGTAAAATAAATTTTATACTTTGCGTAAAAGACGTGTTTATTTAAAACTTGAGACGAAAACCTGACGCCGCCACTGACATTTCTCGGTAAAACCAACTGACTTTATATATATATACATATATATATATATATATATATATATATATATATATATATATACAGGGTGTTTCAAAAATGACCGGTATATTTGAAACGGCAATAAAAACTAAACGAGCAGCGATAGAAATACACCGTTTGTTGCAATACGCTTGGGACAACAGTACATTTTCAGGCAGACAAACATTCGAAATTACAGTAGTTACAATTTTCAACAACAGATGGCGCTGCGGTCTGGGAAACTCTATAGTACGATATTTTCCACATATCCACCATGCGTAGCAATAATATGGCGTAGTCTCTGAATGAAATTACCCGAAACCTTTGACAACGTGTCTGGCGGAATGGCTTCACATACATATGAGATGTACTGCTTCAGCTGTTCAATTGTTTCTGGATTCTGACGGTACACCTGGTCTTTCAAGTGTCCCCACAGAAAGAAGTCACAGGGGTTCATGTCTGGTGAATAGGGAGGCCAATCCACGCCGCCTCCTGTTTGTTTCGGATAGCCCAAAGCAATCACACGATCATCGAAATATTCATTCAGGAAATTAAAGACGTCGGCCGTGCGATGTGGCCGGGCACCATCTTGCATAAACCACGAGGTGTTCGCAGTGTCGTCTAAGGCAGTTTGTACCGCCACAAATTCACGAAGAATGTCCAGATAGCGTGATGCAGTAATCGTTTCGGATCTGAAAAATGGGCCAATGATTTCTTTGGAAGAAATGGCGGCCCAGACCAGTACTTTCTGAGGATGCAGGGACGATGGGACTGCAACATGGGGCTTTTCGGTTCCCCATATGCGCCAGTTCTGTTTATTGACGAAGCCGTCCAGGTAAAAATAAGCTTCGTCAGTAAACCAAATGCTGCCCACATGCATATCGCCGTCATCAATCCTGTGCACTATATCGTTAGCGAATGTCTCTCGTGCAGCAATGGTAGTGGCGCTGAGGGGTTGCCGCGTTTGAATTTTGTATGGATAGAGGTGTAAACTCTGGCGCATGAGACGATACGTGGACGTTGGCGTCATTTGGACCGCAGCTGCAACACGGCGAACGGAAACCAGAGGCCGCTGTTGGATCACCTGCTGCACTAGCCTTTTCGGTCCTTTGGTTACATTAAACCTCCGTTGAAAACTTCGTCTTGTTGCAACAACACTGTGTTCTAGGCGGTGGAATTCCAATACCAGAAAAATTCCAAGGAATAAACCATGTTGTCTACAGCACACTTGCACATTGTGAACAGCACACGCTTACAGCAGAAAGACGACGTACAGAATGGCGCACCCACAGACTGCGTTGTCGTCTATATCTTTCACATCACTTGCAGCGCCATCTGTTGTTGAAAATTGTAACTACTGTAATTTCGAAAGTTTGTCCGCCTGAAAATGTACTGTTGTCCCAAGCATATTGCAACAAACGGTGTATTTCTATCGCTGCTCGTTTAGTTTTTATTGCCGTTTCAAATATACCGGTCATTTTTGAAACACCCTGTATGTGTGTGTGTGTGTGTGCGTGTGTGTGTGTGTGTGTGTGTGTGTGTGTGTAAGTACAATCTAACTTCTGCACCATTTCAGTGCAGTAATGTGTTCATTGTAAATAAGTGCCAGCCGAAGTGGCCGTGCGGTTAAAGGCGCTGCAGTCTGGAACCGCAAGACCGCTACGGTCGCAGGTTCGAATCCTGCCTCGGGCATGGATGTTTGTGATGTCCTTAGGTTAGTTAGGTTTAACTAGTTCTAAGTTCTAGGGGACTAATGACCTCAGCAGTTGAGTCCCATAGTGCTCAGAGCCATTGTAAATAAGTATTATAATAGTTGTATTACATGTTTATTACCTTATAAATAAATAAAAACTTTTTTTATTTTAAATTCAGTGCATTAGTATTTGTAAAATGACTCTTTCATATACGTTTATTAAAAAATGACAATCATTCCACTTGGCACTTGTGGAATGGTACATTAGCTTATTCGTTTTAGTTGTAAATATTTGTTATGTATTGTTGTTTTTCTGACATTTTCCACATCCTGGAAGGCCTCCTCACTACGGATCAATTGGAATGAAAGTAAATCTAATCTAAAACCTATTATTAACACAATTGTGGCCGAAATTCAGTGTTACCAACAGAAACCTGTCACAGGGGCACGCTGGGAACTTCTCGAGTAACCCGCCTCGCACACTTCAATGTGACATCAGCTGCGACAAAGGAAGCTAATGGTGTAGCGTCCTATCGGCAACGAATTTGTTAATGACACGGCACAAGCTCGGATTTGGGAAGGACAGGGAAGGAAATTGGCCGTATCTTTTCAAAGAAACAATCGCGAAATTTACCTCAAGGGATTCAGCAAAGTCACCGATAACTTGAATCAGCTGTATGGCCAGACGGGGATTTGAAATGCTGTCCAATTGAATGGACGTCCTGTTTTTTACCACTGCACAAACACTCTCTCTTTCCACCTAGGAAGACTCCTTTCAACAGTGAATCGAGATGTCACTTTTGCAAACGAATTATACTTCACAATGACGAAACGATATAATTAGTATTTCCAGTTTGATTATTTCGTCTGAAGACCAATTTGGTATCTTCTTCTTCGTCTTTGTCTTGTCCCGTTCAGCATGTTTGAAGGAAATTGAAAAGCAGATTAGAACAACACGGGCACTGCAATTTAGTTGTTGTTGTTGTGGTCTTCAGTCCTGAGACTGGTTTGATGCAGCTCTCCATGCTACTCTATCCTGTGCAATCTTCTTCATCTTACAGTAACTACTGCAACCTACATCCTTCTGAATCTGCTTAGTGTATTCATCTCTTGGTCTCCCCCTACGATTTTTACCCTCCACGCTGCCATCCAATACTAAATTGGTGATCCCTTGATGCCTCAGAACATGTCCTACCAACCGATCCCTTCTTCTGGTCAAGTTGTGCCACAAACTCCTCTTCTCCCCAATCCTATTCAGTACCTCCTCATTAGTTATGTGATCTACCCATCTAATCTTCAGCATTCTTCTGTAGCACCACATTTCGAAAGCTTCTATTCTCTTCTTGTCCAAACTATTTACCGTCCATGTTTCACTTCCATACATAGCTACACTCCATACAAATACTTTCAGAAATGACTTACTGACACTTACATCTATATTCGATGTTAACAAATTTCTCTTCTTCAGAAACGCTTTCCTTGCCATTGCCAGTCTACATTTTATATCCTCTCTACTTCGACCATCATCAGTTATTTTGCTCCCCAAATAGCAAAACTCCTTTACTAATTTAAGTGTCTCATTTCCTAATCTAATTCCCTCAGCATCACCCGACTTAATTCGACTACATTCCATTATCCTCGTTTTGCTTTTGTTGATGTTCATCTTATATCCTCCCTTCAAGACACCATCCATTCCGTTCAACTGCTCCTCCAAGTCCTTTGCTGTCTCCGACAGAATTACAATGTCATCGGCGAACCTCAAAGTTTTTATTTCTTCGCCATGGATTTTAATACCTACTCCGAATTTATCTTTTGTTTCCTTTACTGCTTGCTCAATATACAGATTGAATAACATCGGGGAGAGGCTACAACCCTGTCTTACTCCTTTCCCAACTACTGCTTCCCTTTCATGTCCCTCGACTCTTATAACTGCCATGTGGTTTCTGTACAAATTGTAAATAGCCTTTCGCTCCCTGAATTTTACCCCTGCCACCTTCAGAATTTGAAAGAGAGTATTCCAGTCAACATTGTCAAAAGCTTTCTCTAAGTCTACAAATGCTAGAAACGTAGGTTTGCCTTTCCTTAATCTTTCTTCTAAGATACGTCGTAAGGTCAGTATTGCCTCACGTGTTCCAGTATTTCTACGGAATCCAAACTGATCTTCCCCGAGGTCGGCTTCTACTAGTTTTTCCATTCGTCTGTAAAGAATTCGTGTTAGTATTTTGCAGCTGTGGCTTATTAAACTGATTGTTCGCTAATTCTCACATCTGTCAACACCTGCTTTCTTTGGGATTGGATTTATTATATTCTTCTTGAAGTCTGAGGGTATTTCGCCTGTTTCATACATCTTGCTCACCAGATGGTAGAGTTTTGTCAGGACTGGCTCTCCCAAGGCCGTCAGTAGTTCCAATGGAATGTTGTCTACTCCGGGGGCCTTGTTTCGACTCAGGTCTTTCAGTGCTTTGTCAAACTCTTCACGCAGTATCGCATCTCCCATTTCATCTTCCTCTACATCCTCTTCCATTTCCATAATATTGTCCTCAAGTACATCGCCCTTGTATAGACCCTCTATATACTCCTTCCACCTTTCTGCTTTCCCTTCTTTGCTTAGAACTGGGTTTCCATCTGAGCTCTTGATGTTCATGCAAGTGGTTCTCTTTTCTCCAAAGGTGTCTTTAATTTTCCTGTAGGCGGTATCTATCTTACCCCTAGTGAGATAAGCCTCTACATCCTTACATTTGTCCTCGAGCCATCCCTGCTTAGCCATTTTGCACTTCCTGTCGATCTCATTTTTGAGACGTTTGTATTCCTTTTTGCCTGCTTCATTTACTGCATTTTCATATTTTCTCCTTTCATCAATTAAATTCAATATTTCTTCTGTTACCCAAGGATTTCTACTATCCCTCTTCTTTTTACCTACTTGATCCTCTGCTGCCTTCACTACTTCATCCCTAAAAGCTACCCATTGTTCTTCTACTGTATTTCTTTCCCCCATTCCTGTCAATTGTTCCCTGATGCTCTCCCTGAAACTCTGTACAACCTCTGGTTCTTTCAGTTTATCCAGGTCCCATCTCCTTAAATTCCCACCTTTTTGCAGTTTCTTCAGTTTTAATCTACAGGTCATAACCAACAGATTGTGCTCAGAGTCCACATCTGCCCCTGGAAATGTCTTAAAATTTAAAACCTGGTTCCTAAATCTCTGTCTTACTATTATATAATCTATCTGATACCTTTTAGTATCTCCTGGGTTCTTCCATGTATACAACCTTCTATCATGATTCTTAAACCAAGTGTTAGCTATGATTAAGTTGTGCTCTGTGCAAAACTCTACCAGGCGGCTTCCTCTTTCATTTCTTAGCCCTAATCCATATTCACCTACTACGTTTTCTTCTCTCCCTTTCCCTACACTCGAATTCCAGTCACGAATGACTATTAAATTTTCGTCTCCCTTCACTACCTGAATAATTTCTTTTATCTCATCATACATTTCTTCAATTTCTTCGTCATCTGCAGAGCTAGTTGGCATATAAACTTGTACTACTGTAGTAGGTGTGGGCTTCGTATCTATCTTGGCCACAATAATGCGTTCACTATGCTGTTTGTAGTAGCTTACCCGCGTTCCTATTTTCCTAATCATTATGAAACCTACTCCTGCATTACCCCTTTTGACTTTGTGTTTATAACCCTGTAGTCACCTGACCAGAAGTCTTGTTCCTCTTGCCACCGAACTTCACTAATTCCCGCTATATCTAACTTTAACCTATCCATTTCCCTTTTTAAATTTTCTAACCTACCTGCCCGATTAAGGGATCTGACATTCCACGCTCCGATCCGTAGAACGCCAGTTTTCTTTCTCCTGATAACGACATCCTCTTGAGTAGTCCCCGCCCGGAGATCCGAATGGGGGACTATTTTACCTCCGGAATATTTTACCCAAGAGGACGCCATCATCATTTAATCATACAGTAAAGCTACATGCCCTCGGGAAAAATTACGGCCGTAGGTTCCCCTTGCTTTCAGCCGTTCGCAGTACCAGCACAGCAAGGCCGTTTTGGTTATTGTTACAAGGCCAGATCAGTCAATCATCCAGACTGTTGCCCTTGCAACTACTGAAAAGGCTGCTGCCCCTCTTCAGGAATGCAATTTAGTATTAGCATAAATACGAGGTCTCACCACATTAGCTATGACCATCCATAAAACATAACCAAAGAAATGGCAAACTAAGTTTTTTGGTGTTGTCGTTCGCCTCTGCTGAAATAACCATGTACTCTGTACACAATTAAACGCGCTGTGTCTCTTAAGAAACACTTTCACAATCACAGCTAGAGTTCACTCAGTCAACCACTTCTTTCCCTTTCCGATTCTCAGTCAGCTATGCCTATTTCTGGTCCTCTGTCTCCATTAATTCTGTTTTATCACGTTCTTTCTCCTCTCTTTCGTGCACCGCTTGTCTATGTCCAGTATTACTAGTCCTTATAGTTTAAATCTAACTTCCTGTAACTTTTCTGTGTTATTTCACTTCTCATAAACAAATGCAAATCGTAATTACTTTTTTTTCTATTTCTCCGGTATAGTAATTACTAAATGGTTTATTGTAATTTTCATTATATGTAACATACAATGAGCTCATAGCAATGTAATAAAAAATAGGTAGACAACCTGGTTCAACATACGACAGGGCCTTTTGGCTCTATGTTGTTAGGTAAATAAATAATAAATAAATAAGTGCGATGCAGCACTCCAGACGTTACAGGGGAAGCTGAGCGCTACAGAGTCGAAGCTGGACTACAGCTTATTGTTAGTGTCTTACTGCTCCTGTTAACACAACTGTCAGACCGAACGCCGTGTTACAGTATTTTCGACTTATTTATAAGGCGCGCGCATAAAATCATACTTCAAGAAACATTTTGTCTGTGGCTAGAAACCAACCGATGTCTCCTGTCGGTGCTAGGCGTCGAATGAAATATGTAATAAGCAGTGTTTATATTCTGCTGACCAAAACAAAACTTAAAATAGCTACCGACGACACATACTGGAAAGCGCTTCATTCAATTAAATCTTCTAATCTTTCAAATGGCTCTGAGCACTATGGGACTTAACATCTGAGGTCATCAGTCCCCTAGAACTTAGAACTACTTCAACCTAACCAACCTAAGGACATGACACACATCCATGCCCGAGGCAGGATTCGAACCTGCGACCGTAGCGGTCGCCCGGTTCCAGGCTGAAGCGCCTAGAACCGCTAGGCCACACCGGCCGGCAATCTTTCTTTCTTTCCGTGTAGCCCGAGGCGCAATACTGTCTGCAAAACTTCACATTTCAGTATTTTCCTCGTGCAGCTTAATGCCTCTTGTGCACTTTAGTTTACTTCCATATCGATGTACAAGCTAAGCAGTAATGGAGTAGACTTTTAACACTAAATTACTTTTCACTTTTATTATACCTGCTTAAAATTTTAAAAGCAGTAATTTATGCCTCCCTTCATCCGTTCTCTCCTCAATATTTTCAAACAAGTTATTCCACTTTACATTATCAACGCGGTATCCGTAATGAAAACAGCTTCAGGGCAGAAACGAGATGCGACTTGGTGCTTTCTCCACCCTAAAGCTATTTTTAGCGGTTCCGTAACTCAAAACACATAACTTACTCAAAATTGTCGAGAACATCCCAGCCCAAGAAGATGAAAGTAATTTTATGAGATTGAGGTAGTGATACCTCCTTTAAGCCTCCGCCAAATCTAGGGTTCATATCAGAAATATTACAGGCGAAAATAATTAATAAGTGAGAATAAAAAATGAAAACAGAAACTGAGACGCCAGAACATAAACGCAAACATCGACGCCTATGGATAAAAATTTTATGATTGATATTAAATGATTACTGTTTTGACAGATAAATGTGTTGCATTTAGAATTCTTTTATGTAGACTTCTTCTGTAAATAGTCTTCTTCTTCTCACGGCATTACAACCCATGTGGGTTTTAGTCTCATCAACAAGGTTCCTCCATTCAGCCCTCTCCAGCGCGGGTCTCCGCCATCCTCGGACTTTAAGAGATTTTGTATCTTCTTCCACATCATCTTCCATCGTGGCCTTTGTCTCTGTCTTCTTCTGGTTGGCCTCCATTCAAAAATCTTTTTAGTTGTTCTTCCAGTATCCGTCCTGAGGACATGTCCAAGCCAGGGTACTCCTACTTTTTTTAATTCTTACGATGTCAGCCCCTTGTATGAGGCGATGCAGCTCAGTATTCGTCCTAGATCTCCAGAAACCATTATTATCCCGAACTGCCCCATAGATCTTGCGCAGCACTCTACGTTCAAATATCCTGAGCTGCTGCTCATAAACACTCGTTAGCGTCCATGGTTCGCATCCGTAGGTTACAACTGGGCTCATCATGACCTTATATAGTTGCAGCTTCAGCTGCCAATTAAATTACCTACAGGCCAACAATTTCTTAAACGTGCTGAAGCGTCTATTACCACTTAGGATGAGCAGTTTTATCCCAGCTGACAAGGAATTTGTGCTGTTAATATTAGAGACCAAATAATCAAAGTTCAGTATATATTCAAAACTGAAACCGTCTACTGATATTCTACACAAGTTGTTATTTTCCTTCCTGTGAAATTCATGTACTTCTCTATGTTTCAGCCGGCCAGTGTGGCCGAGAGGTTCTAGGCGCTTCAGTCTGGAACCGCGCTACCGCTACGGTCGCAGGTTCGAATCCTGCTTCGGGCATGGATGTGTGTGATGTCCTTATTTTAGTTAGGTTTAAGTAGTTCTAAGGTCTAGGAGACTGATGACCTCAGATGTTAAGTCCCATAGTTCTCAGACCCATTTTATCTATGTTTCATTTATAGAAAGGCCTGTAGGTTCTGAGGCCTCTTTCAACTCGCATATTGTCCTCTCTAATGATACTTTCCTTCTACTAATATTTGCTAAATCATCAGCATACTAGCATATCTGAGTCGACTTTGTGCGCTATGTAACCAGGCATCTGAAGCTTCCGCGTGCCTGCTTCAAGAGTCAGATTGAAAGGCACTGTAGAGAGTGCACACCCTTGTCTGACTCCTTTATTAATGCTAAACCAATTTCTCTGTTCTTCACCCACTCGCACTGCAGCCTTGGAACCAGCCAATGTGGCTTGAATAAGTAAGACATACTTCGATGGTATACCAAGCAGCAGCAAATCATTTAGCATTTGTGTTCTATCGAGACTATTAAAGGCCAGTTCGAAGTCTACGTAGAGACTATGAAGCTCAATGTTATACTCATGTACCTTTTCATGTGTTTGCCTCAACACAAATATCCGGTCTGTTGTGGATCTATTAGGCCGAAATCCACACTGATAATCCCGCAGTATTTCTTTTGCATTTGTTGCTTCTCTGTTGTCGATAATATCAGAGAAGATCTTATGGGTTACATTCACCAGGGGATTTCTTCGGTAATTTGAACAGCAGGTCTAATCTCCTTTCTTGTTTATTGGTTGAATTACACATAAGGTCCGTTCTTCTGGGATTCTTTCCTGATGCCATATCAACTTAATAAGCCTACGGATCTGCTTATGAAAATCTGTTATCACCCATTTTCTTTAGCAGTTCTGCAGTTATTTCATAGTTTCTGTGCTTTGTAATTTTTTAGACAATACACTACCTTCTGTATTTCCACCAATGTTGGTTCCTCTATTTCTGGACGTGTGGTACAATTGTGTGGCTGCTCATTCCTGGTAGGATTGCTCTCCAAAATTCCGTTGAAGCATTCTCTCCATCTATCCCGAACATGTTGTTTATCTGTCAGCAAATTTCCCCTTTACACTTTGCAAGCTGTTATTTTCGGTCTATATTCTTGAGTACCTTCCTTAATTTTCTTGTAGAATTTTCTGCTTTCATTCCTTTGGTAGTGCTCTTCCATCTCCTCTATCTTTCTCTTCATGGCCTCCCTTTTTTCTTCCTCCTACCTGCTGCTGTTACCGCCATTCTCTTTCCATTATCTAATGCCTGATTTGATCTAGCACCCCGCTACAAGCACTCCAGTCTTGTTTCGTTTTTCTGTTCCAATGCCTGTCTACATTCATCACCATACATATCTTCCTTGTTTCCCCCTGTATTTCATGTGCTTTCCTCCTAATGGCATCTCTAATAGAGTTTCATTCTTTGTCTATATCATCTCCACCATATTTTGTTTGTAACTCCTGTCTGGATCTGCTCTTGTACTCCTAAACAGTAGACCTATCTTTCAGTTTTTCTATACTACATTTCTTTACTCTAGTCCTACTTCCTTTGGCAGCCATGACTAGTTTCTGTCTCATTTTGGCTGCTAGATGATGGTCAGAATCAGAATTAGCTCCTCGCAAAGTGCTTCCATTTTCCTTACCGGATTCTCACCTCTTTGATACCAATATATGTTCCAGGTACTTTCCATGTCCCTTCGTAGATATTTTTCCTTGGAAAACAGGTCCTTAATGCCTTAAACTTGTTTGCAGAAGCAAACTGCGCAACCCTCTCACCATTATTACTAGTTTCAGCATGCAGACTTTCCTTAGCAGATGCTTATCTGAACGCCTCTTCCTTTCCCAGTTTTGCATCATAGTCGCGAAGAACTATTTTGGAATCATATCTGGGAATGGCTCTGAGCACTATGGGACTCAACATCTTAGGTCATAAGTCCCCTAGAACCTAGAACTACTTAAACCTAACTAACCTAAGGACATCACACACACCCATGCCCGAGGCAGGATTCGAACCTGCGACCGTGGCAGTCCCGCGGTTCCGGACTGCAGGCCAGAACCGCACGGCCACCGCGGCCGGCTATCTGGGGATTCTGTCACAAACCTCCTTAGTTGATCATAGATGTCCACAGTATCTTCGTCTGATTCTTCGGTTGGTGGATGTACAGTGACAAAGGTCACATTTTGAAATTTAAGTTTCATATGCAGAGTACATATTCTTTCACTATGAGGGGTGAAAGCAATGAGAGATCCACGCATATTCTTGGAGACTATAAACCCAACTCCATACTTCCCTTGTATTTCGTCTTTTCTTAATAGTACAGGGTTAATTTGTGCTTATAAGTCTCTCCTCTTCCCTTCCACCTGATTTCCTGCAGTGTAACAACTCCCATTCCATACCTTAACACCTTCTGCAAGACTTTTCATCGCTGTTGTTTGCAACAGCGTACACACGTTCCATGTTCCAAATTTAAGCACCGATAAATCCATATGCAGTGGTATCAATCTTGCACTGAACCCCCAACCTGGAGGAACGGGCTTTCTTTTCGGAGTTAGTTCCCCTAAAGGGGTTGACAACTTATCCTGCGAGTCGCCCACCCCCCACCCCCGACCCTGTGTTGTGGGACACACTTCGTCTGGCTCCTCTTCGAGACCATTCCGGCTTGGGTGACCCTGGCAGTAGCTACGCTACCACCGGCACAGCTCTCGGCTTCATCAAAACACGCAAACCCTCCCGCCCGAGACTGAAGGTGCCTACGATAAAGCGGTGTCCCCCGTGAGGGTTTCTACAAATAGTAGTGGTTACAAATTTTTTAAGTTACTTAATCTACGGTACTCGAAATTTAGCTGTAAATAGTCATAGGCACTGTATATCTGATCCCATTATTGTTCTAAGCCACTATATCGCGAAATAGATAGTTGATGATTTGGTATTTTTGAAAGCTAATTACTGATTTGCAGAGTACTGCAGTTCGTAGGTGTGGAAAAATTGGTTGTGTTAACCAGTCTTCCCCCATCAATCTTTCAAGTTTTTTCTTAATCACTTCCTTCAGAAATAGAAAAGGAACCACCCAGGTTAGAATAATAGACCCATTAATTTTTAATTTTGCTATTAACCGCTTGTTTCAGGCCCCACTATAAAGAATGAGCATATGTTAGATATCGTTAAATACATTGCTATAGTGAATAACTATCTACTATACTACGTGAGAAATATTTGCATTAAAACTGCAGTTACAAGCCAACAAGAAGCTATAGCTGTTGCGAGCAATAAATTAAGTCAGTGGCAGCAAATGCGAGGGCGTGCTGAAAAGAAGTGCCTCAGAATTTTTTATGTGAAAAATCTTAACTCTTTTAAGGGGAGCCGGAACGATACACTCCTCCATGTTAATTTTAGCAAATAGAAGGAACATTTTTTCTAAAACCATTAAACATATTGCTCTGAAATTTGGAGTACATGTCCAGTGAATATTTGTTTACAAAGTTAAAATACCATTTGTTGTTGTTGTGGTCTTCAGTCCTGAGACTGGTTTGATGCAGCTCTCCATGCTACTCTATCCTGTGCAAGCTTCATCATCTCCCAGTACCTACTGCAACCTACATCCTTCTGAATCTGCTTAGTGTATTCATCTCTTGGTCTCCCTCTACGATTTTTACTCTCCACGCTGCCCTCCAGTACTAAATTGGTGATCCCTTAATGCCTCAGAACGCGTCCTACCAACCGATACCTTCGTCTAGTCAAGTTGTGCCACAAACTCCTCTTCTCCCCAATTCTGTTCAATACCTCCTCATTAGTTATGTGATCTACCCATCTAATCTTCAGCATTCTTCTGTAGCACCACATTTCGAAAGCTTCTATTCTCTTCTTGTCTAAACTATTTATCGTCCACGTTTCACTTCCATACATGGCTACACTCCATACAAATACTTTCAGAAACGACTTCCTGACATTTAAATCTATACTCGATGTTAGCAAATTTCTCTTCTTCGAAAACGATTTCCTTGCCATTGCCAGTCTACATTTTATATCCTCTCTATTTCGACCATCATCAGTTATTTTACTCCCTAAATAGCAAAACTCCGTTACTACTTTAAGTGTCTCATTTCCTAATCTAATCCCCTCAGCATCACCCGATTTAATTTGACTACATTCCATTATCCTCGTTTTGCTTTTGTTGATGTTCATCTTATATCCTCCTTTCAAGACACTGTCCATTCCATTCAACTGCTCTTCCAAGTCCTTTGCTGTCTCTGACAGAATTACAATGTCATCGGCGAACCTCAAAGTTTTTACTTCTTCTCCATGAATTTTAATACCTACTCCGAATTTTTCTTTTGTTTCCTTTACTGCTTGCTCAATATACAGACTGAATAACATCGGGGAGAGGCTACAACCCTGTCTCACTCCTTTCCCAACCACTGCTTCCCTTTCATGCCCCTCGACTCTTATAACTGCCATCTGGTTTCTGTACAAATTGTAAATAGCCTTTCGCTCCCTTATAATGCCATGTTAAGAAATATTTATTGGTTTTTATTTTACAAATTTTTAAACAGATGCTTATTTTTTTCTCTAAACTTTGCGCTTTTTCTTCTATAACTCTTGAATTATACAATATTTTTTACCATTTGTTACAAAAAATGAAGGATAAGAAGTAAACAATATTGTGTATAAATTTCATTGATATACTGTTAGCAGGTTTTGAGAAAATATTCCTCAAAGATAAAAATTTGAAAGTTACAGGAAATGGCTTGCAAAGTTTTTTAATATATTCCGGCCCCATATGGTGGATTATCAGCATCCTCTTCTTTTTCCAGTGTTAGTTTCCTTTTCACTGGTCTTTTCATCCCTTTTGGTGCATGTTGTAGGGTTTTGTCTCTTTTTTCCTGCACCTCTTAGTCCTTCTTCATCAATTAGGCGCATTGTGGAAATAGTGCTGTGTCCTGGTTGGAAACCTAAACGTTTCAGCACATCACATTTGATAATGTTTCCTTCATTGTATGTTGCCACTGCATCATACACTCCAAAATGCTGTGTTTTATCTGAACAAACACTCTTTTGGAAATCCTAATCCAAATTAAATTATTGACACTTCCATTTGGATTTTGTGTTTGGTGGACTGTTTTTATGGGCATATACCTTTCCTGATCGGTTCTTACACCATGAGTCATCACCTGTGGGGCACAGTGCACGTTGTGAGTGCTCATTTGTTGATGCAGTATGAAAAAATAATGCTCATACTGCTTTCCTCATATGCTCAGTACTTCTTGTATTTTGCCTAATTGCACACCCATAATACCTCTGCAATCTATTAGTTGCTTCATCTGTCAATCTTCCTCTTCCTCCAAGGGTCTTATCTTAACTACGCTTCTGGGATCCTAATATCTGCATTAGTTTGCGCAAGCGAGCACCCATGCTCTTCAGCACATATCCAATGCACTACTGTTTTTTAATGTGAGTTTCATTGCTATAAGGTTTGAGTTCCTCTACAGCTTTATATCCCTTAGAATCACCATCTCATAGATAGTTAGTGTATCGTACATTATACCGCTCCTGTGATCTGGAAAAAATTGCTTTCACTCCCTCTACTTCCATCGCTCCACTCGTGCCGTGAAAATTTGCTTCACAACTTTCACTATGTTCGTCCTTGGTATTGACCTTACATCTACAATATTTTGAGAGAATAGCAACATCAATTACTTTTCAACGGTCTCCACTGGTAGCTATCACAACTCCATTTAGAGATTTATGACCTCTACATTGCCATGATCCATCTAAAGCAACAGTTAAATCTCTACAATTCCCATTATCTGTCACAGCTTCTTCAACTGCTTTCTTCATTGTTTCTTGAGCAATATCTTCAGCAGAAGATCCCACCAATTCATTACAAAATCCGAACTTGGTTGGTGGTTTTGGCAAGTTCATAATTCCATGTAACATTGTCCTAACAGCACTGCCCTTGCCAATGCAACGTAAGCCATACACTAGCCTAACATTTATATCATACACCTTCTTTCCACTATTACTATTATGAGGAATACTGTCAGAATTAGAAAATGAAACTTCTGCAGCATGTTTGTTACACTTCAGTACCATTTTACATGCCAAACCAATGTGTGAAGTTGTTTCAATTCCAGTCCTCTTCCTTTGCAAACTTGGCATAATACGTTATGTTTCAAAATATCAGAGAGCAAGGAGATGTTAATTATTTCATTCACATCATTACTGTCACTTTCAAAGTTTTCAAATTCTTCTTTGCTGTCACAAAGATTCTTGCTGGAAGAAGTTCTATCACATTCATTTGGAGTAGCCGGTGAAGCGGTCTGAGCAGCATCTCCCTTCGAAACAACAAAAGATTTCTTCTTCATCTCATTGTGCCCTTCCTCAAACACTCGATTGCTGAAACGGGGCATATTGATATCCACAAACCAAATACGTAAAACAGGTACGAGCAAAATTCGTCAAATACGCAAAATTGAACAGCTAAACAGCACAAAGCAAACTCCACATGTCAACACACACGGTATAGCGTTCATGTTTACCGATATGAACAGTCACTTGTCACAGGTATAAAGCCATACTACGATGGAAAACAAAACACTGCCAAATTCTGAAAAGAACGTTTATTTTGTCATTTTCATCGTTCCGGCTCCCATAAAATGAAACAAACGTAATTAACATTCTACATCTGGCGCAGAACACATTTCTCCCCACGAGAGACCAGTTTGTTGATACCGTCACCGCTGAATGGTTGAATTTGTTAATGGCGCCAAAATCTCACCTCTGCTTGCTCCGCTTCATTAATATCAAAGTGAAATCATCGACGTCGTTCTGTAAGTTTTGAGAATAGACGAAAGACGGATGGGACCAAGTCGGGACTGTATGGCGGACGACAATGAGCCCAAGGCATCTGATTGTTGCAAATGTCGCAGCGTCCGTATGTGGTATATCGTTATCATGCCGGAAGAGAGGATGCTTCACGTGAGGACGAAGTCTTCAAATTCCAAACTCGATTACAGCACGCTGTTGCTCATGCACCCACGTAGTTACTGTACACGGCACTATGTTACATGCTACAATTCGGAACCATCTAGCTGCAGAGCGCTACAAATTTGTAGACATGAAGAATAAAGATGTACGATGGGAGGCCAACAAGTAATGCAATACTTATAATTTTCCCCGGCCAATTTCGGTTGAAAAAATGCGGGCATGTTTGAATATTCTCGCTTCAGCATTTATAAAATGGTTCAAATGGCTCTGAGCACTATGAGACTTAACCTCTGAGGTCATCAGTCCCCTAGAACTTAGAACTACTTAAACCTAACTAACCTAAAGACATCATACACATCCATGCCCGAAGCAAGATTCTAACCTGCGACCATAGGGGTCGCGCTGTTCCAGACTGTAGCGCCTAGAACCGCTCGGCCACTCCGGCCGGCTCAGCCTTTATAGTTTCATAAAGTTCCAATTGGAGGCTGCGCAATAATTACACTACTGGCCATTAAAATTACTACACCAAGAAGAAATGCAGATGATAAAAGGATATTCATTGGACAAATATATTATACTAGAACTGACACGTGATTACATTTTCACGAAATTTGGGTGGATAGATCCCGAGAAATCAGTACTCAGAACAACCACCTCTGGCCGTAATAACGGCGTGATACGCCTGGGCATTGAGCCAAACAGAGCTTGGATGGCGTGTACAGGTACCGCTGCCCATGCAGCTTCAACACGATACCACAGTTCATCAAAAGTAGTGACTGGCGTATTGTGACGAGCCAGTTGCTCGGCCACCATTGAGAAGACGTTTTCAGTTGGTGACAGATCTGGAGAATGTGCTGGCCAGGGCAGCAGAAGAACATTTTCTGCATCCAGAAAGACCCGTACAGGACCTGTAACATGCGGCAGTGCATTACCCTGCTGAATTGTAGGGTTTAGCGGGGATAGAATGAAGGGTACAGTCACGGGTCGTAACACATCTGAAATGTAGCGTCCACTGTTCAAAGTGCCGTCAGTGCGAACAAGATGAGACAGAGACGTGTAACCAATGGCACCCCATACCATCACACCGGGTGATACGCCAGTATGGCGACGACGAATACATGCTTCCAATGTGCGTTCACCGGGATGTAGCCAAACATGCATGTGACCATCATGATGCTGTAAACAGAACCGGGAATCATCCGAAAAAATGACGTTTTGCCATTCGTGCTCCCAGGTTCGTCGTTGAGTACACCATCGCAGGCGCTCCTGTGTGTGATGCAACGTCAAGAGTAACCGCTGCCATGGTCTCCGAGCTGACAGTCCATGCTGCTGCAAACGTCCTCGAACTGTTTGTGCAGATGGTTGTTGTTTTACAAACGTCCCCATCTGTTGACTCAGGGATCGAGACGTGGCTGCACGATCCGTTACAGCCATGCGGATAAGATGCCTGTTATCTCGGCTCCTAGTGATACGAGGCCGTTGGGATCAAGCACGGCGTTCCGTATTACCCTCCTGAACCCACCGATTCCATATTCTGCTAACAGTCATTGGATCTCGATCAACGCGTACAGCAATGTCACGATACGATAAACCGCAACTGCGATAGGCTACAATCCGGCCTTTAACAAAGTCGGGAACGTGATGGTACGCATTTCTCCTCCTTACACGAGGCATCACAACAACGTTTCACTAGGCAACGTCGGTCAACTGCTGTTTGTGTATGAGAAATCGGTTGGAAACTTTCCTCATGTCAGCACGTTGTAGGTGTCGCCACCGGCGCCAACCTTGTGTGAATGCTCTGAAAAGCTAATCATTTGCATATCGCAGCATCTTCTTCCTGTCGGCTATATTTCCCGTCTGTAGCACGTAATTTTCGTGGTGTAACAATTTTAATTGCCATTAGTGTAGCTCTTTAAAAGACGCCTGTGACGTTGGGGCATTCCAAGCATAGGATTGTCATTCAGTTTCTTTTGGCTTAAAAGAGAAGCATCGCAGACATTGAGAGGCGTTTGGAGAATATCCACGGACAGCTGGCAGTGTAAAAAAAGCACAGTGACTCTTTGGGCGAGAAGTCTTTGTACATAGCAGTAAGACTGTGCTCACTTGTCCGATTTCCTGTGCGCCACCCGTCCACATACAGCTGCGACCTGCAATGTTGGAACGTGTTATTCTGCTACTCTCGTAAGTAGGCTGTTTAGGTTTTTATATTGGGATGCCAACGCCACGTAGCGCTCTGTATGAAAATCACTGGCTGTGCTGTGTGCAGTCTGTGGCTAGTTTGCATTGTTGTCTACCATTGTAGTGTTGGGCAGCTGGATGTGAACAGCGCGTAGCGTAGCGCAGTTGGAGGTGAGCCGCCAGCAGTGGTGGTTGTGGGGATGTGAGATGGCGGATTTTTGAGAGCGGATGATCTGGACGTGTGTCCATCAGAAACATTACATTTGTAAGAATGGATGTTATGAACTGCTATATATATATTATGACTTTTGAACACTATTAAGGAAAATGCATTGTTTGATCTCTTTCAAAATGTTTCATTTGCTAAATATGCCTATCAGTAGTTAGTGCCTTGTGTAGTTTGAATCTTTTATTTAGCTAGCAGTATTGGCGCTCGCTGTATCGCAGTAGTTTGAGTAACGAAGATTTTTGTGAGGTAAGTGATTTGTGAAACGTATAGGTTAATTTAGTCAGGCCATTCTCTTGTAGGGATTATTGAAAGTCAGATTGCGTTGCGCTAAAAAATATTGTGTGTCAGTTTAAGCACAGTCATGTATAATTTTTCTAAGGGGACGTTTCATATGTCGACCCTTAGCTGAGGATACCTCACTGGAATCGTCTGATTTTTTTCTTGTAGTTTGTGTAATTAGTGTAGATTTTGTTTATTGCTAGCGCGTAATTGTAGAGAGTGTCTCCTCTGTAGTTGCAGTCTTTCATTGTTGTACAGTAAAACAGTTGTGGCATGCATGTAAATTTGCACCAAGTATTTCGCAGCTGCGCTTGCAATTAACTAGATATTATTTTCAGTGTTATGTTAATGTGTTCTCCTATTTTTGCTCTTCAAATTGTGCTTTTCTGTGTTATCGTGTGAAATATTGCGACTTGCTCCAAAGTAAACTGAGAAATAATAGTGACGTCGAGCGTAGCTTATAGGCACCACTGTGTAATGAATTAACAGGCATTCGAAGTAGTAATTTGGTAATTGTGCCTAGGGAAATGGAGTGGGCGGCAAATAATGGCGTAGACAGTGAAACAATTATTGAACAGGGAAGCATTATCGATCGATCGGTCGGCAACAGCTCGCCTCAGGAATCTGAAATGACAGGACACAATCTCGTAAATACTGTAGATTCAGGTTTTGGGTCCTCATCGTTTTCTCAAATAAGTCAAGACACAGTTTCTGCTTGTCAAAATGTGAATGTTGCCGGTGCAAATTAGCTGCCGAAAAGCACTGAGGAACATGTTTCAGACACCAGTGCATTGTTGTTACAATTAATACAACAAATGCGACAAAAGCTTCAAAAGTTAGACACGGTGGAACAAAATCAGAGACAAACACAGCAACAGCTTCAAAAGTTAAACTCATTGGAACAAATGCTTGAACAAACACGTGAAGGTTTAACTGCTGAGTTACTTAAAATCGAATCGAAATGTCAAAAAGTCTGTAATGACGTAAAAACACAAATTTGTGAGCATTTTCAACCCATTTTTTCGCGGCATCAAAATGCATTACAGAATCACGAAGCAGCCCTAAAAGAACTGCAAACTATTGTTCATGAAAATCATGAGACCTTGAAAGCTAAAATTGATTCAGTTGCATCTACCGAATCGGTTACGCAACTTGCAAAAACTCAGGAAAACTTAAAGGACACAGTAGATACTCTGAAAATTGGTCAGAAAGACACATGGAGGAAATTAGTTCATTATAAGAGAAAGTAGTTGAACTTTCGGACCAGCTAAATAATTTATCTACGAAGGTAGATGATAATCTGAATGACACAAAAACGGTAGTCTTCAATGACACAGAAGAGTGCGAACAAATTAGGAAATTCAAACAAAATCAGAATCAAATTAATACGCAACACCAAAGAGAAATCCGGGAAGTACAAGATCAGCTGACACAGGTAATACAAGAATTACGTATTTCGGAGGACACTCGCGCTCAAATACGGGAAGAGGGACATAGAAATACGGAACAGCCACAAAATAATAACACGGGGTACTTCGGGAATTATGAAAGAAATTGTCAAGGTACACCGAATTTCGAGATGGAACCACCGAAACGAAGTAACAATGACCGATATGCGAATCGCCGACATGATGATTTTGACTATATGCTGTTTATTACTACACGTAAATTCAAAACATTCAGGAATTCCGGCAACGACATTCATCCAGAAGTGTGGCTCCATCAATTCTCTCATTGTTTTCCTCCCAACTGGTCATTAGAGCACAGATTAGAATTTATGTGTCGCTACTTAGAGAATGAACCAGCTGTAAGAATGTGATCGGTCATTCACGATTGCCACAGTGAAGGAGAATTTTATCATGCCTTCTTCTCAGCATATTGGTCTCAAGCTACACAAGACCGAGTAAAACATAGCATCATAATGATGAAACATTTCGAACAATCTGAATTCTCCAGTCTTGTGAAATATTTTGAAGACACGTTGCACAAGAATCAGTACCTGTCAAACCCATACAGCCCCTCAGAACTCATCCGCATTTGCTTAATCAAATTACCTCAACATTTACGACATATTATTTTGGCAGGACGTTGCAAAGACGACATTGACGCTTTTCAGGGACTCTTACAAGAATTAGAAATTTACACAGACAGTCGCGGGATGTGAAAACAGGAAAACAATCACTACAGGTCACATCCGTCACAATTCCGTGACGACAGAAACAATAACTGGACACAAGTCTATTCTTACAACGCAAATCGTGACCAAAACAGACACCACCCGTTTGACAACCGTTGGCAGAGTAGTAATAGTTACAGAGAAAGATCGCATTTCCGTAGTAATGAATATGACAGAGGGAACCATAAAAACAGACAATATGGAAACCAAAACAATTATTATCAAGGGAGACAGAATAACTTCAGACGCAACAGTCCACCGCGCAGTTACGATTCAGGGAGAAATTCTCCACCACGTGACCGACAAGAAGGAAACTATAGAATCTACCGACATGACGACAGACGATATAATCGTAACAACAGACCTGAATTGCATCAGAACTGGTGGGATTCAAACAGGGCAGGGCCCTCTCGACAAGGTGAATTTTTAGAAGTTAGGTCTCCTAATCCAAATAATGATGTGCGCCAACAAAGAGACAGAAAATGACTAGCACCGCAGGCAGCCGCGTGCGCCGGCTGGCTCAGGGAAAAATTACATAGACGCTAACCTTGAGAAAAATTCCAGTATTCTTTACCGACGTATACCATATGATAATTGCGTTGAAGTTGAAACTGCCGGCCAGAGTGGCCGTGCGGTTCTGGGCGCTACAGTCTGGAACCGAGCGTCCGCTACGGTCGCAGGTTCGAATCCTGCCTCGGGCATGGAAGTGTGTGATGTCCTTAGGTTAGTTAGGTTTAATTAGTTCTAAGTTCTAGGCGACTGATGACCTCAGAAGTTAAGTCGCATAGTGCTCAGAGCCATTGTTTTGAAGTTGAAACTCTGCGTACTAGAAAGAGTAAAGGTTTACACCACATTTCACACGTAAAACCGTTTATTGAGAGATAATCTGCTTTTTAACTTTGTCTTTGCGATGAAACTTTTCACTTCACATTACTACACTCCTGGAAATTGAAATAAGAACACCGTGAATTCATTGTCCCAGGAAGGGGAAACTTTATTGACACATTCCTGGGATCAGATACATCACATGATCACACTGACAGAACCACAGGCACATAGACACAGGCAACAGAGCATGCACAATGTCGGCACTAGTACAGTATATATCCACCTTTCGCAGCAATGCAGGCTGCTATTCTCCCATGGAGACGATCGTAGAGATGCTGGATGTAGTCCTGTGGAACGGCTTGCCATGCCATTTCCACCTGGCGCCTCAGTTGGACCAGCGTTCGTGCTGGACGTGCAGACCGCGTGAGACGACGCTTCATCCAGTCCCAAACATGCTCAATGGGGGACAGATCCGGAGATCTTGCTGGCCAGGGTAGTTGACTTACACCTTGTAGAGCACGATGGGTGGCACGGGATACGTGCGGACGTGCATTGTCCTGTTGGAACAGAAAATTCCCTTGCCGGTCTAAGAATGGTAGAACGATGGGTTCGATGACGGTTTGGATGTACCGTGCACTATTCAGTGTCCCCTCGACGATCACCAGTGGTGTACGGCCAGTGTAGGAGATCGCTCCCCACACCATGATGCCGGGTGTTGGCCCTGTGTGCCTCGGTCGTATGCAGTCCTGATTGTGGCACTCACCTGCACGGCGCCAAACACGCATACGACCATCATTGGCACCAAGGCAGAAGCGACACTCATCGCTGGCTACGACACGTCTCCATTCGTCCCTCCATTCACGCCTGTCGCGACACCATTGGAGGCGGGCTGCACGATGTTGGGGCGTGAGCGGAAGACGGCCTAACGGTGTGCGGGACCGTAGCCCAGCTTCATGGAGACGGTTGCGAATGGTCCTCGCCGATACCCCAGGAGCAACAGTGTCCCTAATTTGCTGGGAAGTGGCGGTGTGGTCCCCTACGGCACTGTGTAGGATCCTACGGTCTTGGCGTGCATCCGTGCGTCGCTGCGGTCCGGTCCCAGGTCGACGGGCACGTGCACCTTCCGCCGACCACTGGCGACAACATCGATGTACTGTGGAGACCTCACGCCCCACGTGTTGAGCAATTCGGCGGTACGTCCACCCGGCCTCCCGCATGCCCACTATACGCCCTCGCTCAAAGTCTGTCAACTGCACATACGGTTCACGTCCACGCTGTCGCGGCATGCTACCAGTGTTAAAGACTGCGATGGAGCTCCGTATGCCACGGCAAACTGGCTGACACTGACGGCGGCGGTGCACAAATGCTGCGCAGCTAGCGCCATTCGACGGCCAACACCGCGGTTCCTGGTGTGTCCGCTGTGCCGTGCGTGTGATCATTGCTTGTACAGCCCTCTCGCAGTGTCCGGAGCAAGTATGGTGGGTCTGCCACACCGGTGTCAATGTGTTATTTTTTCTATTTCCAGGAGTGTAGTATGCTTTGTCAGACTTGGAACCTGTTAACATGCAACAATGTTTGAAGTTAAATATCCAGTCAAGAACCAAGGGAACTTATTTAGACAGTAATTACGAATGCATTGTTATAGTGAACAGACGAGACACTGTTGTTATTTGTACATTCTTGCTTGTTAGTTGCACGATTACGTTACGACTATAAGGCTTACATACTTAGAACATATACAGGTACTGCTAATGAAATTTTAATGCAACATTTTGGTTTATTTCAAAATACATTCTTTATTTGAAGTACTTTCTGTGGGATTAAAGATGACTTATCATTTGGTTTCTTTGATAGCTACACGATTGTATCACGACGCTACTAATATGTGACACAATTTACATTGTTGCTTTTGCGGTGTATCTGTTTTATATCTGCACAGTTTTCTGTATTATTCTGGAAAGTAAAACATGTTTTAGTAGTAACTTTCGTGGTATAGCTACAATGAGACAGCCTTTTTCGTAGCACAACAATACGTTACATTATAGTACTTTCTTGATCACGGTACTGTACATAATAACTACGGTATCTATACGCATAGCATTTCGCTTTTGTTTATTACGAGGTAAGTACATTGACTTTCACAGAACTTTGCTTACGGACGACGATAATTACGACACTTGGCACATTTTTTACCCTTAAGTAATGACAGAGATTATGTTACAGCAAGACGCATATTTAGCGCTACAGGACACGCAATTGAGTGATTAATTTTGTACTTAAACCATTTATTTTTCAAGATTTTTGAATTACAAAGAAAGTTTTTCGTGATACATTTCATTCCATTGCTGTAATTCTCAGGGGGTACACGCTTACTTTGTGTACCAGGTGTTTGGAAAGCGCAAGGAGCCCTAGCTAATATGGTATTTGCTTATACAACTTTACGCATCGGTACCATATTTCTCGAACACAGAATTACACAGCTATCTGATTATTTAACAGAGAAACAACAATTTTTTTACTACGTCAGTGACACATGTTTACGCAATTACACAGTTGGATAATTTCACACTTATGAAATTGTATTTGGTATGTACTTTGTGAACAGTTCATATATTTCTCGAAACCATTGTGATACTATAAGAGCTTTGAATGATGTCTTTGGCATGGGATCATGATTTTCAAAGTACGTTTGAGTTAGATGACACTATTGAAATGAGTAGAGAATTTTTTTAGGTTTTCAAATCATTGCAGAAAGCTATGACGATTTTGAGATTTGACTGAGGTGTTATGATGTTATTATTACGACGACAATGTGTATTATGCTGTTGAGGTATGTTTATGATCAATAAGCTGATGATATATGAGGAATTTGATTATGCTACATATTTATTATGATGAAATATTGAAGAAGTTTCGACGAATATGTATATGTGTAATAAGGTAGCCGGCCGGAGTAGCCGTGCGGTTCTGGGTGCTACAGTCTGGAACCGCGTGACCGCTATGGTCGCAGGTTCGAATCCTGCCTTGGGCATGGATGTGAGTGATGTCCTTAGGTTAGTTAGGTTTAAGTAGTTCTAAGTTCTAGGGGACTAATGACCACAGCAATTGAGTCTCATAGTGCTCAGAGCCATTTGAACCATTTTGTAATAAGGTATGGAATAATAAGTAGTGGTTAGGGACTCTGACTTGTGAAAAAGGATGTTGGAAACCAAGAATCGTACTTTAAGTGTTATGAAATGTGTGTAAATGCGTGAATGTATCACAAGATTGGCGAAAATTTTTTGGACACCGTTATATTTATAGGATTTTGTTTCTACACATTTGTAATGCAAATTCTTGACCTGTGAATTTTTTTTTTATGTCACTGTAGCGCGAATTGCTGTCATAAATATTTCTGTAAGAAAGGTAAGTGACCTTGACGTAATGCGTTTTGGGCGCCCAGCTGAGAGATAGTGGTCTGACAAAAGAAAGCCATTAGGTGGAGAAAAAAAAGAGGCTATTATCCTCGCTATTGACATTTCTTTGTAGAAAGCGTCGCAAATACGACACGCTCAAACTTGAAAACATGTGGAGCTCTTAATTTATGATATTTACTAAAATGCCTAATGAAATGATGAGCAACATTTTTACATCTATTGTCTTTCTAGTTGAGAGATTGCTCAATTTATTTAATATCTAGTTTCTAGCTGCAATGCAGCATTGGTTAAAATAAAATTTAGTAGATGCACTAATGTAAATATTTTCTGTCTACAGATCCATTAAAGAATAATTTTATGATCTACTTCCAAAAAAAAAAACGAGTTAGCACAGAAAGACATTTCCCTTCACAGGAGTTGCATATATAATTTTTTATGATTTGGTAACTTGTCTGCTAGAGTAAGTCAAGGTGATGCATCATTCTAGTGTTAAGATGTGACATAGGCATTAGGCATGGCCATCTTTACTGTACTATTTTTTTTCTGCTTGTGGGCTTGTCATGTTTAGGTATAAGTTATGGCATTTTCTGCTGCTGTTTGCCAGGCATAGTTCTACTGAATTGTACATTGTATTAATCTAGTTTTACTACTGATTTATTTTTCTTGTTGCTGCTCATTGCCTCATATTAGTAGTATTTGCTTTGCTAATTTCTGTAATGCTGCTTGCTTTGCCAATTTGCATTTTTTGTCATTGCTGTTTGTGTTAATTGTTTTGTGCTGCTGCATTGCCTCGTCCCTCAGTTTATGCATCTGAGCTCAGTAGATTTAAGTTAACTTATGATGGGGTAGGCTATGTAAGAGAACGAGTTGTGATGAATTGGAAGAAATGCATTGAGAAGCTATAAGAAAATGGTTTGGCCAAAGAAAAGTATTTTGAAAGAGGATATGAACAAAAAAGTAGGGTTTAGAGACAACAGGTTTAGGTAGGATTTTCTTGGAAATAAATGATGAAGTAAGATAATGGAAAATAAGTAATGAGGTAAGAAATATGTGAACATATAAATACAGAAAGCATGCTTGGATAGGATTTTTTTGGTGGAAACAAATGTTGAAATAAGAGGAAATATCTATGGAATGAAGTTTTGGGTTGGACTGCAGTACCAAATGTTACACTGAAAACGAACCCTGTCTTTCCTTTTGTATTATTCTGCTAAGTGTTCATATACCATGTGTATTTGTCTCTTTCCTGTCTTTATGTGTTTAGCTGATAAGAGTCATGGTGCAGAATTTTTCTAATAATATGTTATATACTTTGTAAAATTGTTTAGACATTATTTACCTGTTCTGTTTTGTTGCTAATGTGTGAAGTTGATGTTTCAAAAGTTACTCTGATCTTTTATGTATGTACTTATGTCATAATTCCTGTAACACTGATGTATATGATTATTTCTATTCTTTTGTAAAGCCCCTATTACTACAAATGTTATCTGAATTATGTTCTTTAATGATGTATTTTGTACCTTTGTTATTGTATTCTTATGTTATAAAATTGTAATCGACGCCAGTTCATCAAATTAAGTAATTTGTAAGTTACATTTCACTGCACACGTCTCTGTTGGTCATAGTATATGGACAATATGTGAGAAGTAGGGACTGACAGTGTTTGCACATGTGTTAATAATTCAGCAAGGGACTGGATAACAACACTGCTGGTTCTAAGGACATTTCAAAAAAAAATTGTGAGTGCACAAGTGGTAGTTTATGCACTTGCTGTATTCTCTGTAAGACTCTTCGATGGTGACTGTGCACCTGAACAGTCGCAAAAGATGGCTGCTGGCCATGTCTACAAGGACTACAGTGGGTCTGTGTAATTTTTATAAGGGCACGTTTCACCCTGAAGTCTGTTCGGCGTCCTCCGTCATGCAGCAACAATCCACTGTGAAGTGTAGTGCGCTACCTACAGGGAATTAAAAAGAAATGACTTCAGTGTTTTCGTCTCCAAACGAAACTTTTATTTTCCATGGCAACACAAAGACTCACACAGGCCGGATGCACCCCGCGAGAAGTAGTACGTCGATGATGGGGAAGTTATTGAAGCAGGAAGACTTTGAGTCCAGTGTTAGCCAGTAGAGGGATACCATGTCGGCGTAGAGGCCCTGCCAGTTAGGAGGCGTAGGGCCGGCGCACTGAACGGAGATTACGTTGAAAAAAAAATAGTTTTGTGGTTAAAAGAACGGGGAATAATATAGGATATTGGAAACCAGAATAATATCACCCGACATTTATAAAAAGTTTTGCATTGATTACTGGCCGGCTGCTGTGACAGAGCGGTTCTATTCACTTTAGCCCGGAACCGCGTGACTGCTACGGTCGCAGGTTGGAATCCTGCCTCGGATCCTTAGGTTAGTTAGGTTTAAGTAGTAAGTCCCATAGTGCTCAGAGCCATTTGAGCCATTAGATTACTGAATGCCCTTCGTAGAATTTTAATAACGTTTATTTTATTTAAAAAGGTTTACAAGATTTTAAATTAAAAACTCGGAGGTATTGCTTTTCATCAGATACTCGTATTGTCATTCTTGCGAATGTGGTCAGTCGAAGGAAATAAATGAAAGGCTTTATTTTTTATGCCACAAACAGTTCTACAGTACAGAAAACATATTTTAAACAAAGACACACAGCGAAAAAGGAATTGGAAGAAAAGACACGTTGAGTTCTGTATGCTATGAAATCTTGAATCCTGTTACAAAGCGGGTTCATTTGCTAAGCTCGTAATTTGTTCAGTAACCGAACACCTTTCGTAAGGCGAGGAACGCGGCATCAATCAACAAGTCATTGTCTCCGTCGCTCTGGATGTTATAGAAGAGCGCAGCAAGGCGAGTTTGCTGCGAACAGTGACAAGCGCGTTTAAAGACTTTGATGGCAGGCGCGAGCGGCACAAAGCGGCGCAAAGCGGCGACTCTTTGGCCCGCCAGGTGAGGAGAAGGAGATGAGATGGGAAGCGCAGGGCGGCGGTTGCGGGCGGCTGCTTTCGCCGGCTGCGTCTCTCGTTTCAGGAAAGGCGATACCGCCAACCACGGAGGCTGCGGGGGCAGCGTAATAGCCGGCACGTCAGCCGCCTGCTGCTCCTCGCTGCCTGTCCCACACTGGCTGCCTGGTTATGCAGAAGGGCCACTGTTCACGCACACTACTGCGGCTTCCGTATTTCGGGGAAACAGTTCAGAGACAGCCGTGTCGGCTAGATATATTTACTGTTGCTACCACTGTCGGGAACTCATTAAGGGTTGTATTCTGTGAACGGCGGAATTGGACGGTGGGAGGCTGATACAGTTTCGTACTTTCTCGTCCCAAGCCCTCCACTCCCATGCAACAGAATTTGCTGACACTCCGACTTTTAACGTAAGACAGTTCTCTAAGATTTAATTACAAGAATAACAGAGTACACAATATTTCTAGGTGACAGACCCAAGATTGCGCAAGTAATCATCTTGCCAATTTTGTATTAGAAACGAGAACAAAAAATGGACGCTCTTTGTAATGCAATATCAAAAAATTTCATTTCCATGCATTCGTGAAAACGCATTCGAAATTATGAAACACTCATACAAAGAAATATTCATAACGTCCAAATGTATAGGCACAGTATCGAAATTAAGAAACATAGTATGCAAAATAAAAATTCTTTGTAACGTTTATTTCCGTACACTGGGCCCAGCTGCTTCACGTGCCTCAGCGTCTCTAGGGAAACGCTTTTTCACGGTTATATAGACAGCAACTGCTTTCGCCTACTTCAATTTGCGGTTAGCAGATGAAAACTGTAGGAGTGACTTAGCAGTAAAGAATAAATGTATTACAACTGCCTGGATGGCCGGCCGGACTGGCCGTGCGGCTCTAGGCGCTACAGTCTGGAACCGAGCGACCGCTACGGTCGCAGGTTCGAATCCTGCCTTGGGCATAGGTGTGTGTGATGTCTTAGGTTAGTTAGGTTTAATTAGTTCTAAGTTCTAGCCGGCTGATGACCTCAGATGTTAAGTCGCGTAGTGCTCAGAGCCATTTGAACCATTTTTTTGAACTGCATGGATGATGCGTCATTTTTCACGCATCTCAGCGTTTATGACGTCATATCTCTTAAGCTATATATCTTACAACTATATATTTATTTTCTCCCCTATTCTATTCAGTTGTACGGTCTACCATATAATCGCCAGCACTCCATTGTCGCAACAACTTTCGAAAGATTTTATTCTCTTCTTGTCTGAACTATTTACTGTGTACGTTTAACTTGAGCACAAGTTTACCTTCCACAATAATACCCTCAAAACGGACTCTCTGACATTTAAATTTGTATTCGATGTTTACAAACTTCTAAAAAAAATTTGTGTGAAATCTTATAGGACTTAACTGTTAAGGTCATCAGTCCCTAAGCTTACACACTACTTAACCTAAATTATCCTAAGGACAAACACACACACACACACACACACACACACACACACACACACATGCCCGAGGGAGGACTCAAAGAACCTCCTCAGGGACCAGCCGCACAGTCCATGACTGCAGCCCCCCAGACCGCTCGGCTAATCCCGCGCGGTTTCAAACTTATCTTTCGCCGAAGTTCGTTTCTCTCTACTACAAGCCCGCCTCATGTATTCACTCTGCGGCGGCCATCATCACCTGTTTTGCTGCCCAAGTATCGAAATTTTTAGGGTGTAAAATAAGGAAAATTCAACTACTGCATGGAGCACAAAAGCAGATAACAGAAAACAGCATTGACACAAACTTTCGACCACTAGCTCTTTTCCTAGAAACAGTTTACGTGTCTGTGTGGTTGAACATGTGAACGTGTATACTATTACTAGAAAACTAACTCGAAAGTTAGTGCGCCTGCTATTTCCTGATTTGTGTTTCAGTACTCCACACATTGATCCGCTACAGATGAGTGGCTGCCTTTCCCTTATTTTACGTATTGCTCCATCTAGGGATTTCCATTATCGTTACAAAGATTTTAGTGTCTCATTTCCTAATACAATTCTATCAGCGTCATCTGATTGAAATAGACTACATTTCGTTAACCCTATTTTTCCTATTGTTCATCTTTTAACCTCTTTTCAACACTCTATCAAATCCGTTCAGCTCCTGTTCGGAGTCTCCGTCATCTTTCACAGAAATAGTGTCATCATCTAGGTTGTTATTTATTTTTCTTGAGCTTTAATTCAGTTTCCAAAATTTTTCTTGCTTTCTTTGCAGCTTGCTCAGTGTACAGATTCAATAACCTCGAGGCAGACCAACAATACTACCTCACTGTATTCTCACCTACTGTGTTATAAAAAATATTAGCCGTCAGAATAAGATTTCTAAACGATAACTGCTATGAATCTTGGTGTGTTCCAAAACAATAAATTTGTTGAAATAAATAGATGGTGTCATTTACGCCTCTGCAAGTGGCACATCTAACACTGTTACTTGTTATTAACTGGAAATGTTACGCTCAGCTGCAACATTATTACTTTTAAAATGTAGTTAACATTAACTTCCCAAAACGTGGCTAAGAGAATTAGTCACCATATGATTCAGACTTAATTTTGGTAGCACATTGTTAACTACATATTTTCTGTTTTGTGTGTCTTGAATTACTCGAACTGTCTGTGCTTCGTTCTGATGGATGAACCTGAAATCTGAGTCGTCGTCGAAAACTCTCTGGATAAATATCCGTTGGCGACAAGCCGTCCAAAGCTCAGTTGACGAAGGTTTGCCGTCCTTACGTTAATTTCCGCGTCTCCATTTCGCTCTCTGTGAACTCTGTCATCCAGGGAGCTTGTCCCTGTAGGCTCGTATCCTGCTGTGTAAGGTAAACTCATTAGAAAATATGAACTTTCACGTATTTCAAAAGATTAAACAATATGCGGGAGCATGTGCAACTAACCTGACGTTACGTGCAGTTGCTAATGATGTTGCAGTTTTTTTTAATGCGTAACGCACCCGGAGGTAAACAAGAGTCCATGAAAACTTTAGTACTGGGCACTAGATTTTAACACGTCTAAAGTAACTAGTCGGACGTTGTTGTATTCTAAAGCAGTTCCGGACTGGGAGTTACCTCAACATTTCAGCTCGCAGTATTACTCAACGCGAACATCCGTGCAGCGATGCCGCCATGAATCGTATCTGATGCGGGGACTGGTACAAAGCGCAGGGGCTGTGAAGCTCGTCATTAATGTGTTCTCGCGGCAAAAAAATAAGAAAAAAGATGGACGGAAGTGCAACTGGAACCACAGAACTCTGAAGTCCAATACTCGCTCGGGAACGACGTCGGTCGCTCTTTTCAGTGGCTGCGGCGTCTCTCTATTCGACGCCGTTATTTTGCGCCTCTGACGTGCTTTGTACGGCTTCATTCATCTCCTCCCGCTGCAAAAGGAAGCAGTCTTGGCAGCTTCTTTCTGCCCTAACGACGTACCAGGTGTGTACCGACCTCCCTTCTGTTTGCCCCACCGGAGCTTACCGTCTGTATACAGACGATTCAATTAGTCATAATACATGTTCACTTTAGAGAAAACGTTCACATAATGGGTCACTACTGTCTCACCGTTGTTGGACACTAAGATACATTTGCACAGTCTCATTAACATCCTCTGGCTAAAACTGCTTTTTTCTACCTCTGTCAAGTAAAACAAGCATTTGTAGTGCATCCATAGAAGAGCTGATGACTTAATAACAATACTCTGCAAATGACACCAGAAGCATTAAAATACCGAAATATTATTTTCGTTATGCATTAATCACTGTGCAGCTCAACTCGACTTCATTGTATGTTATCAAAATTGACGTAACTTGTATTTATCTTTGTCCAGCTATCCACGAGTTTTTCCATACCTATGTGACATGATAAATCTTTGTTATTCAAGAAACACGTGATGTCTGTTATTTGGACGCCATTTCAGCCCCCTCTTTTTTTTCGCTTTCGTGTAATTTGATCAATGTTTGGACTGCAATCCTAGGATATCCAGTCTGATGGGTTACGCTGTACAATCATTTGAAACTTTGAAAATGCCTTCACAACCGAAACTACGTACTAAACTGTCCAAAACAAAGTGATAAGCAGTGTTCAAATGAGAAGCTACGAAACGTCATAACAATCAAACTGAATGAATTTGGCGTATACCGCTTTGGGGTAACGTAGTGAGACATCTAGGGACGCGAAAGTAGTGTCGTCACCACACATAAAATTTCAAAGCTGTACCCTCAGCAGGCAAGGTGACCGTCGTCGTTTTTGACGATCAACGCCCAATACTTATCGAATTCCTCGAGCACGGAGGAACCGTTAACACTGACGTGCACTGTCAGATGCTCTGTAGCCTACCCAAGTCCAATAAGAGCAACGGCCTGAGCTGCTTACGGAAGGAATGATTCCACCCAACGATAAGGCGCATCCGCACTTCTCCAAGGTCACACAAAGTGTAATTGTCAAGTTCAAACAGGAGCAGCTTGAGCATCCGCCATACACCCTCTGCATGTGGCTTTGCGACATGTGCAATGAAGAGCCAAGTAAACTGATACACCTGCTTAATATCGTTTAGAATCCCCGCGAGCATGCAGAAGTGCCACAACACGACGTGGCATGGACTGGACTAATGTCTGTAGTAGTCCTGGAGTGAACTTACACCTGAATCCTGCAGGGCTCTCGATAAATCCGTAAGAGTAAGAGGGGGTGGAGAACTCTTCTGAACAGCACGTTGCAAGGAATCCAAGATATGCTCAATAATGTTCATTTATGAGGTGATTGGTGGCCAGAGAAGAGTTTAAGCTCGGAAGAGTGTTACTGAAGCGACTCTGCAGCAATTCTGGACGCGTGGAGGGTCGCATTGTCCTGCTGGAAATTCCCAAGTCAGTCGGAATGCACAATGCAATGCAATATATGATTGGCTGCAGGAGATCAGACAGGATGTTTACGTACGTGTCACCTGTCAGAGTCGTATCTAGACGTATCAGGGGTCCCATATGACTCCTCCTTCACTCCAACTGCGCAAGCCCCACACCATTACAGAGCCTCCACCAGCCTGAACAGTCCCATGCTGACATGCAGGGTCAATGGAATCATGGGGCTGCCTCCATACCCGTATATGTCCATCTGCTCGATACAATTTGAAACGAGACTCGCCCGACCAGCCAACGTGTTTCCAGTCACTAGCAGTCCATTGTGGGTGTTGACGGGCCCAGTCGAGGAGGAAAGCACTGTGTCGTGCAGTTGTCAAGGGGACACGAGTGGACTTCGCCTCCGAAAGCCCGTGTCGATGATGTTTCGTTGAACGGTTCGCACTCTGGCCCAGCATTGAAATCAGCAGCAATTTGCGGAAGGGTTGCACTTCCGTCACGTTGAACAATTCTCTTCAGCCGTCGTTGGTCCCGTTCTTGCAGGATCTTTTTCCTGCCGCAGCGATGTCGGAGATTTGATGTTTTACTGGATTCCTGACATTCACGGAACACTGGTGAATTGGTCGTGAGGGGTAATCCCCACTTCATCGTTACCTCAGAGATGATGTGTCCCATCGCTGCTGCGACGACTATAACACCACATACAAAGTCACTTTCAAGATTGTAGCAGCAGTAACCGATCTGCCAGCTGCGCTGGACACTTGTTGTCTTATACAGGCGTTGTCGACCGCAGCGCCGTATTCTGCCTGTTTACGTATCTGTGTGTTTGAATTCGCATGCCTACACCAGTTTCTTTGGCGCTTCAGCGTATTTTGTTGACTAAAAGACATCTCAAAGTAAAGCGTTTCAATGTGGATGACGAACTGAAGGTCACAGTGGGGGAGTAGCTCCTGTCACATTCACAGGAATTCTGGAAAAAGGGAGTCCTTCAGTTCGTAAAACACTGGGATAATTTTGCTCGAGCCTCTGGTAATTACGAATAAGGACTTCAGTGATACCCACACTGTTGCGTCTTACCCTTAGTTCTGAACATTCATAAAGCATCAGTGGCAGCCACTGTGGCAGAATCAATTCAGATACCTTGTGCTGGATTTCTACTCTGCTCTAAACAAAATATCAGAAAGATATTTCTAGTACAGGAGTGACAAATTTAATTGCTTAGGGACATTATCTCAATCTCTTTAAAAACGTAACTACTGCTGGAAGCCAGAATACTTTGAAACACAGCTGTGTGACTGTCCGACTCCGAAGTTCAGTAGTCAGTGTGGCTGGCTGCTATGCTATGGCATTCAATATATTGGAAAGTATCACGCATATAAATACGCAAAATTCGCCTACTTCTGTAAAGCAATAATCTTGCTCTTGAAACAGGTTACATTTCAGGGGGAATCCGTGTTACCTGAGATTCAGAATAAGAGTGTGTAAGCCACTCAGCTGAAAACAAGTGCCTAATAAAACTGAAACTTACATATGCTACCTTCTGCGCCGAGGAGACTTGTTGCACAGGTTAGCACACCATATATAAGGTGATTCAGCTGCCCCTACCCTTGATGCTGTATGCGGCCCACAATGTTATATTTGTCCTTAAAAAGCCACACACGAAGGTTTCTTATTCTCTTGTTCACTTTTTTGTAGGAAATTGAATGTAGATAGATATTGTACTGGGATACGATTGTGTTTGAGGCCATGATTTTCGTGTTCTTCAGGACACATGTAAAAAAGTGATCTTCGTACGAAACTCTGAGAGATGGCTGGGCACTCTCATTTTTGATACCGTGTCATGCTGCTTAATGTTCATAGGGAAAGTGATCTTTATTACTTGGTTGTTACATTTGATACTATCTGACCTCATTCATATGCTGAAATAGTTGGCACTAGTTAACACCCTCGCTTCGTGCTCTAGTGAAGGCATAGCGGTAGGCTTTACCTGTGTTTGAAGGAAGAGGGTGCTGAGTTAATTGACAGCAGTAAAAGCTTGAGGGCAGCTTCATTCTGTGTAACGTTGGTGAAAACATTTGCCGAAAGCCAAGTCCCCTGGTCTCATTCTGCAGACACATTGGGTAGCGCTGGTTGGCTGGTGGCCACGTCCAGGTAGGCTGACTATGGCCGAGGAGTCACTACAGGTTTGACCAGCGCATTGTAAGATATGATGGCTGGCAATAAAGTAGAGAATGGGCCCTTGTTAGGTAGAAAGCAGATGAGATGGCTGAGAGTTTTTCCGGAATCCATGAGACTGGCTAGTGGCACCCAGGCGTCCAGACTCTGCTACGCAACATATTTGTGAAGGCACGAGGCTTTCAGCGAGTTTAGTCCGTCCTTTAGAAAGTTCGAAATGGACACAACACGGGAGATAATGATCTTTTTATGGAGGGCTGTGGTTCCATACAAGTCATGCTTTTAGCAAAGACACAGCATAAACGTGTGAGAAAGAAGGCGCGAAGCTGATTCTTTTTTCCTTTTCTCCCAATTAATTTTTAAAGTCGCTGGTTGGTCAAATCTGTGTATGCAGAGCAGGTGGGCGGTCTCCCAGCCTCGAATGCCGAGTTCCAGCTCGTGATTGGCTTGTGTTACAGTGGGTGTAGTCTAAGCATGCAAATGTGCTATGCTACCGAGCTGTGGAGGAAAGCCATGGAGAAAGAGATCACTCGTGTAATGGCACTTCGCTAGTAAAGAACGGCAAGCCGGCCGGTGTGGCCGATCGGTTGTAGGCGCTTCACTCTGGAACCGCGCGACCGCTACGGTTGCAGGTTCGAATCCTGCCTCGGGCATGGATGTGTGTGATGTCCTTAGGTTAGTTAGGTTTAAGTAGTTCTAAGTTCTAGGGGACTGATGGCCTCAGATGTTAAGTCCCATAGTGCTCAGAGCCATTTGAATCATTTTTAAAGAACGACAAGTCCTTACCTCGGTTGTGAGACTTTTGCCCTTTGCTAATGTCCTACTTAGAACCTGCGCCAGTCAACATCTGAACTGCATCTTGCATCACGCACACAACGAGTTATGCGTGGGTGTACTTATTTGTTTTGAATCGGCCGTCTAAATGTTTCACATATTCTGTCTCGCATAGTCGTGTCACGGTGTCAAATTGGTTTGGCAGACCAGCAAACGGGTCTACCTGCACACTGGAATCCACCGGGATTCCGGAAGATCGTGGGTTAGTATCTGCATTCCGAATCAGCCGAATGCGAGACCGCGTACTTGCTTATTTCCAGGCGCGAGCTGTTAATAACAGATTGCCGCTGTCCATGACTGCAGTCGGTGAGTGCGTCGTGCTGTGCCGCCCTCACCTGCAGAAGGGTGAAGTATTCTCTGCTATGGCGTACAGCTCCAATATATGCTTCTCGGCCACCCTGTTCTTTGGCATCATATTTTTCTTTATGGAATAGTAGAGTATAGATGCTTGATAGCAGTGTAGTTTTTGGGCCATACCACAGATTCACATTTATGAAGTCTGGTAAAGCGAATAGTTTAGTGTTTAGTGCGGTGCGTTACCCACAGCTGATAACTTTGTTAACCATAGACCGCATATTATTGAAAGCGTTTTTCAGATAAAAATATTTGTGTGACATTTCTTTATCCATCTTTTGTCATGTGATGTTAAGAATGAATAAATCAATTGTTATTTAGACCACAACTCATCCCTGTGTTCTAATTTGCATTAGCTTTGCCATTTTATTAAGGTTGCAGTTGAATGAGCCTGGAAGCTTGTAACTCCCCCTCTCCCCATGCCTTCCCTCCTCACTCATACGACACCATTAAGCAATTCTAGTGTTATTCGTGACACTCCCGCCAACTACTGTACCAAAATTTTTGGTTACACGAACTACTCTCGATATTCGACCTTTTTTGGTCCCTATTGATTGGGCATATTCGCCACAAGCATAGTCGGCTACTATATTAACATTCTTAATTTAAACGTGACTGCGTGGGCAATGAAAGAAAACGACTTCTGTAAACGTTACGCTAAAACCAATGACGTTTACGAAACTCTAGCAAGCACAGCACTTTTGTAGTCAGAAGTTCTGACGGATACAACGATGTAATTATTTAATGCACGCTGTTGTCTCACAAATTTACTGGGTAGAATTTACACAAACGTGAGTTTTAAAATTTGAAATCTCCACTAAGCCGGTGGCGTAATAAAGCTGTCAATGGAGACCAAAAAGGTTCGAATGTGGGAAATGCTATGAACAACGTACCGGAAATCCTCTTCGATTTGGGTTCAGTTCGGGAGTAGGTGTGCGTTTGAAGATCACTTTTGTAAGTTTTTCTTGAATAACTCCAAAGCTAGAGTCTCTAACGAAAACGTATCCAGGTACTCAATTTAAAATTAAATTTCGTGTTCATTTTTCCTGTGGGAGTAATAGTTTGCGCTTGGCGACCGAGAGAATAAAACCTCGCTTGTGCTTTCTGAAGGCCAGACATAGCATTGTGGTTCAACAAAACGACATCGTTAGGGTAGCTGAATCAACACACACACACACACACACACACACACACACACACACACACACGGTTTACTTATGGCAGGTGTTCTGGTCTGTACTATAGCGGACAGCTAAGGAAGTGTCCCAACAGTGCTTTCTCATTAGACAAGCACTCTAGAGTTTTATCGTCTTCTAGAATACCTGACGCATTTATTTTTCTTGTTTGATCAGTCAACTACACAAATTCGTAAATTTTCTGTCAGTCCTTTCCTTTTAAAATGTTTTACAATTACTAATTGTGTGTGTGTGTGTGTGTGTGTGTGTGTGTGTGTGTGTTTGTGTCTCTGTCTCTCTCTGTATGTGTGTGTGTGTGTGTGTGTGTGTGTGTGTTTGTGTGTGTGTGTGTGTGTGTGACATTGGTCAAGCAATAGTTTTCCATCGATGAGATAGAAGTGGAAGTAGTTTGTTACGCAATATAAATAAAAGAGGCGTACTTTGAGGGAAATGGGACAAAGACACTGGAAGAATTTTAGTTGATGCGTTGCATAATGGTACAGAAAATTAGATGGACTGAAATCAAGAGGATTTCTGCAGCATTAACGATTTAAGATGTAAGTGGGAAAAATTAACTGGAAGAAGGGGAAATTGTTGATGGAATTCGAAACATAACACTTGAAAGTTCTTTCAGCTTAGTGATACATGTAATGTGTCACTGGCACAGTTAATCTTTACGCACAGTTGCTAATCTCTTCATTAGAAAGGTGATAAGAAAGGCTTAAATAATTATCTTCCGGTTTCGTTTCGACATCCTCTTTCTAAATTTTCCTAAAAGGATTATACTCTTGAGTACTTTCATATTTACATTGAAACAATTTGCTTATCATATCACTGTTCCTATTCCTGGAGGGTTGCTCAACGGAGAATACTGTTTATACGTTCGCTCGTCAGATATCACACTCCTTAAATAATAAAAAAATTCGACAGTTAGTATTCTTTCTGGTATGGAAATACCGTGTGGCGAGGGCCTCCCTTAGGGTAGACCGTTCGACTGGTGCAAGTCTTTCAAGTTGACGCCACTTCGGCGCCTCGCGTGTCGATGTGGATGAAGTGATGAGGATAAGGACAACACAACACCCAGTCCGTGAGCGGAGAAAATCTCCGACCCAGCAGGGAATCGAACCCGGACCGTTGTGTATGACATTCCGTCGCGCTGACGATTCAGTTACCAGGGGCGGACATTTTTTTCTGGTCATTCCAAAGATTTAATTGTGTAGATGGCTTGCATTAACTTAACAAACAGATTGTAGAAAGGTGTACTGAATAATTCAGACAATTCTGCAAGACTAGGAAATTTTAGTGATTGGGCAGAAATCAAGATTCAGTTTTCGTCCGCTCCTGTTTCTTACATATGTGAATGACCTTCCGCCTAATATTCAAAATGTGGAATTGGTAGATTTTGCAGATGCCGCTGGTGTTATTAGAAATCCCAGCAGAATGAAAGTCACAGAAGGCATTGTTAATGATGTTTTTCAAAGAATTATCCAGTGTGAGACAGAAAATGGACTCACCCTTAATTTTGAAAAAAAAAAGCACTATATTCTCTTCTGCACAACAAGTAGGGCTGCACCAACAATTGATGTAGATTAGGAACAAGAGTCAGTAAACAGAATAGAATACTCCAAATATTTTGGTGTGCATATTTATGAAAACTTGAACTGCTGGAGGAATATTACTGAGGTCCTCAAACGATTAAGTTCAGCCACTTTTGCTCTTCTCATAATTGATAGTCTCTGAAACAAACTGATCATATTTTTCATATTTGCACTCAATGTTTTGTCATTGAATAATTTTATATGGTAACTCATCATTTAGAAAGAGAGTATTGATTGCACTAAAGCGAGCAGAATGAATAATATGTGGTATTCAACCGCAGTTGTCTAGTAGGAACTTCAAGAACTCAGACAATGTAACTGCATCGACGCAGTACATATATTCGATAATGAAATTCTTAATAATTAATGCATCACAGTTGATGAAAAAACAGTGATATCCATACCTATCGCATTAGAAGTAAGAATGACTTTTATTACCAAATATGCAAGCAAGTTTCAAAACTAATCCGAAACCACTGCTTCTGGACAACACTTCTGACAATAGTCAGAATGACGTGAAACTAACTTGCTAACTAACTTACAGTGTCAGCGAATAACGTATTAGATATAAAGAGCAATAATTTCAAGGGAAGACAACTGGATTATACGCAAAAAATTACTAAGTGCTGCTCTGAGATGAAGAGTCTGGCACAAAATAGAAAACTATGGCATGTAAGATCCAACCAGTCAGAAGACTAATGACAGAAAGGAAATGTACAGTAACTACAAAAGTCAAATCCGCATGGCTGCAGTCGCCTGCTACACTGGTTTGTAGACTGTTGCGTCGTAGTCCTAAGGAGTTCCTGCAATGATGCATTTGTGCAGAGGACGCACCTTCAGTCTGTTCAGACTTATTCTTTCTTTCCTCCTTACTCTTCATTCTTCGTCCATACACGTTTGAAGTTCGAAGATATGCAGGTGGTGCAAAAGATTTATTGAGCAATTTACTTCTTTGTATTAGCGAAGTGTATCACATTTACAATTTTCTGTAACATAATATATGGGAGTGCTGTATAGAAGAGAAAGAGACGAAATACGTACCCACTACATGGAGTAGTGGCAGTTTCGCCGCCAGCTGTTGAAGAATGCAGCGATGCGGCAACTCCATTAAGGCGGGTAAATAAAACCCCGATTACATCTGCAAAACAAATATTCGCGAACAAGTTGGAGGAATTAATCTCGTTTCGCCACCGTCGGAGCCAGGTCGCAGAGGTACCCAATCAATGCTCTCTCTCATCTGCCGGCTGGATCAATTTCCCATAAATAATGAGAGGCTCAGTGGTGGAATAAAACCCGCTGTATGGAAATTTATTTATAAAACCAGATATCCGAGTAGGACGACAGTTATTGAACAATATTTAGTCCTGCTCGTTTATCGTTTTATTCATAAGCCTTTTGTTCGGAACGCGTATTAATTCTGGGTCGTTTATGGCGAACGGGTAATAGAGTTTTCGCCTGTGCTGCGGTACCGGCCGAAGGCCTGCGAATTGGCCTGCGCGACCATTTCCAATGCAGTGCCGCCGACATCTCGCGCCGGGTAATCTCGGGTAATCCCAAAATATGATGCGCACCCTCCCTGCCGTTGAGCTATGGTGGCCACACAACACTTTCCGTTGTCGAAAGTCTGTTTTCTGAAGCGGGTAACGTCACGTCGCGGCACTTGGGCTGCTGGACGCGTGGAAACGGACTCTTCCGTGATAAGTTCCGCTACTTTAACTGATTAAGAGGATTTTTCACTCTCTCTGTCTTATTTTATGCTCATGTTCAACATTTTTTTCCTGCAATAGAATATTGTGTTTTTAAAATCTTTATCAACAATCAAAAGCATAGATCTTAAATACTGTGTAAATAATTTTTGTCCGGTAAACTGACGAGCCTATGTAGCAAAAAATGACCGCCAAAATACTTCTGTGAGGATTGCTCAACTAAAAGGTTCGCGCGATTGAGGGTGAAGTAAAGATCTGCCTCAAAATTAAAATCTCTATAGCGCGAATGTCGAAAATAAAACGACGATGCTTAAAATCAAATGTAAATGTAATGCAATCAAAGTAAATGTAAATCAATAAGTAACACTATGAGGAACTGTGCTGCTGCTACGGTCGCCAGTTCGAATCCTGCCTCGGGTAAGGATGTGTGCTTAGGTTCGTTAGGTTTAAGTAGTTCTAAGTCTAGGGGATTGATGACCTGAGATGTTAAGTCCCATAGTGCTTGGAGTCATTTTTGATTAACATTATGAAAAATGTATTTTCTTTTAGGTTCACGCCAAAATTACTTTGTTACTAGAGGAGGCCGAAATGCACTCGTTTGAGCTCACGCAGGCTGGCGTGAGGAAGGAAGAACTATACTGACGTGAGGTCTGGAACATGACAAGGAATTAGAATTCAGAAAGCGGACGTAGCTAGTTCGATAATTAACTTTAATCCATTAATGATGAACGTCGCTCATGACTGTACATGATTCACAATATTATCTGTTCAGAAGACATATAGTAACTGAATATGGCGCCTTGCTAGGTCGTAGCAAATGACGTATCTGAAGGCTATGCTAAACTGTCGTCTCTGCAAATGAGAGCGTATGTAGTCAGTGAACCATCGCTAGCAAAGTCGGCTGTACAACTGGCGCGAGTGCTAGGGAGTCTCTCTAGACTAGACCTGCCGATGGCGGCGCTCAGTCTGCAATCACTGATAGTGGAGACACGCGGGTCCGACGTATACTAACGGACAGCGGCCGATTTGAAGGCTACCACCTAGCAAGTGTGGTGTCTGGCGGTGACACCACACCTATTTCATTAAATCCAAAACAATAGCCGGCCGGTGTGGCCGAGCGGTTCTAGGCGCTTCAGTCTGGAACTGCGCGACCGCTACGGTCGCAGCTTCCAATCCTGCCCCGGGCATGGATCTGTGTGATATCTTTCGGTATAAGTAGTTATAGGGGACTGATGGCCTCAGATGTTTAGTCCCATAGTGCTCAGAGCCAGCCAAAACAACATCTAGCTTTACTGAGTAATTTATTTTGAATCGTGTGAACCAGTTTAAGAAACATTGTCTCGAGAAATACGTATTGGAAGTTTTGAGTTCGAGTTTTGTGTATATATCTTTAAATGTTTTCGGCTTATTATTAATCTGCTAGCTCTGGGCCATACAGTACTCTTCCTTGAAGATATTATTTTCTGAAGTAAGAGTCTCTCCAGCCGCAACTCTCGCTCCGTCGCTGCTCTGGAGCGATCGGCGGTAAGGAAGCTCGAGGCGTTTGTCGTCTTTTTCTGTGGGGGATGAGCAGACCGTGGTGTCAATACCGACTGCCACGACTTTCATGCTATATATAATCCTTCGTTAAAAATGACGCACGCCATGCTAATAGCTCTGAACGACTTCTGCACTCTAAAACTTTTTTTCTGGAGCTTAAGTCTAAATTAATGAATTCAGTGCTTCAGCGTTGTGAAGCTGTCATGAGTCAGATGTCTTTGCACAAGTCAGCAATCAATAATTTCACTCCTCGATGGTGGCTTATGATCGAAAACATCCATTGTCCCGTTTATTTCATGCTTGCTTCCATTTACACCAACGTTCAGAATAGTAATCATGCTGAGCATTGTTGTTGGCTGAACGTCTGTGATAAACTGTCGCCATAAACCCTTTTCTCATAGCGCTTTCGTAGAAATCGTGTACTTGAGACAGCTGGTGGTCAAGTACAACACGTATATCGATATTTTCTTGGACTTAAAATGTTACAACAGCTTTACAGAGAGGGATATATCGATCAGAGTCGCAAAGCACACTAGGGATGAGAGCGGTTAGAATGGGCGTATGCGCGCTTACATTGAAACGTGATTTTCAACTACACTCCAGGAAATTGAAATAAGAACACCGTGAATTCATTGTCCCAGGAAGGGGAAACTTTATTGACACATTCCTGGGGTCAGATACATCACATGATCACACTGACAGAACCACAGGCACATAGACACTGGCAACAGAGCATGCACAATGTCGGCACTAGTACAGTGTATATCCACCTTTCGCAGCAATGCAGGCTGCTATTCTCCCATGGAGACGATCGTAGAGATGCTGGATGTAGTCCTGTGGAACGGCTTGCCATGCCATTTCCACTTGGCGCCTCAGTTGGACCAGCGTTCGTGCTGGACGTGCAGACCGCGTGAGACGACGCTTCATCCAGTCCCAAACATGCTCAATGGGGGACAGATCCGGAGATCTTGCTGGCCAGGGTAGTTGACTTACACCTTCTAGAACACGTTGGGTGGCACGGGATACATGCGGACGTGCATTGTCCTGTTGGAACAGCAAGTTCCCTTGCCGGTCTAGGAATGGTAGAACGATGGGTTCGAAGACGGTTTGGATGTACCGTGCACTATTCAGTGTCCCCTCGACGATCACCAGTGGTGTACGGCCAGTGTAGGAGATCGCTCCCCACACCATGATGCCGGGTGTTGGCCCTGTGTGCCTCGGTCGTGTGCAGTCCTGATTGTGGCGCTCACCTGCACGGCGCCAAACACGCATACGACCATCATTGGCACCAAGGCAGAAGCGACTCTCATCGCTGAAGACGACACGTCTCCATTCGTCCCTCCATTCACGCCTGTCGCGACACCACTGGAGGCGGGCTGCACGATGTTGGGGCGTGAGCGGAAGACGGCCTAACGGTGTGCGGGACCGTAGCCCAGCTTCATGGAGACGGTTGCGAATGGTCCTCGCCGATACCCCAGGAGCAACAGTGTCCCTAATTTGCTGGGAAGTGGCGGTGCGGTCCCCTACGGCACTGCGTAGGATCCTACGGTCTTGGCGTGCATCCGTGCGTCGCTGCGGTCCGGTCCCAGGTCGACGGGCACGTGCACCTTCCGCCGACCACTGGCGACAACATCGATGCACTGTGGAGATCTCACGCCCCACGTGTTGAGCAATTCGGCGGTACGTCCACCCGGCCTCCCGCATGCCCACTATACGCCCTCGCTCAAAGTCCGTCAACTGCACATACGGTTCACGTCCACGCTGTCGCGGCATGCTACCAGTGTTAAAGACTGCGATGGAGCTCCGTATGCCACGGCAAACTGGCTGACACTGACGGCGGCGGTGCACAAATGCTGCGCAGCTAGCGCCATTCGACGGCCAACACCGCGGTTCCTGGTGTGTCCGCTGTGCCGTGCGTGTGATCATTGCTTGTACAGCCCTCTCGCAGTGTCCGGAGCAAGTATGGTGGGTCTGACACACCGGTGTCAATGTGTTCTTTTTTCCATTTCCAGGAGTGTATAAAGAACAATTTCCCAACAAAATTCTTTTGATAACATATTCTTAAGACTATAAGGAGTCAAAATATGCAAAAAAAAAGGTATTCTGCAACCCAGAGACCGGAAAGCCCCTTAACGTCCATTCGTACTGGAAGACACGGAATGGGATGTTAAAACACCCACAATACATTTTAAATGACGGCATTACACAGGAAACGGAGTGTCATAAGTAAAGTACATTACTGGTTTTCCTTCAGATGAATAAACACTTTCGAACAAAACTGAATGAAAGTTATAACATAAACCCTGCAGTTGCATTGGATTTAGCATTTTCTCACACACGGTAATTATGTGTAACAGATGCGCATACATCATCTCCGTCAAATAAAAAGCGCATGCCATGCAAGATCGTGTATAGCGAGGTCATGAAGGTCCACGATCTAAAACACAAAATCCATAGAGTGACAGTGGTTACACAGTCACACGTGGTATGCGATTTGTATTTGACGTGGGTCATATATCCGCATCTGTTGTTGGTTAACTACTGTGTTTGAGAAAACACTGAATTCATTATGTATATACAGGTTTTTTTATATTGCAATTTTCTTTTAGTCTGGTGTGTTACTTTTGTGGATGTACTTGAAAATCAGCCATGTTCGAAACAAGTAGTGCTTAATAAGGAAAAATTTTAAAATTCGGCCTTGGTGGAAAAATGTCTTCTTCAAATTTATCAAGGATGTGGTGCTCACACAGAACAAACTAGTTTTCTAACCAACCTTGTGATAAACTTAATTGTTGATATTAGCAGACAGGCACCAATGGGGTGCAACTTTGAGATATACTTGAAATACACGAATACTTTTCATTACCATATGAATAACTTAGCCAACGCACAGTATATGAAAGGATTTGTTAAAATTCGTCACTAGAAAACCACACGGAGCCCAGAGAATGAGCTTAGCATAGGTACGTCAATCCAAATAATAAGTCATCCTGCTGCTGCGAGACGAAACCAGCTGTGTAACACTGCGCCGTCCCAGGTGAAACTTGGTGGCGGCATGTGTGGTGAGCGAATGGATTCTGAGTCATAGATAAATGTCATCATTTTGTACAAGAGTTTAATGCTTAATAAGTCTGCGTGATTCTTCCTCTGTGCAGGCATTCTTAAACTATGCTGTCCTAACGAGTTGCTTATTTGAAACATTGAACGCATTGTATTTATAATTTAACAATAACAATATTGTCACCTTAAAAGTTGTTCTCCTGTCTTCCAACTGTCCAGTCTCATTAACGTATCCGCCTTCAAAAGCCTGAATAACCACCTCTTGTAGCGCGGATCTCAGCGAGGCGTGCAGGAAGAGAGCCAAAAAGGCTCTGGAAGGCACCGTCAGGGATGTGGAGCCAAGCCGATTTGAGAGCCTCGGCCATCTGCGCTAGGTTTCTCGGTTGACAGTCGATGGCGACGACAGCCCCATCAAGATGGGCCCACAGATTCCCGATTGGGTTTAAACACGGGGAGTTTGGTGGCCAGGAGAGAACGTCAAACACATCCTGTTGCTCTTCGAAGCACACACCTACAGTGCGAGCTGAGTGACACGTTGCATTGTCCGCGGCAAAACAAACTGCATGTAAGGGTGGATATGGTGTCGGAGGATAGATGCATACTTTTGATTAGTTGTGAATTTCAGGATGACGAGATCACCCCGGGACTATCACAAAGAAATCCCCCGCCCACAACGCTCTCTCCTTCGGCCTGGACGCTTCCGACGATTGTGGCAGATTGTCTGCTTTCAGATGTTTCACGCTGATGGAGCCTCAGCGGACGTCGAGTTGCGGTATTGGCGTGCAAATTCCAGCATGGGTGTTTGAACCAGGCGACTGGTGCCGAGGCCCGTACCCACAACGTTTGCTGAACAGTCGTTGAGAAGACACAGTTGTTAGCCCCTTGGTTCATATGGGTCGTGACTTGCTGAGCAGTTCACGTCTGTTCGCTCGTACACTTCTCCGCAGCAGGAAGGCTAATTTCAGTTAAATTTGCCGCGAAAGATTTCCGATTCATTATCAGTAGTATGACGGTCAATTTGGCTTTTGGGAAGGTAAAGGCACCAGAGAGGCAATTGTGACGTTGCCGTTGATAATGGAATCATGGCTAAAGAAAAATCAAAACACGTTCATAGGATTTGTCGACCTGGGAGAAGCGTTCGACAGATTAAAATGCTACAAGATGTTCGAAAATCTGAGAAAAATTGGGGTGAGCTACAGGGAGACACGGGTAATATACAACATGTAGAAGAGCCAAGAGAGGATAATAGGAGGGGACGATCATGAACGAAGTGCTTGGAATAAAAAAGATGTCTTTCGCCCCAACTGTTCAATCTTTACGTCTAAGTATCAATGATGGAAATAAAAGAAAGGTTCAGGAGCAGGATTAAAATTCAAAGTGAACGGATATCAATGATACGATTCGCTGATGACATTGCTATCCTGAGTGAAAGTGAAGAAGAATTACATGATCTGCTGAACGGAATGAGCAGTCTAATCAGTACAGAATATGGTTTGAGAGTAAATCGAAGAAGACGAAAGTAATGAGAAGCGGCAGAGACGAGAACAGCGAGAAACTTAACATCAGGATTGATGGTCACAAAGTGGTTAACGCATTCCACCAGGAAAATAACCAATGGCGGAGCAAGTAGGACATCAAAAACAGACTAGCACTGGCGAAAAAGGCGTTCCTGGGAGCGATGTCTACTAGTGTCAAACATAGGCATTAATTTAAGGAAGCAATTTTTGAGAATGCAGCTTTGGAGCACAGCATTGTATGGGAGTGAAACATGGACTGTGGGAAAACCAAAATAGAGGAGAATCGAAGCATTTGAGATGTGGTGCTACAGACGAATGTTGAAAATTAGGTGGACTGGTAAGGTTTAGGAGTGAAGGGGTTGTGCGCTGACTCGGAGTAGAAAGTGATATGAGAAAAACACTGACAAGGAGAAGGGACAGGATAATAGGACGTGTGTTAAGACATCAGGGAATTAATTCCATGGTACTAGAGGAATCTGTAGAGGGCAGACACTGTAGAGGATGATAGATATTGGTATACATCCAGTAAATAATAGAAGTCGTAGGCTGCAATTGCTATTCTGGGGTGACGAGGTTGGCAAAGGAGAGGACTTCGTGCGGGGCCGCATCAAAACATTTAGAAGACCGATGACGAAACATAAATAAATAAAAATACAGCGGCAAGAAGTTCAATGCTTACTCAGGGATTTATAAACTTCAGTTGATTTCTGTTTGCGAGGAAAAGTGCTCCTTCAAATTGAATACCACGCAACTGTCGCGACAGTCAGTGTCTTTAAGCTGATTTTGAGACGGATGCCAATATTCACCGGAATTATAAAACAACACAGACAATTTCAAAGTCTTTTCGATACTATAATGAGCACCTCTCCACAGAATCGGCACGCATCTTTTCCTTTGTGTTTCGGAGCATATGTACAGTTTTCTGTGTGCGAAGTGCACATGCAAACGTACCAGACAAAGACAGTTAATTGGATATGCGTCCACAGCGTATGAGAAAACGTAGTTGGTTGACATAAGTAATGAAATATTTAGATCATAAATTGTGCCCTGTCGCCTGGTATTACATTGCTGCGATGTTTACGAGGCTTTTATAGCAGTGGTAAGCGATAAGGCTGTTTTTGGAAGAGCTCCGGAAGAAAGCGCGAAGGAGACGCGTTGGCGAGTTGAGAACTGCAGTGGCTGTACTAGCGAGATGGCTGGACTCGCATGACAAGGTAGAGGGATTCAAATCTGCAGCTGGCTACTCAAATTTACCCTTTTGTTTACTTTAAGAAAAACACTTTCGACAAGTTCTCGGAGTGTTCCTTTGACAGAATAAAGACGGAGGAGGTAATCCTTTACAGACTGAAGTACTCCGAGTCGAATGCTTTCGTCGACGGGGTGTTAAACGCACATTTTATTCCTTTTCTTTGTGGTGCGTTCGCCCCCGCGCACGCGCGATGGCTTGGTCGCGCGCGAGCGAGCGTGTGTGTTTGTGTGTGTTTGTGTGTGTTTGTGTGTGTGTGTGTGTGTGTGTGCGTTTGTGAGGGGGCAGGAATTTTCCATTGTTTCCGCCGTTAAGTATTACCTTATACCCGTCATTAAGGATAGTGAATTTATGTTGGTTTCTGGTCTATTTATCTAATTTTCTAAGAAGGTGCATGATGTATTTTTGTATATTCGATGTCGCAAACTTTTAGAACTGACGTTGTATAGTACTTTACGAATGTAAAATTGAATATTTTGGCACATATTGGCCCAATCATTCGAATGAATATTTCAGGTAAAGAGAAGTCAGTTACACACTCAGGAAATGAGAGCTGAGGACACCTGCATGGGAGGCAAAATGTGACATGCCCATCCAAAAGCGAGGTAATCAACAAGACTGTCACATGTCCTCACTTTTAGAACTCAGCCCAGAACGTTGGTACGAAGGCTGGTGAACAGGAACTATACGACAGCACCTGCTTCGTATGCAAATATTAGCGATGTAAGTTTCTACCATCACGAGGATAGGAACCTCCCCGTATAGGCTCACTTTAACCGTGGTTTTGTGATCTTGCCTGCGGAGGTGGGTAGTTTAAGTGGTTCGCGGTCCTAAATCAGCTGTGCAAGTTATGGATACAATTGCCTATGTTTGATAAGGAACAAGCTGTCTGTACCATCGGTATTTGTAGCACTATCTCGAAAAGCAGTACACAGCCGTTTACATTTCTGTCGACGGTGGAGTTTGCTAATGTTTACAATGCATGAAACGTTGTCAGAAAATGGGGCGCTCCACTTTTCAGGAGCTTGCACACATGCTTCTAAAATAAGGTGCAGCTGCTGAAAGACTTGAAGAGAAAAAACGTCTTTACAGAGAAGAGATTCGCAGCAACAATTACCCAAAGTGAAAGAAATTCATCGTCGAGGGTAAAAAACTCACGCTGAATCATTAGACATACAGGAAACTGGTCAGTGTTTCTGACAAACGATTGTTCTCACGATAGAATTTCAGGAGACGGCGTCGGATCATATGATAGGAGGTTCATCAATAGTCACTCGTCAAATTTCCGGTGAAATTATCGTTCTATTAGTACTATAGTAGCCGTCCGCTATGGCCGAAAGGTTCTAGGCGTTTCAGTCTGGAACCGCACTGCTGTTATGGTCGCAGGTTCGAATCCTGCCTCGGGCATGGATGTGCGTGATGTCCTTAGGTCACATAGGTTTAAGCAATTCTAAGTCTAGGGGACTGATAACCTCAGACGGTTCAAAATGGCTCTGAGCACTATGGGACTTAACATCTGAGGTCATCAGTCCCCTAGAACTTAGAACTACTTAAACCTAACTAACCTAAGGACGTCACAGACATCCATGCCCGAGGATGTGTGTGATGTCCTTAGGTTAGTTAGGTTTAAGTATTTCTAAGTTATAGGAGACTGATGATTTCAGATGTTAAGTCCCATAGTGCTTAGAGCCATTTAAACCAATACTACAGAAACGGAGGAGAAGCAATTTCTCCTCTGTCATACAAAAGCAACATGAGCAAGCGAAGGAGCCAAATTCATTTTCTCCATTTTGCGTTTGATTCACTGGATTGTCCACCGCGCTACTGCAGTGCTGAGCTTCCTGTTTTCTATGTTGTTCACGGATGACGCTTTTCAGTCGTGATTTTGTTTTAACCGCCATGGTAGGTGTATCGGGAGCGCTTGTCTCGGATCACCAGGAACTATTCTGTATTGTCTCGTGGCTTGCGTGTATATCGTGACAATGTCTAACATACCCAGCATAGTTCAAGACACAAGCAGAGGTGTTACAAAGCATCCACCCTCCGTGGTCTGTACCAAAGGAAGTTCCTGGTCGCCATGCTCAACCTCCATTTTATTCACGGACAGTACCGACTGGACCTCTGATTGATTCACCACGACGTCATTGTGGCGCAAAGGACGACATCGAGCGCACACACACACACACACACACACACACACACACACACACACACACACACACACACACACACACAATATTCGACCGTCCACTCCGATACTGATTGCTGAACAGTTAAAGAAAACTTGAGTCTCATTTCAAACAGGTACCCCACTCATAAAATTATAGTCGGTGGTGACTTCAATGTATCCTCGATATGCTGGAAAAATTATACGTTTAAGGCCGGCTGCAGGCATAAGGCATCATCCGAAATTTTACTGAATGCTTTCTCAGAAAATTATTTCGAACTATTAGTTCATGAGCCCACTCGAAGCGTAAATGCTTGCGAAAGCATACTTGACGGTGAAAACACTGATGACAATGCCACTGAAGCAGAGTTATTAAACCCCGTTTTCCGAAACTCTTTCACCAAAGAAGACGAAGTAAATATTCCTGAATTTCAGTCAAGAACAACTGCCACGATAAGAAACGTAGAAGTAGATATCCTCGGCGTAGCAAAGCAGCCTGAATCACTTAACAGAGGCAAGACCTCCGGTCCAGATTGTGTACGAGTCAGGTTCCTTTCGGAGTACACTGATACAATAGCTCCATATTTAGCAATTCTGTACAACAGCTCCCGCACAGGAAGTTCCGTACCTAAAGACTGGAAAATTGATCAAGTCACACCAATACCCAAAAAGGGATATAGGAGTAATTCGCTGAATTACAGGTCCATATCACTAATGTCGATTTGCAGTAGGGTTTTGGAACATATTCTGTGTTCGAACATTATGAATTACCTCGAAGAAAACTATTTATTGACACATAGTCAACAAGGATTCAGAAAACATCGTTCTTGTGAAACACAACTAGCTCTTTATGCTCATGAAGTAATGAGTGCTATTGACAGGGGATGTCAAATTGATTCCACATTTTTGGATTTCCAGAAGGCTATCGACACCGTTCCTCACAGGCGTCTTCTAACCAAACTGCATGCCTATGTGTGCGACTGGAATCGTGATTTCGTGTCAGGAAGGTCACAGTTCGTAGCAATAGACGGAAAGTCATCGAGTAAAACGGAAGTAATATCCGGCGTTGCTCAAGGAAGTTTTATAGGCCCTCCATAGTTCTTGATCTATATTATCGACATAGGAGACAATCTGAGTAGCCCTATTAGACTGGTTGCTGACGATGCTGCGATTTAGCGTCTTGTACACACATCAAATGACCAAAACTGATTGCAAAATGATTTAGATAAGATATCTGTATGGTGCGAAAAGTGGCAGTTGACCCTGAATAAAGAAAAGTGTGAAATCATTCACATGAGTACCAAAAGAAATCCGCTGAATTTCAATTACGCGACAAGTCACACAAATCTGAAGGCTGTAAGTTCAACTAAATACTTAGGGATTACAATTACAGGTAACCTGAATTGGAACGATCACATAGATGATGTTGTGGATAGATCAAACCAAAGGATGCGATTAATTGGCAGAACACTTAGACGGTGCAACAGGTCTACTAAAGAGTCTGCTTACATCATGCTAGTCCGCCCTATTCTGGAGTATTGCTGTGCGGTGTGGGATCTGCATCAGATTGGACTGACAGATGACATCGAAAAAGTTCAAAGAAGTGTGCCTCGTTTTGTACTATCGCGGAATAGGGAAGATAGTGCCACAGACATGATACGTGAACTGGAGTGGCAATCATTGAAACAGAGGCGTTTATCGTTGCGACAGTATGGGTCTTCTCATGAAATTTCAATCACCAGTTTTCTCCTCCGATTGCGAAAACATACTGTTGGCATCCACCTACATAGGGATAAATGATCGTCACGATAAAATAAGAGAAATCAGGGCTCGCAGAGAAAAAATTTAGTGCTCGTTTTCCCGCGCGCCGTTCGAGAGTGGAGCGGTATAGAGACAGCTCGAAGGTGGTTTAATGAACCCACTGCCAGGCGCTTTATTGTGAACAATAAATGTAGATGTAGATTCTATGCGACAACCAGTTTACTACAGTGCTTAGTATTTCGTGGATAGCTTCCCACCAGGATAACGACGATATTTGATGTGTCATTATGTAAAATTTAATAGCTTGTTTAGTAGGTAGACAAATGATGATTTAATTTTAATTAACGTGCTTCCAACTTAATGTAAGTACTATATAATATGCTAGGAATGAGAGTAATAGGTGTGTGTGTGTGTGTGTGTGTGCGTGTGTGTGTGTGTGTGTGTGTGTGTGAGAGAGAGAGAGAGAGAGAGAGAGAGAGAGAGAGAGAGAGAGAGAGAGAGAGAGAGAGGGGGGGGGGAGAGGGAGAGGTTATGTGGATGTATATTTTATTTACTAAATTAAGTGTTACTCGCTATGATTACTGGAACTGTCTCGTATCGGATACTGACCGAGCGTATTATGTCCGAAGGCCGCAAATAAAATAATAATAAACTTGTGGGCTGATACTGAATGAGATCTACTAAGAGCGCCTTATTCACTTGCACCCCTTTCGAATGGCGCACAATATCTCATGTCCGTTTGAGAGGTGCTCTCACAGTTGTTTCTGTTCTCGAGGTAAGATGGTTTGAAAATGAAGATTCACCAACTAGTATGGTATTAATTTTTCTATAGTACAGAATAATAGATACACTCGTTATAGTTCCATTGGATCTCTCCCGTTAATTTTTTCTGCTTGGATTTCTGGAGTCACTGGCCTAAGAAGTATTTCCAGAAACTGAAAAGGAGCTTTTGTTGGTTTCTAGCTGACCTATTCATTGTAAACCGTGAAGAGGGAGATTTGAAAGAAAGCGGAGAAATTGATGCCCCTTTTTAAAGGATGCATTGACACACGCTTCCACCATTTTGAACGGTAGCTAAGAGCTCAAGTTATTGCTAAACGGTGTAACTAGTCCATTTCATTTAGTTCAGTTCATAAGTTCGGTTGTGTCCGGAGTCTCATATGAGTAGTACACGGAAATGGTACAAGAGGGTATGCCAGGCGCCTCAAAGTTACGTGCAGTCGTCTCCTAGGTGACGCTCATCAACTGGAACCAAATTATTCTTCCGCTACGAAATTTACTAAGTGAGATCGATGTTCCTCTAATTGCATCAGCTGCCACAATGGGCGCGGAAACCTGGAACTACTTCCTGCTTTCGTCAAGGAGATCGCAGATAAGGAATAATGCCTCAAATCGCAGATAAATGATGATGTACGGACGCCCTCGGTCAGTTCCTGCAGTTCTCCAGTTCCTGTCGTATTTCTTCCGTATTACAGTTCCACATTACAGTTTCAACCTACTGAACATATTCGGATTAGATAGCTCACATTCAATGGGTTGGCTTAAGATATAGGGTTTCCACACAAAATATATTCACCTTCCACCTATACAATAATTTTATTAAGTATTTATTCCATGATTCACATTGAGTTGCAGAAATTAACTGTCTTAGATATAGCACCCTGTGTCCACATGCGTTACAAGCGTACGAGCCAGCTACCATGTACTACAATACTTATTTGAGGCGGTTCGCTTCCTGCTTCCTTGGGTGCTGGGCGCTAGATTTTCTACAGTGAATACAGGAAGGTCGTTATCTCAAAGTACTCAATTACAATCCTCTGCTATATGTAAAAAATAAATATGTACTGGGATATTTTCCCAGACCGATAAAATGCTGCCTGCTATTTTTCTGATACTGTCTATCTTAAGGAACAGAGTTAGAGATTGACAAGGTAATAATTAGAAATATTTCAGCGTGAAGCCACTAATATTAGGAGCACAATCCATAGCAACGCGTTTCGAGAGTCGAGCTCCCATTGTCTGGCTGTCTGAGTTAATTTTACATAAAAAGCACTGCAAAGGCACTCAAGGTATAAAATTATTTGAAGTCCTCGTCTTACTTTAAAAATGGCAACATCAAATGTTTTGTTCCGATTATATATGTTACCGCACATCCTCCAAAGCCTTGCTTCCGTAAGGCTACAAACACCGACCGCATCATCTGCTTCTCCGCGCAGCACTAGTTTGTAAACAAATGTACGGCTCTGACAAGCTGCTCTGAGCCATCAGACGTTTCGTAACATTCCAAAGATGCTACAGAAAGCATGGAGAGATGTTTTACCAGTGGTTATTTGTGGCAAATTGTTCACATTTATCTAAGTAACGCCAACCTTAAAAAAAAATCTAAAAAAATCTAAAATAATTTAAAAAGGCACTAGCATTCTCGCCATTTTGCATGTTAAGTACATTGTCAAGCTCAAGCTGGTTATTTCAGATTCATCAATCTGGTCGACCTTCTTTCCTTTCTCATCCACATGTGTCACCTGATAAATCCTCTTCTGTGTCTTTCGCCGGCCGGAGTGGCCGAGCGGTTCTAGGCGCTACAGTCTTGAACAGCGTGACCGCTAGGGTCGCAGGTTCAAACCCTGCCTCGGGCATGGATGTGTGTGATGTCCTTAGGTTAGTTAGGTTTAAGTAGTTCTAAGTTCTAGGAGACTGATGTCCTCAGAAGTTAAGTCCCATAGTGCTCAGAGCCATTTGAACCATTTTTTGTCTTTCAGGGAATGAATATACTCATATATTTGTTTGGTAACAACCTGTATGCCGTGATAGACGAAGATTTCCTACCTGTTTTTCCTACATACTTCACTTTACACGATGTACAAAAATGGTTCAAATGGCTCTGAGCACTATGGGACATAACTGCTGTGGTCATCAGTCCCCTAGAACTTAGAACTACTTAAAGCTAACTAACCTAAGGACATCACACACATCCATGCCGGAGGCAGGATTCGAACCTGCTACCGTAGCGGTCGCGCTGTTCCAGACCGTAGCGCCTAGAACAACCGCTCGGGCATTCCGGCCGGCACACGATGTACATTGTATTTTATAAACAGATACATGTTTAAATTTACTTATCTTATTGCCAGCCTCATGCCTTAGACTATAACTCATTACGTTTTCTTGCTGTGAAAGCCACCTCGGTGTTGTACTTTGGAAAAATTCCATAGAAACGGGTGAACATATTTTGGCCACACGACGTCCACTTGGTTTTCATAGCAAAACACTTTATGAGATGGAGTTTAAAGCATGGAATTGGCAATAGGGTAAGTAAATCTGAACCTGCAGGAGTTTATAAAACACAATGTAAATCTTGTGATACGAAATATACAGGACAAAGAGGTAGGTAATTTTCGACAAAATAAAAATGCGCAACTATGGCAGATCGGTAGTTGCCAAAAACATGTATGAGAGTAGTCAGTCCCACAAATGTATAGAAGAGGACTTAGAGATGATACTTGTGGATAAGGAAGTAAAGAAACTCGACCTGCTTGAGGAACTTGATATGTAAATCCCCTGGCTTAAGTTTGATAATGCACTTCATATTCCAAATGGCAAGAAAATGTCTTTTTCAACTTTTTAAAACGTTCTTAATGTTGGCGTTAGTACGATAAATGTGAACAGTTTGGGACATGTAATGATTAGTATGGTTTCTGTCCATGGTATTGGTATGTTATGGAACGCCTGATAGCTCACTGCAGTGTGTCGGACCTGTACGTATGTTCACGAACTAATAGTACATGGAGAGACAGTTGAGGTGACCGATGTTTTCAACGTTAAGGAAGCAACACTTTGAATAAGCGGGACAGAGAATCTGGTGCTGCCATTTGTAAAATAAGACGAGCACTACATGTCCAAATAATTTTATTTGTTTTTATATTTGGACCTTGAGTGCTTTTGAAGCACTTTTTAAGTAGGATTAACTTCAATAGCGAGGTGATGGGAGCATGACTACGGAAACGTTTTGCTGTGGATTGTATTCCTGATATTAGTGGTTGTATGCTAAAATATTTATAACGCTTGCTATTCTGTTTCATTCAATCTATATTTTTTTCGTGCTTGTCCTGTACTGGTTCCCCACAAAAGAGGAAGACACTAGACTATCTGCTGATGAAACTGAAGAGCCGCAAGTTCTTTTTGTTTACTTTTAGGAAAAATACTGAGATTAGTTAATAGAGTTTATCTAGAAAAGCACAGGAAAACACTGTTTCCTTTATTTACTTAGTGCCTTTTCGATTCTTCCATAATCTTGGAAGACAGTTCGTGGCGTGGTGAGACGGCGCAGTTGCTGGAAACGGATCGAGGTAACGCCAGCTGTTAAGAGCCGATGATTGTGCAGCGGCGAAAGGCTCGCACCTACAGCTGATTAACGGGAAGGCGCGCGGATCTGGACTTCGTTATCCGTTAATGGCTCCCTCTAATGAAGCTAATTAATTTTGCTCAAATAACTTTGAACTGACGCAGCTCTTGCGGAGGGCTGCCACAACCGGAGGGGCTCTTCTCTCTGCAGCACGCAGAGCACAAGTTGAATAGGTTCTGTGCTGATTATGTTCGGTTCTGTGGCTTGTTTAGCTTTGAATATAGCGAACTCACTACGATGTAAAAACGTAAATATAAAATTTTCGAAGGTAATGCTGTCGCCATAATAATTTTCACCACCACAGACATTCACTTACCGGTAATGACCTTCATACGTTCTCATGCGTTAGATTATATTTTCTTGCCTCTTTTAACTCTGGAAAGAGCTTCTTCTTTCCTCATCTGGCATTCATTCAGTTAGCAGCATCACCATCTTACTTTAATGACACTGATAAGTAAGAAACTTACTGGCAGATCAAATCTGCTGTACTGGGACTCGAATCTGAGACGTTTGTCTTTCGCTCTCAAGTGCTCTAACGAATGATTTGTCAAAGCATAACTCACCACCCATCCTCAAAGCTCTGCTACCTTCCAAACTACATACAAGTTCACAGGCACAATTTACGGGACTAAAACACTGAAGAGAAATGGTCCAGTCAGAGTCTAGGGGATTGTTATCAGAGCAGAGCTGCGAAAACGGGTCGTGGGTCGCTCTTGGATATCTCAGCTGGTGGAACACTTGTACGCGAAAGGCAAAGGTCCCAGGTCGAGTCCTGGTGCGGCGAAAGCTTTAATCTGCCAAAAAGTTTCCAATCAGCGTATACTACTCTGCTGAATTAACATTTATTCTGGTTCGTTTATATGTCTTGCTGTCTTTGATCTCTTAACTGAGCGCTGGTGATTCTTCAGATTTTGAACGGTTTCTATATTGAAAATCCATCTCATACTGCGTTGCGTTAGAACTGATAACACTCAGAGATTCCAAAAATTACGTTTTAGGCACCATATTGGTTTTGAACAACTAATTTTAGTTTATTAAGAGCGGTACACCAGCCAATTTTAACTATTCGGCTTATTTCTTTCGAAATCCATACTATCATATATTTAAGTCATTTTAAATACAAGGAGTCAATTGAATTCACTGTAAAACTGTGCGATATCTTTTTCGATGTATTGACTGGATACTATTTAGTGCAACTGTGAGTGATTTTCAGGTATGACTTCAAATTTGGTGTAGTTCCTTCCTTTCTCTTTGTAAGTCTGTCTGCACTACACACAGGGCACTGTAATCCGAAAAGCTACCTATAGGATTGCTGAGAACACCTCTTATAATTTTATCTGATTCCTGCTTCAACTTAGAATTTATGAGAATCCAGATAAGTCTAATGGAAGCTGTAGCACGTGCGTCTACTGTGTATGCCTATCAACACTAACATGCAAAGACTCGAAACCTTGTTCAAGGACTGATGGTACCACTTTTCTACAGTGTGCATCCTCAAAATCTGTTACTAGCAGACAAATTGATAATTAGTACTCATTGTAACTTACCATTATTTACTTCAGGCACTGAAAGACTCCATTCTGATACATCAGTTTCGAAATGCAGATAATTTCTTTACTCGACTGGAATACAGTGTTTTCTGTTTATAACTGCAAATAATTTTAGTAAAATTTGTTTGCTTACGAGGAGGACACATATAAGTCTAGACTTTTGTTTGTTTCCAGTCTCTTGCACAAGACAGAAGAAAAGAGCGGATTCTCTGCAGACCTATGAGGAACACGCTAAACAAAATGTATTCACATATTTGCCGATTAGAGGCAACAGTCGTTATTAAGGAAAGTTTAACAACAAATGAAATGCACAGAGTAACAACAACTGAAAATTTCACTCACTAAGACATTACGAATAGAAAAGTATAATGTATATCCACTATTCAAGGATTTCTATAATTAGACCACTGAAATTACTATATAGATCAGTTGGATGCAGATTCCGAATCTGTAAATTTTGTGTGATATACGTGATAGTTTTGAAACGAAATTGTAGCCAATCTACGTAACTAACGTTACTGAAAGTGCAACATAACTATATGTGTTTCAGTGAAGTGTCTTTTTTTGGAATCATCTGTCTTCTGCCTGTTCTGCCGCAACCTGTCACGAATTCCTCTCGTATGATTACCTCTTAATCCCAGAGTAGTAATTGCAGCCTACGTCCTCAATTACCACGGAGGTTATCACCATTTTGATGACTTAACAGATGTCCAGTAACTCTGTCCCTTCTTCTTGTCAGTGTTTCCCTTATCATAATATGTTAAGTAAGTTTATGGTAAAAGGAAAGCTAATTCGAGTGCAAATATTAATAACGTAAATTATAAACAAAATATCAATGTTAAATATTTATTTCGGGAAAAGTACAGTTCGAAAGTGTGTTATTTGTTGATGGTTTAGTCATGAAAAGCGGGGACTAAGGCGGGAGAATGTTTTTCTATTGGAGGTATAGAAAACTGACCAGTCAGAATGGAGTGGTCCTCGTGGGTCTTTTCTCTTGGATATATAGAATGCTTATAGAAGTCTAAGTAGTCGGAGCCCAGCCTTTCAATAGTACAGTCGTGTGTTGTATGAGCTCCGAAGGAAGTTATAATTCGCCGGTTTCAGTTGTGCTACCTGTCCCAAAGTGCTTTAAAGTGAAGGCATATTTATTTCGGTGTGTTTTTTCTAGAAAGTACGGATTTTTTAAGTAATTTTGTGTATGAGGAAAGACAGTAGTTCCTGTAGCATATGGAGTAGATCGGTGACTAAAAACGTGAGTCCATTAGACACCAATATACTTAATAGTGTGGTGACCATTTTATTTAAGAACAATCCGAGCTTAGTAGCTGTTCAGATTTCGGGAAATATGTTACCATAAACTTGCTAACGTGAATGAAAGGGTTTGTGCTTGACTGTGTTAAGATTAGCATGGGCTTGGCAGAGAACGAGTGATTCTGGACTTATACCGAAGTTTTGCCAGTATTTTCACCTTCCATTGAAAATTAAAAGTTATCCCGATTTTTGGAATAGTTACTTTGTATACAGCTTGGAACGAGTTTCTGCTCGGCTTTCCAACCGGCGATCTACTGCAACGAGTTCATAGGTAGGTGCACGTAAATGGACGAAAGGAACCACGCCGCCTCACGCTCTCTCCTCTGCATTTAACAGTGGAATTCCCACTGAACTCTTAATGTTCATTTTAAGCCACGTTTTCTCCCCCCCCACCCCCCCTTATTATGTTCTTAAGTTCCCCTTTCTGATCACCTTTTATGTTTTGTTTAATTTTTTGAATCACTATTTATCTCTCGGCCGAAGTGTGGTGGACTGTGCCGCTGACAGCCCTCCACTGCCCCAATGGGCCCAGGGAATAAAACTATAATTACGAAAAAATAGCAGTCTCCAGTGGCGACCACTCACATGAAGACAGAAAAACGGTTTCCAGCCGAAATATTGTGGCAAGACAACATGATACGGCTGCAGTCCAGAAATCCAATAAAATACAGGCAACATGTCCTGTGGACACACATTCAGTGGTTTCCCACTCTAAGGGCAATTAGTGCTCTGAGGCAGTTACTGCCTTGAACCTCTGTAGGCTCCTCTGCGCTCTTTGACAAGGCTGTTGGCTGAATGAGGAGTGCTGAGAATTACAAGAAACTGAAGGAATCGTTTAGCTTGATAAAAATGTAACTGAATTGTAAAAGGGGGTTGAACAACGTGGATTTTGGTGCAGAACATCCTGTAATTTTCCATTTCCAGCACCTATATTTCATAAAGTTTCGATAGGTGGCGGCTCTATACGTAGTCTTAAAAATGGCATCTGCAACATTGGTGTGTTCCAAGCAAGGAGCCATCACTGAGTTTCTTTCGGTGAAAAATCAGAGTATCAGATATTTGAAGCCGCTTGCAAACTGTAGACGGAGACGTGGCAGCGAACAAAAGTACGGTGAGTCGTTGGGCGAGGCTTCTGTCGTCATCGCAAAAAGGTCGCGCAAACTTGTTCGATCTCCTGCATGCCGGCCAACCGCTAACAACTGCGACACCTGCAATGTAGGAACTTGAGGACACTGTCATTCGATGTGAGCGAAGGGTCTCCGTCAAACAATTCGCTACTCAACTGGATGCCTCCGATGATGGTGTTGACACATTCGTCCACCAGTTACAGTACTCAAAGGTGTGTGCCCGCTGGATTCGATGCAGCTTAATAGAAGACCGCAAAGAGCAACGAAGGGCCATATGTGCGGATCTGTTTGCGAGTTACGATGCTGGTCCTGACAGCTTTTTGTCTAACATCGTTACATGCGATGAAACATTGTTCATTACTTCGCACCGGAATCTCAACAACAATCCAAGGTGTGGCGTAAGACCACCTCTACTCCTGAGAAAAAGTTCAGTGCTGCACACTCAGCTGGCAAAGTCATGGCGACGATCTTCTTTGACTCTGTGACTCTCTATTCTATTTGATGTACACCCTGATGTTGAGCGATCAGCTGTGAGGTGAATTGTGCTACGGTCAGGAAACGGAAGAAACGACTTCGGCGTGTTCGTTGTATGAACTTGAATCATGGATTATCGGGAAAACCAGAAATGTAGAGGATCGAAGCGTTTGAGATGTGATGCCATAAAATGATACTAAAATAGGTTTACTGATAAGAAAAGAAATGGCGGGATGTTCCAGAGGATCAGCGAGAAGATGACCTATAGAAACATTAACAAGAAGGCCTCGGATTTTTCACAGTTCTACCAATAATAAATGAGGAAATTGTGTCCGGGGAAAAGTGCAGAAATGTTTATTTATCTCGACAAAATACCAGAATAGGGCAAAGAAGGTAAGGAGAAATGGAAAGTACACATTTTACATGTCATAAAATTGTAAAATGATATTCATACAAATTTTTCCGGGGTTCCGTACGAAGTCGCACGACCACATAGACTGAGTTGTAGATAAGTCAAATGTGAGGCTTCGATTCAATCTGAGGGCACTGTAGTTTGCCTGTAAAGGAGATTGGAAACATACTATTGCTATAAACTATACCTCAGTACTGCTCAATTGTATGGGATTCTAATCAGATGCGCTATCAACGGATATCGGTCGTATAAAGAGGAGTCCACTGTCCTGTTAACTTTTATAAGAGGGTAGTACAGAAGCTGAATAATCTTGACCGACAGATCCTCGAAGAAAAACACAGCGCATCTTCACAAGGATCCGCTTAGCAACTTAAAAAAAGAGCAGAAACTACAAATATACTTCAGTCCAATATGAATCGCTCCCGTAGTAAACTTTGTAATACTTCGTCTTGATCGCTTCTTTTACTGTGTAAGCTTCAGTTTCACAAGTTTGGGCTTTAATCCGTCTTCAGAATCATTTTATGATGACATCGATGCACAGAAAGCTAAAATAGGCCACGTAACAAGTTCGTTCAGAGACGTAGAGAAAAATTGTTCTTTCCATGCTACAATCGCGAAGAAACCTTAATATATGGTACAAGAAAAAGTACCACTTGATATGCACCTAATTATACTATTTCAGAGGGAATAGACGCAGTTAAAGCTGTGAACTCATTCTGAACCAGTTTTTGAGTCCATGGAGCAGGAGAAAATTCCTGGATCTTATGAGTTAAAGCAGAACCAGACCGACTCCAATGATCAGTTCCCAACTGTGAATTACGAATGATCGCTGTAGTACCCTAATGTCCGTCTGACCAAAGTAAGTCCAGAATATATTCAAGTTATTTCCATGCTGTTCGAGGCTTCGACCATTGCTAAACTTCCTAGTCTGAAACGCGGAAAGTGAAATGAAGTATAAATTGTATTCAGCGTATATTGTATCATAAAATTTCACCCAGGCTTATTTACTTTTGGGCCTCGCAGAGCTTTACAAAGAATGTTTTATGGTCTAATAAACTGTGTGCTTCCCTACTTGTGAGCAGAAAATTGCGAAACATTATTAAGAAACTTCCATAATTATAATTTCGGGTTGGTAAAACTCCATTGTTATTCATAATAACAAGAGAGAATTTGGACCTAAACTTGTGGAGATTCAACCATCTGAAGCGGCTGGAATCATGAGAGCATCTTTGCTAATACTGAACACTAATAGGATAAGATTTACACGTGTATAATTGCAAGTTCTAAAATTCTGTGTTTTTGAATGTCTGATAAGCCGCGCGGGGTAACCGCGCGGTCTTGGGCGCTTTGTCACGGTTCGAGCGGCTCTCCCCATCGGAGGTTCGAATCCTTCCTCGGGCATGGGTGTCTGTGTATTGTCCTTAGCGTAAGTTAGTTTAAGTTAATTAAGTAGTGTGGAAACCTAGAGACCGATGACCTCAGCAGTTTGCTCCCATAGTAATTTACCACAAAATTCCAATTTTCCACGTCTGGCAAGTGTATTTAGTAAATAATTTAGCAGGCTGTATTGAAAATTGCGTGGAAAGTATGGTCGTAATCTTTATATGCGAAATCCTAGAGCAATTTAATCGCAAAATGTCATGCTGTGAACAGATCAACAGAGTTGAAGAAGTTTACAGTATTCCTGGAGTTTCCTGTGGACCTCCAAAGGCATAGCTGGACGCTCCACATCGCTTTGAAGCATTTGAGCTCTGTAGAGTGTTACGGTGGTTCTGTTTATAGTCCGCAGAAGGGAGGCGTCAAAAGCCTTTATGGACTGCTGCTCCCTGCAGAGCCTAGGGAATGTCTGCCTCGCCGTGGAGCAGTCGACCTGCGGACATTTGCGGTCTCGCCAGCAGGGCAGCCGGTGGATGTCATTGGAGGGAGCGGATGACTCATTCCTTTTCTCTGGCATGTTTCTTCAGGAATGAGTGACAGACATAGTGATGTACGCGCTAACATGAGATACGAAGCAAGCGATTGAAGTACAGAGATTGTGACGTGTGAAACAGGTCAACGGAGCACAAATCCGTTTTATAGCTTTCTCATTAGTATAGTTACACCGCTTAAGTGGGGTGACGGAAGTGTCTCCAGCCTGTGCCCTCTCCGAGGGGTAATCAAGAGTCATTTCCTGTCTCAGTCTAAATTATGTAAGCCAATCGTATTCGTCCATACTTCTAGGGGCTTCTAATCTTAGTAATGATGAAGCGGAGCAGGTGGAAAGAAAGTTGTTGCAACACGCAAAGAAAAACAGGTTTACATATTGTGACACACGCATGTAAGAAGTATGCGCCGATTTTGAATGTATTTAATCATTGAAAGCACTGATAATACGGTCGCTACAAAAAATATTCAGGAGCCATAAGTTTTGTGGTGACCGATTCGTTTAATGACGTGTTTCGATATAATCATCGTCACATAATCTGAAAAAGTAGCAAAACCTGAAATAGTACGGCGGAGACAGACCGATAATTTAAAAAGTTTTTACGTAAATATTTCACAAATCTGAATAAAATTTATAAAAAGTAAATACCAAAATAGGAGCAGGACCTACATGCGAGTAATGTGGAGTCATGTAAGCTAGATACACGTCAAGATGATACTGGCTAGTTAAGGCGACGTAAGTCGCGTAAATTCACAAACTACCTAATAGTTGACATCATTTTTGTGGTGTAAGCCGTACTGCTTGACTTATGAGTTACAGATGGAGAAAATAGGAAGGCATAGCCATGTAGGGCTTTAATGAATGATACAAAGTTTTCACAACACAAAGACTTGAGGAAATAATTAACATTAAAACTAGTGTATTGCCGAATAGAAGTAGGGGAGGGCGGCAGTGGAGGATACGAGTAAGGGAGAGAGATGGGGGTGGGCTTCAACAGCTTGTGGAATATTAATTTATTAGTGACAGAAAAGTACCACTCGCATAAAAATTCCTAGCAAAATTGGAAGTGACAAAACATGGCCTAGCATGGACTTGCATACAAAACGTGCTTATCAGAAAGATAACCACTTCATATAACAGAGTGCAATACGTCTAAAACTAGGAGAAGATTTGGGGCAGAATGTTCAGAAGTCAGGGGAGAATCATCAAAAACCAGTGAAAGCTTTATTAAAAATAGACTAAACTAATGAATCTTTCTTATGCCTTGGAAACACACGTAACTTGGACAGTCTTACAACATGTATAAATGTGCATGCTGATAAAGTCAAATCGTCAAGCATTGTCACACTTACATAAAATGGATTTAAAGGAAAGAAAAGGTTTTCCATCATCGTTTATTTAGAACATATGAGAAGGAACAAAATATTATAATTACATCACATGAGTGTCTAAAACCATGTAGCCAAGAGAAGTGATGAAGTACAGATTGTTAAAAGTAATGTAGTAAACATTTGGAATAACAAAATCGGGGTGCCAGATAGAAGCGCCGAACTTTATGTTTCTTTTAAATGCATTTTATGTAGTTCAGAAAATTCTTGCCGAGTTGACTTCTTCAGCGTCCATACTAACACATGTTCTAAGCCTGTCAACGTTACGCAAGTTTTTGTGATATAAGAAAGTTTTATTATTTTATGTTTAGTAATGCCTGGTTAATCAGCCGTGTCGTTTCTGGATACACCCGCCCCTCCATTTTTCGGACCACTCCCACAAGCCTATCCTGTTTCTAGACTACTATGCTTTGTTACATGAAGTGTGTATCTTTTAGATAAGCACATTTTGTATGTGAAGCTCTACGAGACCGTGTTATGTTATTTCCAGTTTCCTTAGATATTTTAATAAGAGTGATGCTTTTCTACCACGAATAACTTAATGTTCCGCAACCTGTTGATGATTCCTCCACCCCTCTCACTCTTCCTGGTACACTCCATTGCTCTCACCCTCTCCTCTCCCCTACTGTAACTCGGTTATACAGTAGTCTAATATTAATGATATTTTCTTGTCTCTGTTTTTTGAAGTTTTGTATCTTTTATTAAGACCCAACGTACCTTATAAGTCTAACTGTACGACTTATGCTATGCAAATGGTGCTAGTTTGTCAATTTAGGGGCACAATTGGTCTTAACTAGCCAGTGTCCACTTGGCAAGTGTCTAAGTGATATGGCTCGATGTCACTCGCATGTGAGTCCTTCAAATTCTGGCATATATTTGTGTCTAACTTTTGTGTCAGTTTGCGAAATGTTTATCTAATAACTTTTTTAGTTATCGCTCTGTCTCCACGCTATTTGATGTTTTGTAACTTTTTCAGATTATCTGACAATGATCATATTGAAGCACGTCACTGAACAAATCAGTCATGGCAAAAATGTCACTCCTGTATAGTCTTATAGTGTCTATTACCACTGTTTCAACGCTTAAAATAGCGTTTCATTAAAATAGCAATGTGCTACAACAAGGCACTTCCACATTTCCGACAATATCCTCCATAAAAGTGTGGTTGCACACAAGAATTCACACAGGTGATGGACGAATACGAGTGTGTGGAAACACCGAAAACACATCACATCACCATGCTTAACAGGATGTAGGAAACGCACTGGCATTTAAGACAGCTGCTAGTCGTCTCGGTAAATACAGATCCTGTATGATCTGCACCATCATCATAGGGGGCAATCATTGTACCATGGGATGGACCTGATAAACGAAAATCATGTAATCCTTGGCATTGACGTGACCTTGTAGAAAAACCCTGAGGCTCTTGGAATACCACGATATGGCAGTCCAAATCTTCACAGAAACTCGGCCATATTTCACCCTTGGAACTTAAACTCCAACAGATGCTGGGAACAGTGTGAAACAACACTCATCCGACCAAAAGACAGTTTTCCATTTCTCCATAGCCCAGGTTTAATGGTTTCACCACCAAGTTTACTGTTAAGGCCATTTGCATCTCTGATGTGCAGTTTTGAAATTATGGTCGCTCTACAATTAAAAGTTAATGGAGTTCTCTGGGTGTTGTTTTGGTCCAGAGTTGACGAGCGCGACGTTCAGTTGTGCAGCGACTTTTGTAGCTGTCACTATTCTCTTCTTCTTGCAACCTCCCTGGCCTAGGGGTAGAGTCTTTTCAATCAGAACATTCTCAGGCCCGGGTTCGAACAACGCCATCGCTTAAATTTTAGATAAAAACTATCAGCAGTGGTAGCTGAAGACTTCCGGCAAAAGAAGTCATCCTCATACAGCTAACGGCCATGTCAACGTCAGCGGAGGAGCGGAGAGAGGTTCAGGGCAAGCTCTTACCCTTGGGGTGGAAAACTGCTCCTAAAGGCGAAAGAATTAGAAATGATCAGCGACATGAGACTGCAGAAGCCACTGCAAAACGCTTCACTAAAGACACACAACGTGTACCCATAGGACAAGTGGCTTGTAATTGAAAAAGTGTCATGATGATCTCTCCATTGGCAAACGTTTCCGGACTAGTCCGCCACTCAGATCTCCGGGTGGGGACACGCAAAGGGGGACATTACCATCAGAAAAGGCAAACGTTTTACGAATCGGGACGTAGAAAGTCAGAAGTCTAAACGTCGTATGGCAGCTAGAAAGTCTGAAGAGGTGGATGCTAAGGCTCAGATTAGATACGAGGCGGCGGTGGTGGAGGGGGGAGGAGGGGGCATGGAAAGAAGACCACGATTTCTATTCCGATGAGTACAGGAGCAGAAAATGGCATACGGGAGTAGGATCGTTATAAATAGGAGGTAGGCCAGAAAGTGAATTATTGTGAACAGTTCTGAGATAGGGTGTTTCTCATCAGAATCGACAACAAACAGCACCAGCAAAGAGAGTTCAGGTATCCATGCCGACGTCACAAGCTGAACATGGAGAGACAGAGAAGGTATGCGAGGATACTGAACTGGTAATTCAGTACGTAAAGGGAGAGGAGGACGAGATTAGTGTTTAATGTCCCGTCGACAACGCGGTCATTAGAGACGGAGCACAAGCTCGGATTAGGGAAGGATGGGGAAGGCAACAGGCCGTGCCCTTTCAAACGATTTAGGGAAATCACCGGAAACCTAAATCAGGATGGCCGGAGACGGGTTTGAACAGTCGTCCTCCCGAATGCGAGTTCAGTGTACTAACCACTGCGCCATCTCGATCGTTGCACGTAAAGGGGGATGGAAGTCTAATTGTCATGGGGGACTGGAAAGCAGTTGTAGGGGAAGGAGTAGAAGAAAAGGCTACGGTATAATATGGGCTTGGGGCATGGACTAAAAGAGGACAAAGACTAATTGAGTTCTGTAGTATATTTCAGCTAGTAACAGCGAATACGCTGTTCAAGAATCACAAGAGGAGGATGTATACTTGGAAAACGCCAGATGATACGGGAGAATTTCAGTTAGATTACATCATGATCAGAGATTCTGAAATCAAATACGATTGTAAGGCGTAGCCAGGAGCAAATATAGACTCGGATCACAACTTAGTAGTGCAGAAGATTAGGCTGAAGTTTAGGAGACTAATGCGCATAGATGTCGCATACGGAAGTACTAAGGAATGTAGAGGTACAATGGAAGTTCTCTGATTCTATAGATACTGCGTTAAGGAATAGCTCAGTAGGCAGTTCAGCTGAAGACGAATGATGATCTCTAAAAAGGGCAATCACAGAAGTTGGAAAGAAAACGTTTGGTACAAAGAAGGTCACTGCGAAGAAACCATGGGTAACGAAGAAATACTTCAGTTGATCGATGAAAGAAGAAAGTACAAAAATGTTCAAGGAAAGTCAGGAATACAGAGTGCAAGTCACGTAGGAATAAAGTAAATAGGAAGTTTACGGAAGCTAAGGTGAAATGGCTGTGTGAAAAATGAGAAGAAATCGGAAACGAAACGGTTGTCGATAGAACGGATTCATCATATAAGAAAGTCAAAGCAGCCTTCACTGAAACTAAAAAAAGCAAGGGCAGTAACTTTAAGAGTGCAACGGTAACGCCACTGTTAAATGCAGAAGAAAGAGCGGATAGGTGGGAAGAACAGACTGATGGCCTCTATTAGGGGGAGGACTTTCTGATGACGTGATAGAAGAATGGTCAGGAGTTGATATCGAAGTAATGGGCGACCCAGTACTAGAATCAGAACTTAAAAATGCTCTGAATGAGTTAAAATCAAATAAAGCAGAACAGATAGATAATATTCTACCGGAATTTCTAAAATCAATTGGGGAAGTGGCAATAAAACTATTCTCGTTGGTATGTAGGGTGTATGTGGTTAGTGGTATAACATCTGAGTTTCGGAAAACGATCATCCACACAATTGCGAAGATTAAAAGAGCCGACATGAGCGAGAGTTACCGCAAAATCAGATTAGCAGCTCATACATCCAAGTCACTGACAAGATTATTGCCGATAAGAATGGGAAAAAGACCTGAGGATAATGGAAGCAAGACTAAAGGAAAATCAAGACACGGTCATAGGATACGTCGACCTGGAAACAATTTCTACAATGTAACACGGAGCAAGATGTTTGAAAATCTGAGAAAAATAGGGATAAGGTACGGGGAAAGACATGTAACATACAATATGTACAAGAACCAGGACGGAATAATGGGAGTGGAAGATCAAGTACGAAGTCCTTGGATTAAAAGGGCATATAACAGGGATATAGTATTTCAGCCATATTGTTCAACCTATACATAGAAAAAGCAATGACAAAAATAAAAGAAATACTCAAGAGTGGAATTAAAATTCAAGGTAAAAGGATATCAACGATAATATTCATTGGTGACATTGTTATCCTCAGTGAAAGTGAAGAAAAATTACAGGATGTGTTACATGAAACGGACAGACTGATAAGTACAAAATATCTATCGAGAATAAATCGAAGAAAGACTAAAGTATCAGAAATGAGAACCGAGGAATTGAACAGCAGTATTAATGATCAAAAAGAACATGAAGTTGAGGTATTCCGTTACGTAGGCAACAAAATAACCCATGAAGTACGGAGCAAGGAGGATAACGAAAGCAGACTAAAATTGGCAAAAAGGGCATTCCTGGCCAGGGGACGTGTACTAGTATCAAACAGAGGCCTTAAATTGAGGAAGGCATTTCTGAGGATGTAAGTTAGGAACACAGCATTGTATGGTAGTGAAACATAGCCTGTGGGAAAACAGGAAATGAAGAGCCTGAAAGCATTTGAGAAATGGTGTTCATGATTGTTTAAAATGAGGTGGATTGATAAGGTAAGAAATGAGGTGGTTTTCTACTGAATCGGTGAGGAAAGGAATATGGGACATCTGGAAATAACACCCATGGTAGTAGAGGGAGCTGCAGAGGGTAAAAACTGTAGAGGAAGAGAGAGATTTTAATAAATCCAATAAATAATTGAGGATGTAAGTTAAAAGTACTACTCTGAAGTAAAGAAGATAACACAGGAGAGGAATTCGTTGCGAGCCACATCAAACCAGTCAGAAGACCGTTGACTCATAATGAATGAAATCCTCTTCATTGAATATCTGTGAGGATCGCTCAACTCACGCGTTGTTGCACGTTGCGAATTAGTAGGTGATGTTTTCCGCTTTTCCTGTATGCCGTATAAATCCTTAATACGGTGCCTCTTGAAACAACAAACAGTTCGGCGGCCATGGGCACGGGACAGCGCGCATTGTAGCACCATTATTTTGCCCACGTTCTCGATTTGTTTATCTCTGCCACAATGCGTTCATATCTAGACAGACTACTGTTATTGCCACGGCTGGCACTTAACAGCGTATTGAGGACACTTCACAGTTTGTGTTCGTCGTCAAATACAACAGCGCAGCCTATGGGCTTGGCTTGAATTTGCATTTATGTTCGAGTAAGCATTTCTCAAGGGGTTCCATATTTTTGTACAAATCATGTATATAGGTCATCTTTCTTTAGAATCCTTTATCGGTTCAAACATATGCTCTGTATCTAAGTACCACGTCGTCATTGTGGCATTAAATCGTAATTTTCCATCTTTTTCTTTCCACCTTACTAACTGTAGTAATTTCTCCCTCCCGCAATACCTTGTCCTTAATCAAGATCCTACACTCATTGGCTCAGCTCCAACTTCCTGTGGTCGTACGCTTCCATACTCAGCAGCTTCTCAGACGCATATCATTACTTGTTTCCCATCCGCTGCTTCCCTCTCCAACACACTGTGAGCTGACCAGAATATACATCCATTGCCTACAAGTCACTTGCGGCATCGTGACCCCACATCACACCGAAAGCTACCTCATCGTCGTCATTATTTCATATACAATTCCCATCAAACAAAGCACCATTCATCGTCTGTTACGTTCAGTATTTCAAATTGAAAAAAAACTACTTCTATTTTAATTTATATTGTGGGGTGACAAAAAGAAACATCGATGAATTTCTGTCTGGTGACCAGCGACCAGCAGAAGTAACTGCACACAAACATCGGGTTAACTGGATGTGAGGAAGAATTACTAAGCGCTATAGCGTTATCTGGTGTTTAGAAGCGAGAGGTGTTAAAGAGCTTTATTTTTTCTGTTACACATATCCTACACTGCTAGCAAAATCGAAAAATATTTTGCACGTCAAAATAGTTTGAGGAGCGTTACGAAAATGGGTATTATTTCAAATTTCTTTGGTCATAGAGAAGATTAATCCTTATCATTATACATCGTTACTTCTTTCCACGCTGCCAGAAAGGAGACACAACGGTAACCATCGATCTAAATTTCGCAGGAACTTAGGGATTGAGGCACTACATCACTCACAAATAACGTGAATGCTACTTAAGTTGACTTGTACAGGGAAATACTGCTCGATATGAGACAGTAATGTCATAATCAAGGGCAATTGGAACTCTGTAGTAGGGGAAGGAATCACAGACACTGAGAATATGGGCTTTAGTATTTAGAATGAAGCAAGAGAAATACTGATTGAGTCCATTTACAATATACAAAAATCACAAGACGAAGAGGTGGAAAAGTCTGGGGACGAGCACATTTTAGTAATGATGAATAGCAGATCGAAGTTTAAAAACAATAGTACGAATGAGTCAATGTACAATGAAGAAAAATACTGAAGTGCCGAGGGATGATGAGATTTGTTCGAGGTTCTCAAAGGTTGGGGAAAGTGCGATAGTGAATGCTACAGTAGGCAGTCCAGTTGAAGGGGAATGGAGGCCCCGAGAAATGGAAATCATAGAAGCTGGGCATACAGACACAGAGTTAAGCAATGTAACTGCGAAGAAAACTTGGATAACAGAAGAAATACTTCAACACCTCGACAAGAGAATAGCTAAAAAAAATTTCGGGGCAGCAAAAAATGCGAAGAAATCGAAAAAGAAACAATCGAAGAAGAAACTGTTATGGGAAGGACTGATAGGGCATATAGAGAAGTCAGAACATTATAAGCAATGGCACCAACATGAAGATGCAAGGTGAATACCACTGTTAAACGCAGAACAGAGAGCGGATGGATGGAAAGAGTGTAACAAAGGCCTCTACGACTGAAAGAAATTGTCTGATGACGTGACAGAAGGAGCAATAGATGTCGATATGGAAGACGTAGAGAATCTAGATAATCATTAATAAAAGATACTGTGAAACCTTACGATCAAATTAGACATACTTTCTTCAGAATTTGTAAAATCATTGGTTGAAGTGCCAAGAGAAACACCTATTCAAGCTGATGTACAGAATCTACGAGGAAAGAAAATTTAGGACCTGTTAGATGACGATCAGCTTAGCCAAAGAAAGGTGAAGGCGCCAGAGGGACAATTCTGACGTTGCACTCGATAACGCAAGCAGAACTTAAGGAAAATCAAGATGCTTTTGCAATTGGAACTAGGAAAAACTTTCGACAGTATAAAAAGGTGTGAGACGCTCTAAATTGTGAGAAATATAGGAGTAATATATAGGAAGAGATGAATAGTAAGAGGATGTACAAGAACCAAAGGGAACAATATAAATGGAAGACCAAGACGAAGTACTTGGGATAAAATGGTATGAGACAAGGATGCAGTTCTTCATCCCTACCTTTCAATTTATAAAACAAATAAAAGAAGTGTTCAAGACTATGAATAGAACTCTGGGTTTAATAATATCTAGGAGACTTGGTAACGACATTTCTAACCACAGTGAAAGCGAAACGGAGTTACAGAACCTTATGAATGAACAGTCCAATACGTACGTAGAATACAGAAAGAGAACAAAACTAATAAAGGTCAAAGTAAAGAGAAGTGAGAGAAATGAGATTACCAAAAAGCTCATCAAAATTGGTGACTGAGATAAGGTGAGGGCATTCTGCTACCGTGGAAGTAAAGTAATATGCGACGCACGAAGCGAGGAGGACGTAAAAAGCAGACCCGCACAAGCAAAGGGAACACTCCGGTCCAAAAGTGGCTTGTTGGTATCATATATCGGTCTTCATTTGAGGAAGAAAATTCTCAGAATGTAAGTTTGAGTCTCATCATTGTAAGGAAGTAAATCAGCGGAAAAGTGAGACTCGAAGCGTTCGAGATGTGTTACTGTAGATCGATGTTGAAAATTACGTGAACTGACAAGATAAGAAATGGGTACTCCGCAGAATCGGCGAAGGAAGGACAGGACCCTAGGACCAGTTGTAAGACATTGAAGATTCATTGATATGATTCTAGAGCAGTGGTTCCCATCCTTTCTCAGACGGTTATCCCTGAGTTCAATCAGATATAAGCTATTACCCCTCGTCTCACCAATTCCCCCCCCCCCCTAAAAAAATTCATATCATCACGATAAGGGATGAACAAAATTTAGAATGAAAAGCCAATTTCTTTGAATACTTCCGTTTTTAAGAAGATAAAACATAATCGATGTTTCGTTTTTGTAGCTTTCTTTTTAAACCATAAACTGTTGATGAATGAGACAATTGGTGCTGCTTATTTCTACCAACCCTTTCTTATACGATGCTGAAGCAATTTTCAGATCATCATGAGTGCTGCCAACAAATCCTTTTCAGGAAAGGTGGCTCACTATCCATATTGAGGGAAGACACTCGTTGCAAAACATGATTCTTCTGCACCTCTTCTCCACCCCGCATACCCATTTAAAATCCACCAAATTCAGTTTTATGATCTACATTTGTTGTTCTTAAATCACTTGACTGCAGGACTCCTTAGCTCTGAACTGGCAGAAACTGGAAGTCTTCAAGCTGCGAATGCTTTGAGTCTGACCAATGCTACTACTATTACCACCACCACCACCACCACCACTACTACTACTACTACAACTACTACTACTGCTATTAATAATGATAATAATAATAATAATAATAATAATAAATGCCGTGGAGGCCCGGGAAAAGAATAGGCCTCCGGTATGTTCTGCCAGTCGTAAAAGGCGACGAAAAGAACAAACCACTAATAGGGCTAACCCCCCTTTTAGTGTGATTAGTTGGTTGAGGACAGAACTAATGAAGCCTCGGACAAGCGCTGTCATGGTCGGGGACGACGCTTGAACTCTATGCCCGTCCACAATGGTAACGACACTGCTAGCCACACGGAAAATCATTTAAATACAAGTAGAGGTGTTATGCAGGATGTGCTTCCTGCAACCACTCTAGAAGGAAAACAAAGACAGAGGATGAGATGGTCAGATGAAGTTACCAGACACCTCATGTTCTGTTTTTACCAAGCAACAAACTTAGGAACCAACACAACTGGATACAGATCACAAGTATACACAACATTTATTACCAGATACCCAGAATTAAAATTTTTAACAGAACAACGACTAGCTGATCAGATCCATGTAATAATCAAAAATAACAGGATACCCCAGTCAGAATTATAAAACATCTAACAACAAGTACAACAAATACTAGAACAAAATAATGTGCAATCAGAAGAAGAAGAAAATACAGTAATGCACTCAAACATCCCCGAGTAAACAAACAAAGAACAACACTCATTTATTAAACAATCAGAGGAAAACGAAATCTTAAGACAGCCACCAGAACAAGCACAAATAGAACACGAAGTGACACACATGTTAGATATAGAAGAAAAATTGCAGCTGACATATGTAGAATACAAAGAGACAAATACAGACATTAGACCATTCTTGCATAGACCATCAAATAACCCACAAGTCGAAACAACAATAACAACTATCAACACAATCATACACAACAAAATAAATGAAAATACAACTATGGAAGAGTTACAACTACTGATTTATATAGGAGCACTCACTACACTAAATATACACATCAGGCAGAGATCAGAACCAACCAACACACAGAAGAAACCCATAAAACCATCATGGCAACACAGGCTACAGATCAGAATAGAAAAACTGAGAAAAGACATCGGACAGCTAAAACAATTTATAAGAAACGAAATATCAGAGAAAAAACGAAAAAGGTTACGTAAAATTTCACAACAAGAAGCGATAGAGCAATTAGATGAAAAGAAACAGAAATTAAAAGCATTGGCCAAACGACTTAGAAGATACAAAAAACGTGAAAATAGAAGGAAACAAAATAAAACATCCAACACAAACCAACAGAAATTTTACTAGACAATAGATAACACACACATTTAAATAGACAATCCACCAAACATAACAGACATGGAACACTTCTCGAGCAACATATGGTCAAACCTGGTACAACATAACAGGCATGCACAGTGGATACAAGCAGAAACAGACACATACAAGATGTTACCACAAATGCCTGAAGTGATAATTTTGCAACATGAAGTCACTCAAGCAATTAATTGCACTCACAATGGGAAAGCCCCTGGAAAAGATAAAATAGCAAATTTCTGCCTAAACATTGACATCTAACTAAATTATTTTTACAGTTACATTGCAGACCCATACACGTTCTCTCATACACTTACACATGAAATAACTTATCTGAAACCTAAAGCCCAAGCAGTCACAGCAAACCCAGCTAAATATCGCCCCATAACATGCCTACCAACAGTACACAAAATATTAACTTTAGTCATTACACAGAAATTAATGACACATACAACATAGAACAAAATTATAAATGAAGAACAAAAAGGCTGTTGCAAAGGAGCACAAGAATGTAAAGAGCAACTAATAATAGATGCAGAGGTGACATATCAAGCTAAAACTAAACAAAGGTCGCTACACTATGCATACATTGATTACCAAAAAGCTTTTGATAGTGCACCCCATTCATGGTTACTACAAATATTGGAAATATACCAAGTAGATCCTAAATTGATACAGTTCCTAAACATAGTAATGAAAAATTGGAAAACCAAACTTAATATCAAAACAAATTCAAATAATATCACATCACAGCCAATACAGATTAAGCGTGGAATATACTAAGGAGACTCATTAAGTCCTTTCTGGTTCTACCTTGCTCTGAACCCACTATCCAACATGCTAAATAATACAAATTATGGATACAATATTACAGGAACATACCCACACAAAATCACACATTTGCTATACATGGATGATCTAAAACTACTGGCAGCAACAAATCAACAACTCAACCAATTACTAAAGATAACAGAAGTATTCAGCAATGATATAAATATGGCTTTTGGAACAGACAAATGTAAGAAAAATAGCATAGTCAAGGGAAAACACACTAAACAAGAAGATTGCATATTGGATAACCACAGCGACTGCATAGAAGCAATGAAAAAACAGATGCCTATAAATATCGAGGATACAGACAAAAAATAGGAATAGATAGTACAAATGTTAAAGAACTAAAAGAAAAATATAGACAAAGACTAACAAAAATACTGAAAACAGAATTGACAGCAAGAAAGAAGACAAAAGCTATAAATACTTATGCTATACCAATATTAACCTACTCATTTGGAGTAGTGAAATGGAGTAACACAGACCTAGAAGCACTCAATACACTTACTCGATCACAATGCCACAAATATAGAATACATCACATACATTCAGCAACAGAAAGATTCACATTAAGCAGAAAGGAAGGAGGAAGGGGATTTTTAGACATAAAAAACCTACATTATAGACAGGTAGACAATTTTAGAAAATTCGTCCTAGAACGAGCAGAAACTAGCAAAATACACAAAGCAATCACTCATATAAATACATCGGCTACACCACTGCAATTTCATAACCACTTCTACAACCCTTTAGATCACACATCATCAACAGATACGAAGAAAGTAAATTGGAAAAAGAAAACACTACATGGCAAGCACCTGTATCATCTAACACAGCCACACATCGATCAAGACGCATCCAACACATGGCTAAGAAAAGGGCAATATATACAGTGAGACGGAAGGATTCATGATTGCAATACAGGATCAAACAATAAACACCAGATATTACAGCAAGCATATTATTAAAGATCCCAATACCACAACAGATAAATGCAGACTTTTCAGGAACTCCGATCCCTCGAAGCGGAAGCCCTGCAGGAGTTGGCAGGCAACTGTTTTTCTTGTCTCTTTATTCTGGTTTGGTAACATTCTTGGCACGTAAGCTGCACAAACCATTGAGTATCCCAGCTATTGAAAAATCGTCGTCACACTGCCTCCCCTAAGGGAGGTAACGCGACACGAATCATTATCCGGAGGTCCCCACGAATGAAATCATCGACTCGCTGAATGTTGCTTGGAGTCACTGCAGTCACCGGCCTACCGTTCCCAGTTTCGTCAGTCACTGTGTTTGCTCTTCATCTGCGTTACAGCAACTAAGCCGTCGTCTAACAGTGCTAATACACACTGTTGCATCATCGTACACACTTTTCAGTCTTTAATAAATCCGAATGGGAGTTTTATCTTCTGCATTCATAAGAATTCTATCATAGAACTCTGTCTAATAGGAACACCGATGTCTGCCATTTACTAAGTGACAACAATACTGGCAACTGTCGACGCAGAAAGTCACTACTTCAGCGGAATGGGGAAGACATTTGAGGAATGGAATCAAATTAACTTTTTTCCCTTGAACTTAAGGACAAAAAATAGGAGACATTACTTTCTGACCGACCTTCATATATATTTTTGCATAATATATGTGCGTAGGCATATTTGTGCAACTATATATATATATATATATATATATATATATATATATATATAATGACGGAAGAATAAGACATAAAGACGAAGAACGAAGTGTTCGGATTAAAAAGGGTGCTAGACATGGTCCAATCTGTACATCGAAGGAGCAATGACGGAAATAAAACAAAGGTTGAAGAGTGGGATAAAAATTGAGGGTGAAAGGATAGCAGTGATAAGATTGGCTGATGGTATTGCTATACTCTGTGAAAGTAAAGAAGAATTAAATCTGTTAAATGGAATGAAGAGTCTAATGTAAACAGTATGTCGGTTGAGAGTAAGTAGAAGGTAGACAAAAGTAATGAGAAGTAGCAGAAAAGAGAACAGTGATAAACGTATCAGAATTAGAGATCACGAAGAAGATGAAGTTAAGGATTTCTGACAACCATACTGGACGAAGCAAGCAGAAAATAAAAAAAGGGTACTAGCATTTGCAAAAAGAGCATTCCTGGCCAAGAGACATTTACTAGTATCAAACATGGGGATCAATTTGAGGATGGATATTCTGAGAATGAACGTTTAGAGCACAGCATTGTATGGTAGTGAAAAATAGGCTGTGGGAAAACCTGAACGGAAGAGAACTGAAGCATTCGCAGTGTGGTGCTACAGAACAACTTTGATAATTACGTGGACTTATAATGTAAGGAAAGAGGAAGTAGTACTAGAGGGAGCTATAAAGGGATACAGATGTAGAGGAAGACAGATATCGGAATATATCCAGCAAATAATTGAAGACATGAGTTGCTACTCTGAGATGAAAAGGTTGGAACAGGAGAGTGATCTGTCTGTGACCACAACGAGCCATTAAGAAGACTGATTACTTAGATATGTATAATCTTACAGTTGGTGGGAAGCTTCTGTGCCTCAGAGATGCAGATAGCCGTACTGTAGGTGCATGCACAAAGGAAGGTGCTTGTAGGGAGGCCAGACTAATGTGTGGTTCCTGAAGAGGGGCAGCAGCCTTTTCAATAATTAAAGGGGCAACATCATGGATGGTTGACTGACCTGAAACATCATCCGAAACGTCCTTGCCGTACTTGTACTGCGAATGGTTTAAAGCAAGGGGAAACTACAGACATACTGTACCCGAGAGCACGCAGCCCTACTGTGTGGTAGTATAGTTAAGTGATGATGGCATCCTCTTGACTAAACTATCCCCGAGATAAAATTATCCCCCATTCAGATCTTCAGACGGGGACTGCAATGGAGGATGTCGTTATCAGGAGAAGCAAACCTGGCGCTCTATGGATCGGAGCGTAGTATGTCAGATGCTTTAAGGGCAGGTAGGTTAGAAAATCTAAAAAGCGATACGGATAGCTTAAAGTTAGATACAATGAGAATTAGCGGAGTCTGGTGGCAGGAGGAACAGGACGTCTGATCAGGTTAATACAGAGTTATAAATACAAAATCAAAAAGGGGGAATTCTAGAGTAGGTTTAATGATTAATAAGAAACTAGAATTGAGGGTGAGCTACTATGAACAGCACAGTGAACGAATTATTGTAGCAATGGTAGAGACAACGTCCACACGCACAACAGTAGCACATGCTTATTTGCCAACTAGCTTCGTAGATGATGAAGAAATGTGTGATGATTTAAAAGAAATTATTGAGATAGTTACGGGAGACGGAAGTATAATAGTCATGGAAGACTGGAATTTGATGCTAGGAAAAGGAAGGGAAGGAAAAATTGTAGGTTGAATAAGAACTGGGGGAAAGGAATGAAAGAGAAAGCAGCCTGGAAGAATTTTGCTCTGAACATAATTTAACTCATCGCTAACACTTGGTTTAAGAATCACACATATACGTGGAAGAGACCTAGAGACCTCAGAACATTTCAATTCGATTTTATGATGGTAAGACAGATATTTCAGAACCAGTTTTGAAGTTGCAAGACTTGTCCAGGCGCAGATGTGGACTCTGACCACAATTTATTGGTTATGAACTGTAGATTAAAACTGAAGAAAATGCGTAAAGATAGTAAATCAAGGAGGTGGGACCAGGATAAACGGAAAGAACCAGAGATTATTGAGAGTATCAGAGGGACCATTAGGGAATGATTGGCTAGAAATGGGGAACAGAATACTGTAGAAGCAGAATGGATGAAATAGCGAAGGCAGCAGAGAATCAATAAGAAAAAAGACGAGGCCCAGTAGAAATCGTTGAGTATCGAACGTAATTGACGAAAGGAGAAAATATAATAATGCAATAACTGAAGCAGGCGAAAGGCAGTACAAAAGTTTAATAAATGAAATTGATTAGAAGTGCAAAATGACTAAGCGGGAGTGGCTAGGACCGACGGATTTTAGGATGTAGAATCATGTATCAGTAGGGGAAATGTTGGTACTGTCTATAGGAAAATTAAAGAGGTGTTTCGAGAAAAAGAAGCTGTACGAATATCAAGAGCTCAGATGGAAAACTAGTGTTAAGAAAAAAAGGGAAAGCTGAAAGGTGGAAGAAGGGAGATGTTCTTCAGGCAATATTATATAAATGAAAGAGGATATAGATGGGATGGGAGATATGAAAATGTGAGAAGAATTTGACAGAGCAGTGGAAGACCTAACTCGAAACAAAACCCCAGGAGTAGGCAATGTTCTTTCAGAACTACTAATAACCTTGGGAGAGCTAGCCATGGCAAAATTCTTCGGTCCAGCGAGCAAGATGTGTGAGACAGGAAAAATATCCTCAGACTTCAAGAAGAATAAAATAATTCTAATTCCAAAGAAAACAAGTGCTGACAGGTTTGAAAATTATCGAACTATCGGTTTAATAAGCCATGGCTGCGAATTAATAACACGAATTCTTTATAGAAGAATGGAAAAACTGGTAGAAGCCGACCACAGGGAAGACTGGTTTATACTCCAGAGAAATATAGGAACACAAGAGGCAACACTGACCCTATGACTTCTCTTAAAAATCAATTAAGAAAAGGTGAGCCTACTATTATATCATTTGTAGTCTTAGAGAAACCTTTTGACAGTGCTGACTGGAATACTCAATTTGAAATTCTGAATCGGGGATAAAATACAGGGAGCGAAAGGCTATTTGCAACTTGTACAGGAACCAGACGGCAGTTATAAGAGTCGAAGGGCACCCAAGGGATGCAGTGATGGAGTAGGGAGTCAGACAGTGTTGTAGCCTATCTACGATGTTATTCAATTTGTATACTGAGCAAGTAGTAAAGGAAACAAAAGAAAAATTTGGAGTAGGTATTGAAGTCCAGGGACAAGAATAAAAACTTTGAGGTTTCCCTATGCCTCTGTAATCCAGTCAGAGACAGCATGGACTTGGAAGAGCAGTTGAGCGAAATGGACAGTGTATCGAAAGGAGGATATAAGATGATCATTAACGGAAACAAGATGAGGATAATGGAATGTTGTTGGATTAAATCAGGTGATGCTGCGTGAATTAGAAAATGAAACGAGGCACTTAAAGTAGGAGATGAGTTTTTTTGTTTGGGCAGCAAGATAACTGATGCAGAAGGAGAGAGAATATAAAATCTAGACTGGCAATGGCAAGAAAAGCGTTTCTGAAGAAGAAAAATTTGCTAACGTTTAGCGTAGATTGAAGAGTCAGGAAGTCTTTTCTGATAGTATTTGAACGGTGGTTAGCCATGTGCGGAAGCGAAACATGGACGATAAACAGTTTAGACAAGAAGAGAATAGAACATTTTGAAATGTGGTACTACAGAAAATGTTGAAGATTAGATGGGTAAATCACGTAATTAACGGGGAGGTACTGAAAAGAACTGAGGAGCAAAGAAACATGTGGCATAAGCTGATTAGGAGAAGAAATCGATTTTGGGGAACACATTCTGAGACATCAAGGAATCTCTGGTTCAGTGCTCGAGAGAAGAGTGCTCGTAAAAGTGGTATAGGGAGATGAAGAGATGAATACATTCAGCAGATTCAGAAGGATGTAGATTGCAGTAGCTAACCGGAGATATAGAGGCCTAAACAGATTAGAGTAACATGGAGAGCCGCATCAAACCAATATTCGGTCTGAAGACTATAACAACGTAAGAGCATATATATGGCATTCGCAGGTGGCACTCTTAAATGAGAGAGAAGAAAAGCCAAAGATAGCATTAAAAATCTAGCCGAAACAGCAGAAAAAGTCGACTGAAGATTGCGTATGCCAAGACCAAGACATTGAAATCTGAGTCTGACTGGAAGATAAATGACCAATTCGTTGAGAAACTCAACAGTTTTCTTTATTTGGGGGAGAAGATAAACTGGTGGCATACATAGGAACAGTAGCGCAGTAGACAGGGCACGGCTTCTGCAGAAACTTCGGTATGCGGTGAAAACCACATATGGCAAGAAAGATATGTCACGGAATGCCAAATTGAGACATTACACAGCAACTGAAGAGATGATGATGTTTGGTTTGTGGGGCGCTCAACTGCGTGGTTATCAGCGCCCGAAGCAGCAACTGAAGGAAATGCTGCTCTGTATGCATCAGAAACGCTCACTCTCGGCAAGCGAGGTTGTATAAAGTTTGAGAAGGAGGAGCGGTAAATTTGGAGACATATGGGCCACCAAAAACCATGGGGATATCAGGAGACACAGAACACGACATGAACTGCATTGAACACTTATCGAGCGAAATGCGGAAGAGGAGGTTACAATTTGTTGGGCACATCATGAAAATGGACGAGGAGAGGTTGACTAAGGAGATGTGGAATGTAACATGTCATACGGGAAACAACTGGATGAAGGAAGTCAGAGATGACTGGAAGGCTGTAGGAATAAAAGAAAGGAATCTGCAGGCAGTAGTTGAGGACCGGGAAAGGTGTAAAGGATTGGTGGATTATCACAGCTGGTTGGACACCAAAATCAAAGTTTTCTTAACAGAAGAAGGAAGAAACAGAAGAAGCTAGAGAATGAAGATTTATTGAGACGAAAGAAGATGTGCAAAACTAGCCATACTTGATCCTAAAGGCTCCTAACGAAGCAGAAGAATATATACACTGAAGAGACAAAGAAACTGGTACACCTGCCTAATATCACGTAGGGCCCCAGCGAGTACGCAGAAGTTCCACAACACGACTTGGCCGACTCGACTAATCTCTGAAGTAGCAGGGCTGTCCGTAAGTCCGTAAGAGTACGAGGAGGTGGAGATCTCTTCTAAACAGCGCGGTGCAAGGCTTCCCAGATATGCTCAATAATGTTCATGTCTGGGGAGTTGTTCAAACTCAGAAGAGTGTTCCTGGAGCCACTCTGTAGCAATCTTGGACGGGTGTGGTGTCACATTCTCCTATTGGAGTACCCAAGCCGGTCGGAATGCGCAGTGGACATGAATGGATGCAGGAGGTCAGACACGATGCTTACGTATGTGTCACCTGTCAGAGTTGTATCTAGACGAATCAGGGGTCCCATATCACTCCAACTGCACACGTCCCACAGCATTACACAGCTCCTACCAGCTTGAACCCTCCCCTGCTGACATGCAAGCTATGTCGATTAAAGGGGTTGCCCCCGTACCCGTACATGTCCGTCCGCTCGATACAATTAGAAGCGAGACTCGTCAAACCAATCAACATGTGTTGAGGGGCCCAGGCGAGGAGTAAACCTTTGTGACGTGCAGTTATCAAGAGTAAAACAAGTGGGCCTTCGGCTCCGAAAATCCTTATCGACGATGTTGAGTGGTTCACACGCTGGCACTTATTGATGGCCCAGAAGTGAAATCTACAGAAGTTTGCTGAAGGGTAGAACGATTATCTTCAGTCGCCGTTGGTCCCGTTCTTTCAGGATCTTTCTCCTGCCGCAGCGATGTCTGGTATTTGACGCTATACCCGATCCCTGATATTTACAGTACTATTGTGAAGTAGTCGTACTGGAAAATCGCCGCTTCATCGCTACCTCGGAGACGCTGTGTCCCATTGCGCGTGCGCCGACTATACCATCACTTTGAAATTCACTTAAATCCTTATAACCTGCCATAGTAGCAGCAGTAACCGATCTAACAACTACGCCACACACTTTTTGCCTTATACAGTCATTGCCTACCGCAGTGCCGTATTCTTCCTGTTTACATATAACTGTATTTGAATGCTCGTGCCTATACCGGTTTCTTGTATATATCGCAAAGTCAGGTTTCGTAACTGTATTCTAATAATTATCCGACAAGCCATGCATACATTTTCTCTGTTTTCTTTGGAAACCACCTGGGTGAAAGGAAACGAAAATATACATTGTACTTTATAAAATTTTCTTTAACAATGTATTTAATAAGAAAAAATATAGAAGGGATGTTTTCTCAAATGGCTTAAATGCCCTGCTATCGTAGTCTAACATGCCTGCCAGAAAGGAAACAAAAGTGCACATTTTCACGAAAGAGCACAGCAGTGAATTTCTTTTCTCGGAGGCTCTTTTATCAGAAAACTTTTACATTGTTGTTTAAAAGAATATTATCCTGTGGCTGTCTGAGTGTTTATTACATGACCGTGTAAAGAGCCGTTTGTAATTTTTGGTAACAACGTTGCCTTTATACGGTAGTATTGATTTAATCTCATTAGGGGCATCTAATCTCTATAATCGGTCATACTGAGTCATGTGTAGCCTTAGAATCCTGCATCCTTCAGTGTGATATAACGGGCTGACGAGCAGGAAGTGACATCAGCGCCAATGTTCTCATATCCATCATACTCGCAGAACTACTTCGGGAAGGAAGGAAGCTTTTATAGTAGGCCGGCCGGAGTGGCCGAGCGGTTAAAGGCGCTACAGTCTGGAACCGCACGACCGCTACGGTCGCAGGTTCGAATCCTGCCTCGGGCATGGATGTGTGTGATGTCCTTAGGTTAGTTAGGTTTAAGTAGTTCTAAGTTCTAGGGGACTGATGACCACAGCAGTTAAGTCCCATAGTGCTCAGAGCCACCATTTTATAGTACTGACGTAACAGTATGACCAGGAATTCTAACGTAGGCAGCCCGCAACACCAGACTTGCAGTCGTTCCGTTTCTGATCTCTAATACACATCACTTCACTGCCTACGCTTTTGTCATCTGTGAAGCGCTTTGGGCTTCCATGGAACCAGATGTAAACCATATGCAGCGCTACGAAGCGACCTGTGAGCTCTTTTAATGCGAGACTACCATTCTATCTTCTGAGGTTACATACCTCGTAAAGAATAAGAACATGTCTTATAGCTTAGCATGGAAAGAGCATCCACTAAATGAAACTCTGATATTGCCTAGACATAGGTGGATATCGTAACCAAAACAACTGATTCTGTCAGCATTGGATTTAGAAATGATTACCAACAAGTTGCTCTCTGGATAGAATAACTCTCATGCTTCACATCCTTTCACTCGGTTATGTTCTGTGGCACAGTACTTTTAAGTAATGCATCTAACATAAGGAAAATTAAAAAAGTAGAAGAAAATGTACTATGTAAAGTTGACAAGCTAAAATGTGCGAGGATCCTCCACATGGACATTGGAATTGTCCACTCAAGAGAAATAGTAGTGTTTGTGAGTAAAGAAAAGAGTTAATTTTGGCACAAACTGTGAAACTGATAACTCCCATACAAGAAGCGAAGATAATTTCCATATAGACCACGTGTGCCTGTCTGCATTTCTGCATTTCTGAATGTAGTTTCATATTCTGGAGCAAATGTCTTACGTAGGATGGTAGTGGGCATCTAGCAGGCAGTTGGAAATCCCAAAATATTTGTAACTGAAATAAGCTAAGTCTATAATTTGTCAGGGTTGTAAATTACAGTTGTAAGTTACAATTAACACAGATGTTTCCGTTAAAAATTAAGCTTTACATTTTATAGATAGATTATTGCGTTCTGTATAGAGTTAACAACCTGCATAATATGTAATATTGTATTTCTGTTTATTTAACTTGATTAGATCAGTGCCTTGAGGTCGTATTCTCAATTGATTTTACACACATTGATTTTACACACAGTTAAAAATGACATTTTTGAATGTTAAATAGTAAAATGGCTCTGAGCACTACGGGACTTAACATTTGAGGTCATCAGTCCCCTAGAACTTAGAACTACGTAAACCTAACTAACCTAAGGACATCACACACATCCATGCCTGAGGCAGGATTCGAACCTGCGACCGTAGCGGTGGCGCGGTTCCAGATTGAAGCGCCTAGAACCGCTGGGCCACTGCGGACGGCGTTAAATAGTAATAGCATGGTAGTAATGGAATGAAAATAAACTGAAACAGATTTTGAACTTATGTAACGGCAATGCGAATAATATCACTGACTTAGAGCTACTGGTTTTAAGACTTCAACAACAATAATAACAAAGACAACAACTATTATCACCAGAAATACCGTTCCTGTGGTTAATAACAGTAATGATAATAATAATAATAATAATAATAATAATAATAATGGGAAATACGTGTTTACAGGTTTACAAAACTGCTCTTTACAAAATACCAGCTGCTGAGGGTGGAGAAATTCACATACTTTGGCTTACGAAACATGGGACGCCATGAATGAGTAATGTATGAATGAAGAAACGAAGGAAAAACTTCTTCACACTGTTTTTGTTGCCGCCATAGCTGACCAGTTATGTGCTGAGTGAGTTACATTCCTTCCCTAACGTACAAATTTTTTCTTAGCACACTCTAGCAGTATTATCACTTTTCGTTCATTTCTTCTACTTTCAGATGTTTGGTTGCGTAAGAAAAAAAAACCATAACGCATAGACAAACAAAATGCAGAGTTCTGACAGTAAATCGGTAGAACTACCCTATCAACAAAAAGCCTCGTCCACAACTATTGTAAATGGCACCAGGGGTAGCTCATCGATATGACAGTGTGGAAAACAACATAATGCGTGATCATGCTAATTCTCGAATTACTGACCCGTAAACAAAACAGTGGTCAGTAGTTTTATTACACTGATCCAAAGAATAGCAGACAGGCACTAATTACTCTGCAATTTGAATAAGGAAGCAGTATTCGTAATTTCCGCAGCCCTACACGCCAACACACACTGTACAAAGTATAAACAAAAGGAAAAATTTTGCGGCTTTACTCGGCTGAGACACTGCTGTAAAACCGCTCGACGTTAATTGCTTTGCCAAGCGCGAATAGTTAGAGGTGTGTAACGTGGACTGGAGCATAAAACTGAAAGAGAAAAAAAAACTTTCATGCGAAAAACTGGAATTATTATTTCGTTTTCACTGGAACCAGCGAAAAACGACGCTCGCCTTTTCAAAAAAAGTTAAAATTTAACTGCGTCATTTACCTGTCTCCACGTGTCACGGACAAACATACATTTGCGTTCTCCTTCTGCATTCCACTCTAGTTCTGCCTGTTACTCAACCCCTATTCTCACTTCCTCGGTCTCTGGTTACGTCTATGCAGAAACTCTTTCCCACCCCTGCTCTCATACATTAGGAGCCTTCCCCAGTCCTCGCCATATCTTCTTTCACAGCCTCACCCACGATTTCTCAAAACATGCACACAGTCTCATTTAGTGCGGCGAAAACACAGTCCTCACAGTTCCACAAACCGTATGTTGCTACGGATGTTCACGCATAATATTACGTTAAAGCGAAACAGGGTTTCGCCACTATTACTACGTCAAAGAGCAGATTATTCTTCTACAATAAATTCTTAAATATAAGCTTACTTAATTTTTACTTTTTTTTTTTAAAAAATTTTACTTATAAGTTATTTAAAGTGAGTAATCTTCTAGCAGGTCGCCATTATATTTCATGGTATATATAGGAATTTTTCACATTAATTTTTAACACAGTCAGTGAAAGCAACAAATCCATATGTAAAAGCAGATTATACGACTGTCAGGGTAATGTGAAGTTGCACATTTTCTGCTCTATATTGCATAATATTATCTCGTAGGTTTATGTATGGTATGAAATGACAACATCAATTAAGTTTAAAAATAAATACAAATAGGAGGTAATTCAAGTAACGCATAGAAGCGAAATAATTGAATAAAAATTAAATTAGTAGTTTTTGAACTTTTCAATTTCACTAAGAAATTATGATATTGAAGCTTTCCACTGATTTCGTGGTTACTATGCATGTACTGCATTTATTATTCTCGATAATTAGTTAAATTGTTCACTCTCCTTCTCCGGCGACAAGATACCTTTCATTGGATAATGCAGAGAAACTGTAGCAGGTGATTCGAATCCTGGCCTAGCACGAAATTTGCGTTATGAAGTATCAGCTGTCACATGACATACTGTTAAAGGAGAGGCGGCCCTCTAGTGTAGCTGTTAGTAATGAGGACTAGGGTACCTGGTGGCATCTGGCAACAAACTCTCCCAACCTTGCTCTTCCATGCACACCCGGAAAAACACAGAACGTAACTTAGGTAGCCCAAAATCCCCTCGTAGTAGGTAGTAAACCTGTCATCGACCAGAAGTTTGATTTGAAAACCACAGTACATTACTAGGCACAGTTCTGGCACAGTTCTACTGGACGTGATACGCGCTTGGTTTCGTTCGACTTTTGATCTGATTTAATCAGGGTGTTTAGTGATACTTACATTAAATGTTCAAAATTTGAACATGCTGATTAGAAAGTTGCATATTAACAAACCACTGTCGGAGGTTAAAGAGGCGAAAAGGTCCATAAAATATCACAGGAAAGGTAGAGAAACGAACCTCGAACCTCCCGGTTTATGCTGTGACTCTTGACCCATAGAGTCACCCTAAATGGTCCAGCAATTCACATTTGGCTCCTCTTTAACAGGCAGGTGGGATTCAGTAGCAAACTATTTCCGTCAGGAGCTCGTCCATAACAGCAGTATGTAGCAATCATCTTCTTCGCTATCTAACTAGTCAGTCATTCAGTCAGTCATCCCGTATTCAAGAAATGTGCATTGGGAGCACATATGGAAATCCCACGTTAGCGTTCTGGGCAAAATCGTAGTGGGTGGCGGTTTGAAGTTATCTTCTTCGGACCTGTTTCTGTGATGTGTGTGTGTTTGTGTTATACAGATGATTGTGATGAGTCTTTGCACAGTGTTATTATTCGTGAGATTAAGAGTCTCAAGACATACTATCAGGCTTTCTAAAAAATATCCACACATCCCCGAAGATAGCTGATTGTGCAATAGCTCTTATCTCACCTTGCTAACACCCCATGCATGCAAGAATTACATACAGAATAATGGAAAAGAAAATTGAGGGTGTTTAGACGATCGGGTTGTCTTTGAGAAAGGTAAAGTCACCATAGAATCACTTTCGATGTTGCGCTTGATAATGGAAGCAAGGTTTAAGGAAAATCAAAACAAGTTCATGGAACTTGTCGACACAGATTATAATTCTGACAGTTTAGAACCGTGTGGGACGGTTTATTCTCTCAGGAAAATATATGTATGTTATAGGAAAAGACGGAAAATATACGAGTACATTATGTACAAGAACAAAGAGGCAAAAAATATGGTAGAAGAACAAGAACGAATCCTCGGAATAAAAAGAATGTAAGACCTTGGTGCGTCCTTTCCCCCCCTGCCATTCAGTCACACACCAAAGACTGCAACGACGGATATTAGAAGTGTTACAGCACAAAGTAATATGGGTTCCAACTCCTAAAATTTTTAACGTTCAACCATCTTCACTTAAGATACGCTGGTTACTCCACGATTAGCGGCGGACTGGGAAGCACGTTGATGCAAGACAGACGGGCAACCCAGTCTCCTGGTCTGCAGTAACTGAGTGAGAGAGAGCACACGCAGCGGGAAAGAAAAGAATAGCGGCTAAGCAAAATAACACGCACGCTCATTCACGCGACGGGATACCGCAAGAAGTAATAGCCAAGGCTAGGGTAAACACTCGTAGACTAGCTGCTAAGATAGAATTAAAGCAAGGGTAGCAGAATAACGAGGCCACATGCGGTCATCGCTTGTAAACTGCTCGTCACAGAATTTCTGATAGCTCTTTAAATACCGGAGCCCCAGCTCCAAGTAGAGGAGAACGGTTCAGGTCAATGGGAACGATGGAGTCCGTGTCGACGACATTCCGTTCCATGACTATGTTGTCTTAGTAAGTTTTGTCTCGGATCAACTAACGCAGTACCAGCCAGCAGTGGACTGCCGCAGAACTGAACTGCACTGACGAGCTTCATGCTGTGTCACTCCAACCACTACTGATGGGAGAGCTGAAGAAGTACCAGCAGCAGCGCAGTGCCAAGTGTTGAACTCTAAGTGTGGGAAAGAAGACTACGACCAGAGTTCCTGGCGGATCACCGCCCAGTAAGCGTAAGCGTCTCCGGGTGCGGGGCCTACCAGGCCGGCGGTACTGGGTTGAAAGCCTGCTGCCTACACCACACTGCGGATGGCGTGGTCAAGGTAAAAAGAGGCATGGACTTGGATCGAGTACACTTCCTCAGCCGGTAGCAGCTATCCATGCCGTACCAGGCTGGCCTAAGAATCCGCATCGATGCTCTTAGGAACTACGTCTCGCTAGGACGCAGGCGCAAGGACTGGTGCAGCGTCTGACACCAGGAGTCTGTCCATCACCAGGGCAGGAGGCGACTACGGCCGACAGTGCACCACCCTTTGCAAAATCTGTCAAAATAAGCGGTTCACTGAAAAATCATGTTTTCATAGCGCTACAAGCGCTTCCAGACGATTTCTGACACCCTGCAGAGGCGTCATCCGGTTGGCTCCTCTGTAAAGGAAACGTTCAATGATTTGATTAACATTCAGGGAGAACGGATGTCAATTACAAAGTTTGCTGACAACATTGCTGTTCTCTCTGGCAGGGTATGAATTTCAAGACCTGTTAAATGAACTCTCTTAAGGATCACACGCCATAGGCTGAAAGTTGGCTGATGGAAGACTAAAATAGTAAGGGGTAATAAAGAACAGATTAACAACAAACTTCTCGAAACTGGAGACCTCCGAAAGGACATAAATGATGGAGTTCCTGTCCAAATACTATCAACAGAGGCATTAGGGAAGTTGCAAGGTGCCAGGAATAATTATGACCAGGTTATTTGCACTAGTTTTTATTTAAGTAGTCTTCGACCGAAGGTGAAAAAACACAACTTCTTGGAAAACATATATACATACTGAAACACCAAGGAAAATTTACGTCATTCGATTTAAGCAAATAATAAACAATAAAAAGGCTTTTATTAACTCGTTTAGTTAAACAATTAAACGAGATGCCTCTATAAACGAGAGAAAGAAAAACAATTAAAAACGAGCCCATATAACGTCAAAACGCCAGTTTAAACAAGTGATAAACTCTTGTTATCAAAACGCAGTAGCTGCCATTTATATGCCTTGAAGTATTTATGCACGAAAAAGTTGTGGTTACGCACTGCAAAACCTATGCTCTTCATTTACACTCCTGAAATTATCATGCAACTTAAGGAAAACAAAATGATTGCAATAGCTCTCTAAACGAAGTAATAATTTAAAAATGAGGTACAACAGTTACCATTCGACCTAGTGAAATACAAAGAAAACGTCTTCACTGATAATTTAACAAAAAATTAAAAATACACACATGAAATATTGACGATGACAAGCAGCAGTAAGTGAATGTTTACTGTTAACGTTCCGATGAGATCCGATATTAATATTCTCATCATAAGGCTCTCACCAAATAATCTTTTCCTCTGTAATCACCCGGTGGTAACTGATGTCGCGTACCTAAATTGATTCAGTTAATTCCCTTCTTAATGTGCTTCTCAAATTTGACCGCCAGGGGTGGACTGCAGGAACCACCCGGAAGTAAAAGGCTCCTAGCACAATTTTCTCTCTCGTAACCATTCGGCAGCACAGCGCGTCTAGCCCATCACCTGTGTAAAGGTACGGCTAGACACCAGCCAGCTCATACTGGCTCATGGGCGCCACCGACCCGTTTAAATCGGCGAAGCGACAGCTGAACCCTTTGGGAGCCGAAGATAAACTCGTCCCTGTGAATCAGGCAAAGATACAGTAATAAGCTATTTGATCTTGCTCCTTGTACGGTTCAGCTATAGTATCAAATATTGTCCTTAATTTGAGGAAGAAATCATTGTCCTCAATTTGAGGAGGAAATTTCTGAGAACTTTGCGGAGCATTCTATGGGATTGAATCATGGGCTGCAGGAAAATCAGAAAAGAATAGAAACGTTTGATCCGATGCCATAGAAGGATTTTGAAAATTATGTGGATTGTTGAGGTGACAGATGATCACGTTCTGCGCCGCGGCGACGAGAGGATCGTGTGAAAAGCATTGACAACAGGAGGGCACTTGGTGATAGGACTCGTGGCAAAGTACTCTATGGTTACAATTGAAGCGGAATTTGGTAGATATTGTAAGGCGATAAGGCGGAACCGATTTATGTTGGAAAAAATTAGTTCCAGTTTTTCCCACCAGCTGCTAATCTGGCGCTGTGAATGCAAGAAAGACGTATAGATCGGTTTGTATATGTAATGGATTAGGAACAGAACGTGGGAAGAAAAGGTCATAGTAATGACAAAGGCGTAATGTTCATTTTCTTATTAACCACTATTCAATATGAGCACCGAGGCCACCGAAAGATGCTGTACAGCACTAGCTATGCTCCTGGTGGCCAAAATTGATACCAATTTTTACCAACGTAAATTGGTTCTGGATAAACGCATTTACGTATCTACTAAGTTTCGGTGCCACGCGTTGATTATAGCCCACATTGTCTGGGGCGGCGTGTTGATGATAGTAATTAATATTAAGTCAGTATTAGATCATAGGAGTAAATATTATAAATGTTGTTGCATTGCTGTAAATATTGTTCGCCGTCTTTTACGAGAGCCTGGAAACTATTTCTGTGTCAGCCAGAAAGCGATGGAGAAAATACTGATCGTAGTTTCCAATATACAAGTCCACATTCTTGTCCAACCCACGGAAAAAATGTTTCTGTTTTCTATTTGCTCAGCGGGATCAGGACTACGATTATAAATGAACATTTTGAGCTCTAATTGATAAATATGTTTGGTAAAGTTTCACACGCGCAATATCGTAATATCAATTATGTTCATACTGACAGTAAATTTCTCTATCCTAAACAGCACTATGAGCAGTTCAGAGGTGACCTCTACGGTAAGTTCCTACTAAACTGCCTTTCGCCTACCGATAATCTATATAAATGCTCGCCACAAATGTGCAAAATAACGTCACCACTTGCCATGCGGATTTGTTAACATTACGGGCCGAACACTAACAGTTACTTTGGCGAAATCTAAGCGCTCCAGGACGGTGTACAGTACCCGCGAGCTCACTTTCTATTATTACTGAAAATATGCGTTTAGTAACGGCCTGTCTCCAACATCATCCGAGGCAGCACGCACTACGGCGTTTGACTGACGTCGATCGTACAGTGGCTGGGTGCGAAGTGAAGCCTCGTCTTGCCCCGGGCTGTATTTATATGTATATGTAGCGCAGTGGACGACTAAGGGAACACCTGCTGTTATCCGCTTTATGCCCACGGTAGTGTCCTCTGAACGGCCGCTTTCTCAGACCTATATTATTCTATAACACAATTCTACATTAATTTAGAATCTTCGTAATTTTTGTATGCATGTAGGTAAGTTGGTTAAAATCTCAGAAATAATTATAGGTCGCATGCATGTAAACTTAGTCATTTAGAATTTTCAGAACGAAACTGACAATAGAACCTGACCTATGAACTACATCTCTGAGAGACCTTGTATTTATCATTATTTACATCCAGGCCTTGAAACATGTTATAAACTATTTAATAGGTCTCACCACGTGCTGCAACCAAAACTTTCTAGCATTAATATAACAAATACTTAAAGGTTCAAATGGGTCTAAGCACTACGGGACTTAACAAATGGTTCAAATGGCTCTGAGCACTATGGGACTTAACAGCTGAGGTCATCATTCACCTAGACCTTGTTGTTGTTGTTGTTGTTGTTGTTGTTGTTGTTTTGCTCTTCAGTCCTGAGACTGGTTTGATGCAGCTCTCCATGCTACTCTATCCTGTGCGAGCTGCTTCATATCCCAGTACCTACTGCAGCCTACATCCTTCTGAATCTGCTTAGTGTATTCATCTCTTGGTCTCCCTCTACGATTTTTACCCTCCAATACTAAATTGGTGATCCCTTGATGCCTCAGAACATGTCCTACCAACCGATCCCTTCTTCTAGTCAAGTTGTGCCACAAGCTCCTCTTCTCCCCAATTCTATTCAATACCTCCTCATTAGTTATGTGATCTACCCATCTAATCTTCAGCATTCTTCTGTAGCACCACATTTCGAAAGCTTCTATTCTCTTCTTGTGTAAACTATTTATCGCCCATGTTTCACTTCCATACATGGCTACACTCCATACAAATACTTTCAGAAACGACTTCCTGACACTTAAATCTATACTCGATGTTAACAAATTTCTCTTCTTCAGAAACGCTTTCCTTGCCATTGCCAGTCTACATTTTATATCCTCTCTACTTCGACCATCATCAGTTATTTTGCTCCCCAAATAGCAAAACTCCTTTACTACTATAAGTGTCTCATTTCCTAATCTAATTCCCTCAGCATCACCCGACTTAATTCGACTACATTCCATTATCCTCGATTTGCTTCTGTTGATGTTCATCTTATACCCTCCTTTCAAGACACTGTCCATTTCGTTCAACTGCTCTTCCAAGTCCTTTGCTGTCTCTCACAGAATTACAATGTCATCGGTGAACCTCAAAGTTTTTATTTCTTCTCCATGGATTTTAATACCTACTCTGAACTTTTCCTTTGTTTCATTTATTGCTTGCTCAATATACAGATTGAAAAACATCGGGGATTGGCTACAACCCTGTCTCACTTCCTTCCCAACGACTGCTTCCCTTTCATACCCTTCGACTCTTATAACTGCCATTTGGTTTCTGTACAAATTGTAAATAGCCTTTCGCTTCCTGTATTTTACCCCTGCCACCTTCAGAATTTGAAAGAGAGTATTCCAGTCAACATTGTCAAAAGCTTTCTCTAAGTCTACAAATGCTAGAAACGTAAGTATGTCTTTCCTTAATCTTTCTTCTAAGATAAGTCGTAGGGTCAGTATTCCCTCACGTGTTCCAACATTTCTACGGAATCCAAATTGATCTTCCCCGAGGTTGGCTTCTATCAGTTTTTCCATTTGTCTGTAAAGAATTCGCGTCAGTATTTTGCAGCTGTGACTTATTAAACTGATAGTTAGGTAATTTTCACATCTGTCAACATCTGCTTTCTTTGGGATTGGAATTATTATATTCTTCTTGAAGTCTGAGGGTATTTCGCCTATCTTGTTCACCAGATGGTAGAGTTTTGTCAGGACTGGCTCTCCCAAGGCCGTCAGTAGTTCTAATGGAATGTTGTCTACTCCGGGGGCCTTGTTTCGACTCAGGTCTATCAGTGCTCTGTCAAACTGTTCACGCAGTATCATATCTCACATCTCATCTTCATCTTCATCTACATCCTCTTCCGTTTCCATAATATTGTCCTCAAGTACATCGCCCTTCTATAGACCCTCTATACACTCCTTGCACCTTTCTGCTTTCCCTTCTTTGCTTAGAACTGGGTTTCCATCAAAGCTCTTGATATTCATGCAAGTGGTTCTCCTTTCGCCAAAGGTCTCTTTAATTTTCCTGTAGGCAGTATCTATCTTACCCCTAGTGAGATAAGCCTCTACATCCTTACATTTGTCCTCTAGCCATGCCTGCTTAACCATCTTGCAATTCCTGTCGATATCATTTTTGTATTCCTTTTTGCCTGCTTCTTTTACTGCATTTTTGTATTTTCTCCTTGCATCAATTAAATTTAATATTTCTTCTGTTACCCAAGGGTTTCTACCAGCCCTCGTCTTTTTACCAATTTGATCCTCCACTGCTTTCACTATTTCATCCCTCAAAGCTACCCATTCCTCTTCTATTGTAATTCTTTCCCCCATTCCTGTCAATTGTTCCCTTATGCTCTCCCTGGAACTCTGTACAACCTCTGGTTCTTTCAGTTTATCCAAGTCCCATCTCCTTAAATTCCCACCTTTTCGTAGTTTCTTCAATTTTAATCTACAGTTCATAACCAATAGATTGTGGTCAGAGTCCACATCTGCCCCTGGAAATGTCTTACAATTTAAAACCTGGTTCCTAAATCTCTGTCTTACCATTATATAATCTATCTGATACCTTTTAGTATCTCCAGGGTTCTTCCACGTATACAACCTTCTATCATTATTCTTAAACCAAGTGTTAGCTAATATTAAGTTACGCTCTGCACAAAATTCTACCAGGCGGCTTCCTCTTTCATTTCTCCTCCCCCCCCCCCCTTCCATATTCACCTACTATGTTTCCTTCTCTCCCTTTTCCTACTCTCGGATTCCAGTCACCCATGACTATTAAATTTTCACCTCCCTTCAATACCTGAATAATTTCTTTTATCTCATCATACATTTCATCAATTTCTTTGTCACCTGCAGAGCTAGTTGGCATATAAAATTGTACTACTGTAGTAGGCATGGGCTTCGTGTCTATCTTGGCCACAATAATGAGTTCACTATGCTGTTGGTAGTGGCTTACCCGTACTTCTACTTTTTATTCATTATTAAACCTACTCGTGCATTACCCCTATTTGATTTTGTATTTATAACCCTGTATTCACCTGACCAAAAGTCTTGTTCCTCCTGCTACCGAACTTCGCTAATTCCCACTATATCTAACTTTAATCTATCCACTTCCATTTTTAAATTTTCTAACCTACCTGCCTGATTAAGGGATCTGACATTCCACGCTCCGATCCGTAGATCACCAGTTATCTTTCTCCTGATAACGACGTACTCTTGAGTAGTCCTCGCCCGGAGATCCGAATGGGGGACTATTTTACCTCCGGAATATTTTACCCAAGAGGACGCCATCATCATTAAATCATACAGTAAAGCTGCATGCCCTCGAGAGAAATTACGGGCGTAGTTTCCCCTTACTTTCAGCCGTTCGCAGTACCAGCACAGCAAGGCCATTTTGGTTAGTGTTACCAGGCCAGATCAGTCAATCATCCAGACTGTTGCCCCTGCAACTACTGAAAAGGCTGCTGCCCCTCTTCAGGAACCACACGTTTGTCTGGCCTCTCAACAGATACCCCTCCGCTGTGGTTGCACCTACGGTACGGCTATCTGTATCGTTGAGGCACGCACGCCTCCCCACCAACAACAAGGTCCATGGTTCATGGGGGGGCCCTAGACCTTAGAACTACTTAAACCTAACTGAACTAAGGACATCACACACATCCATGCCCGAGGCACGATTCCAACCTGCGACCGTAGCAGCATCGCGGTTCCGGACTGAAGCGCCTAGAACCGCTTGGCAGATACTTAATCTAGTACAAATAAGGACATTTTTGTTCCAAATTTAGTTTTCTGCAAATTACTCGAAAACTGTTAAAGGTACCTCAATGGGGTTATATAACTAATGTTTCTATGTTGAACTGATGCTTTATGAAAATTTTCATGTTTCTATGTCAAATATTTAGCGCCTTCAATTTTTCATAAAAATGCGGCTTCTGATCAAAATATTTCTTTAATCACGTTGAGACTTGCACCAGTTAATTTTGAGATACATCTGTTCATTATGACCAATTTTTTGTTTCTATTTTTCTTATTTAGCCCCACTTATTTTTTTTCTTAAAACGATGTATTTAGGGAAAAATATTGACCCGATGATTCTGAGTTTTGACCGTTTACAAATTAATGTACTAAAGCAAATGCTAACAAAGTCTGGAAACACAACTTTAACTTTTAATTGCATTCTTAAATTATGGTGCAATCCTTGTGTGCTACGCACAAACGCGTTGTGATGACTTGGCGCTACTAGCAGTGAAGTGGGGTAAGTCCCGGCACACTCGCTCGCCGCTCTCTCTCTTCAATTATACAGCGCTTGTTTCGCTACAATTGGACCTCCACGTATAGCTGCACTTTAATCGTCGCCACCCAGTGATAATAAATAACTGCCACAGTATTGGAGAGAGCTGTAGAGGACAAAACCGTAAGGTAAGACAAAGAATATATCCAACAACAAATAACTGAGAATTTTGCGAGTAAGTCCTACTGTGAGGTAAGGAGATGGCCACGGGAGAGGAATTCGAAACAGGCCGCGTCAAACCAGTGGGTTTGTGACTCAGATATGTTTGTGTTGCATAAAAATGAGAGAAAGAAAAGGGTGAAACCCAGTGCCGGCATCACAGCCATGTCCCTAGTCCAAACAACACTGTGGTGAAATCTGGAAATTAATCCAAAAGACAGGTGCAAAGTTTGGTGGTCAGTAACAGGGCGCCATCCCCTCTCCCTACCTTGACGGCTCAAGATAGCGATGAAAATTTCTTCCTCTGCCAGGATTCGAAATGGCTGCCTCTGAATCTAGTGGCACCCCACTCTCTTCTCGAATAGCACTTACAGGACAGATTCTACAGACCTTGTATCAATAGAATACTTCTCTTCCCTGTCCTTCCTAGTATCTCTTCATTTCTCACTTTGGCTTTGCATCTCAATTTTTAATTCAACTGCTTTTAATTTATTGTTGTAAATGCAAACGGCTTGAGTATGTCCTGTATCTGAAACTTCTACATACATATTCGGCTGCGGGCACACTGTAACGGTTTGTTAGCAGCCATATCAACGATTTTCTGTGGAAACAGACTGTAATTGATGCTCTATAAGAAATTCGTGAATGAAACACTCTGGATCTTCTTTTTGTTAACTTTAATTGCCAGTTTCGGACGTATCGGGCCACCGTAAGGCGAGAAATACAGGGGGAAGTGTTCTGCGGCTGGCATCATTTTGTGTCCAACATTGTTGTGGTTGCTGTATTTGTCATTGTTGTTGTGCTGTTCAGTCGGAAGACTGGTTTGATGCTGCTCTCCGTGCTACTTTATCTTGTGCAAGCCTCGTCATTTCCGAATAACTTCTGCAACTTTCATCCTTCTGAATCTGCTTACCGTATTCATTTCTTGGTCTTCCTGTACCATTCTGAAGCCCTTCCCCCCCCATATCATGGGATGCCTTCTCATAGTCAAGTACTGCCATAAATTTATTTTCAAAAAATGGTTCAGTTGGCTCTGAGCACTATGGGACTTAACATCTGAGGTCATCAGTCCCCTAGAACTTACAACTACTTAAATCTAACTAACCTAAGGACATCACACACATCCATGCCCGAGGCAGGATTCGAACCTGCGACCGTAGCGGTCACGCGGTTCCAGACTGAAGCGCCTAGAACCGCACGGCCACACCGGCCGGCAAATTTATTTTCTCCCCAGTTCGATTCACTACTTCCTCATTAGTTACATGACCTGCCTACCTAATCCCCAGCATCCTACTCTAACAGGCCATTTAAAAAGCTTCTATTCTTTTATAAACTATTCATTGTCCATGTTTGACTTCCACACAAAGGTACACTCATACAATTACTTTCAGAAAAAGTGGAGCGAGTAATGAGTGGGAATGTGGGTCTCATGGGAGACGTGCAAGGGATAAGTCCCCGCAGTCGCGCTATTCATCTGTGTCCTCGGTGGCTCAGATGCCGGCACGGTAGCTCAGTGTGTTCGCTCAGAGAGCTAGTTGGCCTCTGTAATAAAAAAACTGAGCGAAAGGATCAACAACGAACTTGAACGGATGTCATGTGACGTCCGCAACGACCAAACACAACGACCAACAACGAACAAAATGTTCAAATGTGTGTGAAATCTTATGGGACTTAACTGCTAAGGTCATCAGTCCCTAAGCTTACACACTACTTAACCTAAATTATCCTTAGGAGAAACACACACACCCGATGGAGGACTCGAACCCCCGCCGGCACCAGCCGCACAGTCTGACTCCAGCGCCTGAGACCGCTCGGCTAATCCCGCGCGGCAACAACGAACAAAAAGCAAATAAATAAATAAATAAATAAATAAAATAAAAAAAAGATGGATAGAGCGCCTGCCATGTAAGTAGGAGATCCCGGGTTCGAGTCCCGGTCGGGGCACACATTTTCAGCTGTCCCCATCGAGGTATATCAACAACACTTGTCGGCAGCTCAGGGTTTCAATCGATTATTTATTTCAGAAAAGACTTGCCGACATTTAAATCTACGTTCGACGTTAACAAATTTCTTTTCTTCAAAAGCGCTTTACTTGGCATTGTCAGTCAACATTTTAGACTGACTCTACTTCGGCCATCATCAGTTATTTTGCTGCCCAAATAGCAAAACTCCTCTACGTCTTTACATGTGTCGTTTCTTTTGTAAACCTCCGTCGTCAGTTTAGTAAAGGCCTCGTTGCTACTGTTGTGGAGGACGACTTGCCACTGTTGTTACAGTAGGCCGAGGATGTGAGTTCGTGAAACGGCTTCTGCTGCAGTACACCGCTAAGACTATTTCTTGCTGCCACTACTACATAGTTATTCCCTAGCGTCAGGTAACAGGCTAGGAGAACGAAAGTTCTACAACACTCCAACAAATTAGTAACAAAGTCACACAAATGAATTAAAACGTTTACTTATCTTTACGACTTGTTGAGTAATGAACTCTGCATCACTGCTTGTAATATAACAAAAGAAAAGGATCCTTAACGCTTAAGTGCAAGTAATGGTAAGTAAACTTCACGGTACATAACAAATGCAATTTACAACAACTGTATGTTCTCTTCTAAGAGTTCACCGAACAACGTTGCCTAAGCCAGCCCTCGACAGTGATCTACAACCAAGTGAACGGGGCTGCTCTTCTCTCTTCCGAGTAGGTTTTTGTCCGTTGTCGTCCGGTCATTGGTGGATTGTACTCGGCAGGCAACTGGCCGAGGCGAAGTCGGTATCTTCGTCATAGCCGTTCGTGGCGCTAGTGGAATTCGCTCAAATGATGACTCTCTGAGGCACTGGCACCAGCTCACATCCTTGCGCCTGTGATGCTTCTTCCCTGGTTGTGTCTGCTTCGGACGACGCACCAGTTTCCTAATGTAATTTTCTCAGCAATACCTATTTAATTAATCTATGTTCCATTATCCTTGTTTTGCTTTCGTTGATGTCCATCCTATATCCTCCTTTCAAGACACTGTCCATACCGTTCAACTGTTTTTCCAATTGCTTTGCTGTCTCTGAAAGAATTACAGTGTCATTGGCAAACCAGTAAGATTTTATTTCTTCTCCCTGAACTTTAATTCTCCCTTCATATTTTTCTTTTCTTTCCTTGATTTCCTGCTCAATGAATAGGTTGACTATTGTAACTGTCGTGTGGTTTCTGTACAAGCTGTAAATATCCTTTCGCTCCCAGCGTTTTACGTAGCTACCTTCAGAATTTCAAAGAGAGTATTTCAGTGAACATTGGCAAAAGCTTATCTAACTCGCTATAAACATAGATTTGCCTTTCCTTAAGCTACTTTCTAAGGTGAGTCGTAGAGTCAGAAATGCTTCGCTTGTTCCTACATTGCTCCGGAGTGCAAGCTGATCTTCCCCAAGTTCAGCTTCTTCCAGATTTTCCATTCCTCTGCAAGGCATTCGTGTTAAAATTTTGCAACCATGACACTGAGTAATGATGCGCTCTTAAATGTGTTGCGTTGAAACATGCCGTGAGTTAGGACGCCCAAAATGCCAACATGGATTTAAAAGTATTAAGCAAGAACTTTTGGATGCAAATATCTTACATCATCCCAACATGGAAAATCACTTTTGCCTTACTACAGACGCATCTTCTTGTAGTTTTGGGGAGTATTGTATCCAGGTAGACGAGGTAGATATCAGAAAAGAGATACCTGATTGTGATTGGTTTTGCAGCCAGGGTGCTTTCCAACTGCGGAAGACCATACAAAGTGACGAAACTAGAGGCCCTCACTGTAGTTTGGACAATGAAAAAATTCCATTATTATATATATGGTAAGCGCATTAAAATATTTTGTGATCATCAAGCCTTTAGCGTTTAGCTTACTTGCATGGTGGGATAGCTTGGTGGCCACTAGTTTGGCAAGAGTACTGGTTCCGCATTCTCTATACGAGGGTTGGAACTTAGAGTGGCAACTATTTATTCACATCCAATACAAAAGAGTTACATCTTTGCACCTATTACTTTCCTTTAAAGTAGTAACCAGCGTCGTGCAGAACCCGTTGTCAGCGATGTGACCGAGCGGTTCTAGGTGCTTCAGTCTGGAACTGCGCGACAGCTACGGTCGCAGGTTCGAATCCTGCCTCAAGCATGGATGTGTGTGATGTCCTTAGGTTAGTTAGGCTTAAGTAGTTCTAAGTTCTAGGGGACTGATGACCTCAGATGTTGAGTCCCATAGTGCTCAGAGGCATTTTTGAACCAGCGATGTGGAAGGCGTAGTATACCGTTAGCAAAACTTGTTCTGTTGATGGTGCGAATGGAGCGATCTAAAGTTATGGTGATTCTCGTGTACGACTGTGAAGGTGTTATCCTAACGAATTACGCTCCTCCACGGTAGACCGTCAATGCACATTATTGCTGTTTGTTTTTGGAGCATCACCTGCGACCAGTTTTGCGAAAGAAGCGGCGACATTTTCTGCACAACGCACCCATAATTTTGAACTACAATGCGCGGGCGCATACAGCGCAATCTGTGACTGCTCTGTTCGGTCGATGGGAGTGGGGAGTTCGGGAGTTCTGCACCAACCACCATACTCCCCGAACTTAAGTCCTTATCACTTTTATTTGATTCCTAAGATGAAGGAACGACTTCGTGGCATTCGCTCAGAACTGTTCCAGAGATTCGACAGGCAGTAGACCGCTCCATTCGCACCTTCAACAAAACAGGCTCTGCCAACGATATACTACGCCTTCCACATCGCTACCAATGGGTTCTACAGAACGATGGTGACTACTTCGAAGGACAGTAACAGGTGAAAACATGTAACTCTTTTGTATCGGTTGTGAATAAATAATTGCCACCCTCGTATAAAGGGCAAAGATACTGTGAGTTTGGATGCATTATCGCGTCTACCGTGGAGCTTGCCAGAAGTTGCTGAACTAATAGAGCAAGCGTCATAATATAAAATTTTATTAGTAAAAGGCCAAACGTACAGGCAGAGATTTTCGCGAATGTGTAAGAACATGATGCTCTTACACTATGTAGACACCGTTTGGGGTAACATAATGGTATCCATTGGACAGGATCCAACTAGTGAATATAACAGTACAGAGTAGAAGGCAATGTTGTATTTTACAGGAAGAATTTTTCGACAGCACTTGGTCACAACAGTCAAGATTAGGTATTTTGTGTATTATAAATTTATTAAAAGTTCATAGCTATATTTCATTCTGACAGTGAATTAATTCTTTAAACATTAGCAGTTCCAGTTTACTGTAAAATATTCACATATCATGACAGTCTCCTGACAAATGATCAGGGAAGTGAGTATTATTTTCAGATGTTCTATGTTTTTATTATGATTTCTGGCATATGTGTACCCACGAGAATCATATCATTTTTGGGTTCATGAAATGCAAACTAAATCTAATCTAATCAGTCAGCATCTGCTTTCCTTGGAAATGGAATTATCATATCATTTTAAAAGTCAGTCTTATACCTCTTTCACACCAAATGGAAGAGATTTTTCATAGTTAGCTATCCCAAGGCTGTCAATAGTGATTACAACCCAGAATTTTTACTGACACTGTAGTGGAGTTTTGGAGTGTACTGCTTTGTGGCTTCTATCACATCGGCAGTCATTAACAATGCCATATATGGATCATCAACAGAAAAGTCATTAAAATGCATGCATACCAGCTATTAAATTTGTTTTAGTTTCACCATTATTCTCTCCAGTAATTTTGTAAAGAGTTTCATTTATGCCTCTCAGTTATTATACTGCTGTTTTTTTTTTTTCACTTCGTTTCGAAACTGTTGTGGGAACAACTGCGTAATCATTTGTATGACACTATCTTTGAGCAAAATCATACTGTTAATAGTTTTTCGTTAACATTGGCTCAAGCAGCGAAAATGTAATAATAACCACCCTGTGAGTTAACGAACATAGCGAAAATGTAATAATAACCACCCTGTGAGTTAACGAACATAGCGAAAATGTAATAATAACCACCCTGTGAGTTAACGAACATTGCGCTCTCATTTAAATATATGGCTGAAAGAGTGACGATACATGTATTGCGAAACGAACCCTGTCGTCCAGGACCGCGTGTCACAAAGGGCTGACCTAAGATCGGCCATAAAGGGAAACATTTATGAAAACTATTTAATTCTGTTGTAATTCAGGGAATCAAGCCACAGTTACCTTAATCTACCAACCTTCATAAATTTTCATGGTGATGCCAATAACTTTAATATTGATCATATCTATAATAGTTTAGGATATACTGTTAAAGTGAAATTATCAAGTCTAGTAACAGACTTGAATGCTAAAATCTGAACGCTTCGGTCGATCTCAACGATCTACATTTCATATAAAAGCGCATCATTAAAATGACAAATCTTGTACATATCAACTCCGTAGCTTTATTTGTTTAAAATATATAGTAACTTTAAATTATCAGTATTTACAGTTCAGCATCAGATAATCACTTTCTCCACACAAAACACATTGAACGATGGCAGCATGACACCTTATTAAATCATTAGGTAATAGGATATTTGTTGTAAAGTTTAGTGCATAATAGTTACTTTTGTTATTTATTTGTTTCTCAGAAAGCACATGGGTGCAAGGCTACTGGCCGTGACATTCAAAGTTATGAAGGAAATTGCATTGGTTTTATGTAAAAGAATTTAACGTTTATTATGTAATGGATATTATTGTTACTCTATTTACAACGTGAAACTGGGCCAAGCTTTGATTATTTAAACATGTTAAAATGTAAAATAATGTAGAATAAGCTGTATCCAATCAGATAGACGGCTTCAGGAAAGGGAACTACCCTAGTCTGTTGAGCGAGAATATTCCGAGCGCGGGAGACACGGCCGGGGACGGGCAGATGGAGTGCTGGTGTAGACTCGAAAGCGCACAGTTCGGCTGGAGACACCAAAGGGACAGTTCGGATTGAGGCGTGAAAGCGGATAGTCGGTCTTCAGGCAGCTAAGAAGTGAAAGGACTTAGGAAATTTCGCTTTGTATGGTACCGCGGGACTCAGTCTCTGAGCGGTGAGCAGACTCGCGCTTGGTGTGAACTCTTAACATTTCGCGAAGATAACGAGGTGGAATACTAGACTTGAATTTTGAGATCAGATTGTGAATGATCAAACTGTGTCAAATGGATATGCGCTCGAGTGTAATAGTAATTATAAATACGACCACTTTCGCTATTAGTATGCTTTCTGAATAAACATTATTCTAACAAAATCGCACTTGCGTGGCCTACATCATTTATGGGTCATTAATTTCGTTCCCGATATTGTTATTACTGTTGTACATGTTATGTCAACTTTGTATGTTGCAAACTTGCCATCAACCAGACAATTTAACAAAAGGCTCACAATTGTCTAATTCAGAGCGTGTAATGCGAAACGGGCGGTTCAACCCCTAGACAAGTTTGAGCCAAGACATTTCGATGAAGAAGGACCGTATGTGAGCCTGAACATCTTTGGGATGTTAGCTCGGAACCCCGTACATTGTCTTGCTGGGACGTCCGAGAAAGAGCGCAGTATGAGAGAACTTAGGATGTCTAAATTATTTCGCAAGTGCTCAGATGACTGGTCTGGATTGATGCAGCCAGCGACTACCGTTTTGCTGATGAAATAAATCGATGTATGCTTTAAAATCACCACGAATATTGCTGTTTGAAAACCAGTCACAAACCACTTACACAAGGTGATTCCGTGATTACATAACAAACTTTCAGAGGTTTTGGAGAAGGGTAAGAAGTTATGACCAGCAATCGATCTCATACTTCTGACTGTGGAATACATTTAGCGGTACTGTTCTTGCTAAGATTATAGGGTAGGCAACATTAGGAGATAGTATGGAACAAAAAAAGAAAAAAGTTTAGTAAACGTAGGTTCTTAAATACATGCCATAAGAGTTATGAGTACTTGTTCAATAGAAGAGATATTTCACATATTCGACTGTCAGAGCAATAGTAATGTTTTTAGTTGAAAGATTTCGACTCGGTTGTTTACCTACCAGCGTCTCTTACGTGAGAATGAAATATTTGCGCTTCTCCATCAACCTTGAAAGTTTGTAACATCATCAAGGAATCATGGTGTTTTAGGATGAATTGTTCCTTGAGTAATACCACTGACGCTGTTGTGCCCCTCTTTATACTTAAGCAGTTTGATTTTAAATCACAAGAGTTGGCGTTCATTTCAAAATGAAAGAAACGAGAGGAATTTTTACCTTTTAATCATTTTTGGACGCATCAGAATTCTGTGTTACTGCTACTTCACCTCAGTTCGTACTGTTAATTTTGTGAGGGCGCAGCGTTAATTTCAGTTATTAACTCTGTTTATTTGCTTTTGGTGGATGTCAATTTGCTCTCAAGCTAATGGCCCCCACCCATTAATTATAATTATGAAATGAGTTGTAGTTATGTTTCGAAATTGTGATACGAGTAAGGTTATATGTAGGGGTGGCTATTGTAGCATGGCACACTTCTCAGACTTTCGCCTTTAGCCCTTTAACAGAAGTTTAATACATTTTCGTATTCAATTTTTAAATGATGGCTGTGCTGCAGCCTTTTTCCGTAATTACATAAACAGCTCCCGAAAATTAATGTTTCTCCGAATGTGAGAACACATCATGTATCTATGAACAAAGGCTAGAGCGAAATTTAAAAGTGCTACAATCGAGAAAACCTTGCATTTGATAATCTATCTGTTACTTTATCATTCCACAAGATACCAACAGCACAGGTCCCCGGTGAATTTTATGTGGAAACTAATGTAGGTAGTCTTCATAGATTTCTTTGTATTGAAAATAAATATCACGATTCAAATTTTCTCCTATCTCAGGGTTATTAGTAATTATGGAAGTTAGGTTTTATGTGTATTTACAAAGTAATGGGTAGGATATATGCATTAACTGAACTTACATAGTTTATTGGCACCGTTTCTTTGCCTTCTTCTTGTGCGTTGCTTCTTGGCTACCTCTCTGTAGCATCCAGCAGAAATCGGCCAACATAGCAGCCACCGTCATGTGAACCACTTTTCCACGAGAGAAATGTGCTGGTGGAACGGCTGGCCTTGCTCATCACCAAATACAGCACAATTCTCTAGTAACACATCGAGGCTGGAGTAAAAGAATTGGGTCTTCAGGGTCATGTTGCAGCCAATCATCTTATAAGCGTGAATGGGTATTTCCACAAGGCCCCTGTAATATGGGGCTCTCCTGTTTACCATGAACAATGTTACCGTTACGAAAACGAAACGTTCTTCGCAATAATTTTCGGCCCATTCATCATCAGAACTGTTCATAGAGGCCATTCCCTGTGTGTGCAGCGCTTTCCTCTAGCGCGAAGTAGCAGCAATACGTAGTGTACGCGCTTTCAAATCCAACAGCACCACAATGAGTTTGAAATCTTCAGATTCCAGCCATTCATGCTTATTGTAATAAACATAGTTTAAAACGAATTTCAACATTATATAACCTTCTCTATCTTAGGCCATTGATCACCAGTTGTAGCACTACTGCCTTCAGGCTTATTTACGAGCCATCTGTCAGGAGTCTTCACTCGTCTGGTTGTATGTAATATTCAGGTCTTCCAACAAACCGTCAATGTCACTGCATAATGTAATGTCGGTTTCAGTCCTGGAATGAAACTCAGCTTTTTTTCTGACCTCCCGAAACACATACACGCGTGCTGCGTTAGTGAGGAGATTCCACAACTGCGGTCGTGAGGCCAAGAGTTCGACTTCACGCTTCAGGAGATACTAAATTCCTAATCAGATCACCGGGCTCATAGTGTGTGACTTTGTCTCGTTCTCCATATGAAGATGTTGCTGTAAATGTAGGGTTAGTGCCATAGACTGTATGTGTTGGTTCAACAACATCGATGTCATTGCACGTCGGGGTAGAGGAACCGTGTATACTTCGCCATGAGCCACAGAACGAACGTCAGCTGAGATGTCAGGATACTGTATTCCTCTTCCTCTTGCTACTGATTCTTTTACTTTGAGGAATGGAGGTACCATTTACAACATTCCGAAGCATGTTTTGTGGGTTCACGCCAAACAGCAGGTGCACAAAATTTCATAGAGACGTTTTTACCACGGAACCAAGCATTCTATGTACACGAACACCATATGCAACATACTTGTGGAATCAACGATTTATTTTGGTTTCCAACTCGACACCCTAAATACAAGCAGTATGCTTGTTTCATTGCTTTAATCACCTTCCTGAACCACAAATAACATCTGCACGAACGTAACACAAGTTACCAGCAGATGCGGGGCATTTTTCGGAAAGCGCACATGCGCACGGTGTCACAATTCTTCAGTTTCAACACATTCATTGCAGTAACAACTATAGCGCAGCACAAGAGCATGCAGTCATGAAAAACTACGTCTGGTTTCTACAGTCGACAATCTCAAATGACTGGATGTCACAATGCTTCTTCGTGTAGTTCTTATGATGTCCTATACGTGTGACTGTATATTAACCTTGATATTCCTGTTCAGCCCATCAAAGTATATAAAGCACGGCTACTTTGGTTTCCATCAAAAATAAGAAGTGGCAATTTGTGGACCAGTCAATCAGGTCATGAAAAAGTAGTATCATAAAGTAGTTATAAGTACATTTTGGATGAGAATCTATTAACAACTAACAAATCTTCAGTTTCAATACAGATAAAATTGTTAAGACATTAAAGAAACTAGTTTCAATCGCAAGTATCACGGGATCCGTGATAAAAGACTAGTTTCGAGGCACAAGACTGGGCACGAGAGACGAAGTATGGCGTAACTACCCACATATTAGACTTATGGTTCCAAAAATATACAGGGTGTTACAAAAAGTTACGGCCAAACTTTCGGGAAACATTCCTCACACACAAATAAAGAAAACACGTTATGTGGACATGTGTCCGGAAACGCTTACTTTCCATGTTAGAGCTCATTTTATTACTTCTCTTCAAATCACATTAATCATGGAATGGAAACACACGGCAACAGAACGTACCAGCGTGACTTCAAACACTTTCTTACAGGAAATGTTCTAAATGTCCTCCGTTAGCGAGGATACATGCATCCACTCTCCGTCGCATGGAATCCCTTGTGTGCTGATGCAGCCCTGGAGAATGGCGTATTGTATCACAGCCGTCCACAATACGAGCACGAAGAGTCTGTACATTTGGTGCCGGGTTTGCGTAGACAAAAGCTTTCAAATGCCCCCATAAATGAAAGTCAAGAGGGTTGAGGTCAAGAGAGCGTGGAGGCCATGGAATTGGTCCGCCTCTACCAATCCATCGGTCACCGAATCTGTTGTTGAGAAGCGTACGAACACTTCGACTGAAATGTACAGGAGCTCCATCGCGCATGAACCACATGTTGTGTCGTATTTGTAAAGGCACATGTTCTAGCAGCACAGGTAGAGTATCCCGTATGAAATCATGATAACGTGCTCCATTGAGCGTAGGTGGACGAAACTAAAATGAGCTCTAACATGGAAATTAAGCGTTTCCGGACACACGTCCACATAACATCTTTTCTTTATTTGTGTGTGAGGAATGTTTCCTGAAAGTTTGGCCGTACCTTTTTGTAACACCCTGAATATGGCATTTCACTGAAATCTGTACTCACTCTACTGCACCTGGAGGCTTAACAATATATTCCAAACAGCTTAAATATGTTATGAAGCACTTAAATAGGTAGGATGCAAACTATTCTCGAATGTTGCTTAATGCACAACCTCACGTGTAACAAGAACTAAAAATGTAGAAAATGGCAGATACTTATGACGGTCTTAATGGGCATTTCTTCATGCGATTTTAAGATCATTCACTAGACTGAAAAACCGGCCCAAAGAGGTCGTTTGTTCCGAGGTACACTATACCCCAAGTAAAACATTATGCTCTACTAGACACTAACACCATGTGTTGGGACGAGTTCTGTTTTTCTCATTATTTAGACTGGTTTGTGTAGTTTTAGTGCTTTTGTACACAAGAGTTTTATCCATGTACGTTGAACGTAATTGCCTTTTCCGTACCCACTAAATTTTTTAAGTATTTTGACGCAATGGATTGATGTACTATTTTTCTTTCCTTCTTCCAGGTAATGATCCGTGTTCAATCCAACCGTTCCTGTGCAGAAATCTCAGGAAAGAATTTCCGTAATTGTTTTGTAGATAACGGTGTAGATTTTCTCTAACTTACGCATATTTTGTTAGTTATCAAGGACTTTCAACGTGACGATCTGAGCTGATCAGTCATATGCCTGGCTCACGCTTCACACTTCCAGACTTTGATCTTATAGATGTTCTTAATACTTCAACGTGATGTTCTTTAGACCTGAAACAATTTATTAAGGGTTTTATTTAATGTTTCCTCTCTTTATATTCTTTCTGTATCTTAAGCTGATAGTTTTGATTTTATTCAACTTATAATGTTACTTAGTTCTTCTTCTTACTTCGTCTATCGGTCTATATTTCTTCAATGATTTTTTTTATTGAATAGTTGGTGAAACTGAGCGTTATATAATTTCGGAAGCAGGCTAATAAGACTTTTTCTGGACACAAACTTCAAAGTGTGAGGAAAATAATTTAATGCCACAACTAATGTTATTTCTAACAGGTTAGTCTTCACTGAATGATCAGCTTTTCTTCAGTTATGTATATGTTCACCATTATAGGTGACTGAAACATTTTACTCTGTATTACAACGGCGTCCGTGTCTGGTTTTTCGCCTAACAGACGTTAAATGTGGTCGGAAAGTGGACTTCATGTGTGTTGCATTCTTACCCATGAAGAAAAAGACAATCGAACTGAAAATATAGGAAGACATAATATTTCACATATAATCTATGATTTGTTAACTATTTACACGGTAATGCTTCTTTAACACATTTTAATCTATGATTTGTTAACTGTTTACACGGTAATGCCCCTTTTACACATTCATTAAGTATTGCCGAAATTACTGCTACGGATGAAAAAAAGCAGGAAAGCACAGATTTATTACCAAAAGCAGCCATTCATTAAGATAAAACCTTCAGGTGTTGACCGAACTGTTATGGTACCTGTGTTATCTTTTCATTCGACTGAACGCGTAGTCAACAGGGAAGTCGGTGCCAGAAACTTGTGAAGCTGCGTTACGGACGAAGCGTTCTCATACATAAAATAGCAAATATTGTTCAGTATTTGCTGTGTTACTGACGATAAACGTGTTGTCCCTAGGGCAGCTTAACAAATGATCCGAACATTCTGCAGGGTCGCCTGTATTGGTCTAAATTCTAAACTTCCAGCCCCTGATCCAGCAAAGATCTTTTGATTAAATCGGCAGTTTTGCGCTTACGATAAGAGTAAATTCTGAACAACTTGTAACTATTTATAAAAGTGACTTTCTGTGGCACGCATGGTTACAAACACTAACAGGACGCGAAGGTTCCAAATGAACAACGCAAACGACCGGGCGTGTACGACCTCTGGATGCGTGACTTACTGCTTATAATTATTGCTTCGCTCTTCGTGCTTGAACGTCTTGGATGTAAACGACACTCTGGTCAACCGTCGCCCTCGGCCTAGTGCTGCTCTTCTCGCTGCTGGCGAATTTTCGCTGAACTGCTGCCGAAGACAGCGCAGTGGTTGCGCGGCAAGAGGGACTTTCACTTATGCCGGGACATACGGCACACCCATTGCGCCTGAGCTATCCAGTAACGACTACGATCCATTGAGTACTTCTCTCCTGCTTCACAAATGTTCCTGGTTGTGGTCGTCGTCCAGCAGACAATATTACTGATTTCGGTAGTTTTATAATTGATGAGTTTGAGATAGTGATGCGTAGGAGGTGGTTTTTTCATAATGAAAGAAAGCGTCAGAGGTTGTCCACCTGTTTATTTGGGATCAGGTTTACAGTAAAAACGCTGATAATATTTAAAATTCATTATTTATGAATAGCAACAACAGTATGTAGATTTTTATCGGTTTACTAGCTGATAAACCCGGCATTGCCAGGTACTCATTTGGCGGTTTTCTATCAGGACCGACAAATTAATAGTGTTTGTAGTGTAATATCGAAAAATTTTCATTTTCCATATCCGCGAAAACGTCTTTGAAATTATGGAAGTTTCGGGTAGGCAGCAACTCTAGTGGCCTCTCGGGTCGTTACAACATAGCTCATTCCTACTTAAGTATGGTCGCACCAGTGATCATAGCTGGTAGACGAAATGTCATGCCTGCTTAGTCGTAAGTTGTACCATCTATTATTATTCTGCTATCCCAGAATTGCACTCTGTTCCTACCTTTTCGTTTACCATGTTCATAACAGTTGACTACGACAACTCCTGGCGAAAAATCTGAGTAGACCCAATGGGTGCTTATTCTCTAGAATTGTGGATGCAGTAGTAAAAATTCCCTTTGACATTCACTTGCTTCCGTTTTTCCCAGGAATAACTGGGCCTCACATCCCTGTATATCAGTCGCTATCATGCTACTTGCGCAGATCGTAACACTTTCCCTGTGACATGGCTGTAGGACTCCCAATGACATTAGAGCATAACTATCTCTTTGTCCTGTAATTATTAATACATCTTTGAACCATACTTTGCACATTTTGGTATGCGACCTGAGAGAAAGGGATTTTAATCAGTCTCTTCCCCTCCTCTCAGAAGGCGAGGTTATTCAGCCAAAACTATACCCCTATTTACAAAAACCAGATTGGTATCGATACATTGATAACCAAAAATTAAAAAAAAAGCAATTTAAAATATACCATAAATAGAACAAAATAAAACTTGATGACTTCCTAATAACTTGTAGAAGAAGAAACATAGTGCAGTATAGGCAAACAACAATCTCAAATCTTGTCTATCGACTTGGCCTACATACTGGAGTCATCAGGCATCTTCTTTGTTCCATGAGGCTTTGCATTATGTACTGCAGATGTTGCTAGTATCTGTGGTAATGGGTAGACAGCTTCCTTAAAAGGCTTAATACATCCCACATGAATAATCCAAGTCTTCATTGGCATCTGCCTTTTAACATTTCTACTACTTGGTCTTGGGATCAGGTAAAGAAGTTCTTTGCTTTGACTTTTGATGTATAGAGGTTCGTTACTAGCACCCATTGGCCAATTCTGTATTGTGATAACTTACCTATGTGTTGCCCTATCTGTCCTGTTCGTTTTACTAATTTCCACATGTCTCAAAATTTCTTAGTAAACTTTTTTACTGATTTGACATAAGCTCCAAGATTGACTTTAATCACTTCACAAGGTGAAGGCATTTTTCTCCCACATATTACCTCGTATGGGGGAAGACCAGTAACCATAAAGTCCATAGAATCGTGTTCAACAATTACAAAGTTCAAATATACATCCCAATTTTCATGGTTGCTGCTTGTGTAATAACTCAACATCTTCGAAATAATGTGATGAACTCGCTCTATTCTTCCATTGGCCTGAGGGTGGAAGACGCTTGTTCGCAGCATGCAAATCTGAGCCAATAACCACATTTGCTTCATAATATCAGACATGAAATTGGTCACCTGGTCTGTAACTAACATATCTGTCGTGCCAAATGTTTGCAACCAATTATTTATTAACGCTCGTGCAACTGTATTCGCTTTCTGGACAGGGTTTCCAACCATTACTATATACTACAAGAAATGGTCAATTATAATCAATAGGTATTTATTTACTGCTGGTATTTTATTAAATGGACCTAAAATGTCTATTACAAGCATTTCAAAAGGGTTAGATAATTACACCATATATTGTAATGGAATCAGTGGGTGACTAAGATCAGCAAGTTGTGCAGAAGTTATGCTGATCTTGCTTGACATCTCGTTTGCTAGTCCTCCACTAAAATGTCTTGGCAATTTGTCTGTCAATTGCTCTTCACCCACCATGGCCTGACAGCAAATTGTCATGTGCTTGTGCCAGGACATCGTTCCAGAAAGCTGCAGATACAACCATTCATAAACAAAATGGTTCAAATGACTATAAGCCTTAAGGGGCTTAACACCTAAGGTCATCAGTTACCTAGACTTAGAACTACTTAAACCTAGCTAACCTACGGACATCACACACATCCATGCCCGAGCAGGATTCGAACCTGTGACTTTAGCAACCGTGTGGTTCCGGACTGAAGCGCCTAGAACCGCTCGGCCAAAGAAGCCTGCCATTCATTACTCACACTCCGTTGCTCTATATGGCAAACAGTCCTGCATCTCAAAATGAGCTTGTGAATTGAATTGTTGAAAGTTAGCATCAGCAACTTGAGCCTTTCGCCATTCAGACACGCCCTTGCACAGTGTTAATAAAACTGCACTTTTTCTACTTGAATTGTCAGCGTTAGCATGCCTTTTCCCTGTCTCATGTATTACCTCATAATCAATTTCATTCAAATACCCACCTAGTTAATCTGATGCAAGGGTCCTTCAATCATAATAAACATTTGAGGGCAGTGTGATTTGCTACTACCTTGAACTTTTGCCCGTATAATAACAGTGGAAGTATGTAATACCAGAGTGTGCTGCTAGTGTCGCCTTCCCTGTCGTGGAATAATTTTGCTCTACTTTGTTCAGCTGTCAGGATACGTAGTACAGGATGCTCTTTACCACATATATTCTGTCCTAGGGCAGCCTCAGAGCTGTATTATTTGCATCATAAAAGATAGTAAATTCTTCTTGGAAACTGGGGGATGTCAAAACTGCATCTGAAGTCAGAGATAGCCTTAAAGTACCAAACGCTGTCTAACATTCTGTAGACCATTCAAATTTTGATGCTTTCCATTACAAATTGTTCAAAGGTCAGGCAATTTCAGAAAAATCCGTTTCAACTTGGATGATGATAATTAGAGAAACGATGAAATTCTTCAACTCTTAACTTTCTTCAGTGGCGAAAAATTCTGAACTAATGACGCCAAACGTAGATTTGTTTTCACACCTTACTTGCTAATTATATGCCCAAGATAATTTACTTCCATTGATGCTAAGTGACATTTATGATACTTACAGTTAATCGAGCTGTTCTTACTCTTTTGAATACCTACTCCAACCATTGTTAATGCTCTTCCATGTTCTTTAAGAACACTGTGATGTCGCCTAGACAGATCAAATGTTGTTTTTCTTTCAGTCCTCCAAGTACACCATCAAATGATCTCTTAGAGGTAGCGGGTGCATTCATGAGTCCGAAAGGCATTTGACGATGTTGTAAATGACTCCCTTGGTGGAAGAAGCTGTCTTTGGTCGATCCTCTGGCGCTACATCTGTTTTATGATTTCAGCTCTTTAAATAATTCGTGGAGAAATAGTTACACTGATCAAAGTTGTCGAGAGTCTCTGCTACGTTTGTGCATTGAAGTATCGGTAGTCACAAAAATTGTTCAAATGGCTCTGAGCACTATGCGACTTAACTTCAGAGGTCATCAGTCGCCTACAACTTAGAACTAATTAAACCTAACTAACCTAAGGACATCACACACATCCATGCCCGAGGCTGGATTCGAACCTGCAACCGTATCGGTCGCTCGGCTCCAGAGTGTAGCGCTTAGAACCGTACGGCCATCGGTAGTCGCAGAAAATCTGTATTTTTATTGGCATCTGATGACTTTGTCTTGACAAAACTTAGGAGCGTTCCCAGGGATTGTCACTGTATTCAATAATACCATCAGCCAGATGCTGGTCGAGCAATATGCCATTATCAGATGCATACATTTCAGAACTTAATATGGGTTCTTTTATACTGAAGCATTATTCCCTGTTGATGTTGTGCGTTGTGTGACTGGCATTGTGCGTAACTGACCATTCGCAATAAACAAATTCATGAACTGCAGTTACAAAGCTTCCACTACTTCTCTATCATTTCCCACTAAATGTTTCACTTTTCATGCAATGCTGATGCATTGATGGTTCACTTACAGTAGAGGTCTTCTTTTGACCTATCCATGTCATCTTCCTCCAAAAGATTCAAACTAACAATTAGTAAACCCACTGTCACAATCACTTCGTTCCTGCAAAAATATCAAGACTGATCAGAACGATAAAATGTCCATTCATATTACTGACATGTACTATCCTTATGCATACAAAACAATGCAACTTATCCAGTTCTTCATTAATTTCGAATGGCTGTACAACGTATAATATATCATTAGGTAACTCACCCAGATTAGCCACTCTGTACCATGTGGTATTGTACCAAGTGGATAGGTTTTTAGTGCCTGTATCTTCAGTGTATTTTGGGTTCCACTCTCTTAATCGGTGAACACTGAACACTGAAACAAGTTCAGTTGTACGCTGTAAAAGGTCAATTATTATGTGATATTTAGCAAGAAAGTCGAGTCGAAGAATCGCATAATATCCCTCACCAACACATGGAAATCCCTCTACAAGCTCTGGAAAACACTTATCTTCCTCGTTAGAACTGAACGTCCTTGTCCTCAATCACTTCACGTCAGTATCATCTTCTCTGCATAACCTATACGGCCGTGAACGAAATCTCTTTCTTCCCGACAGATCCAGACTGACTACTGCACGTGAGCTGCTATGTAATTTACGTTCTGTGTCATTGACTTTTCATAGAGAACAGCACTCTCTCTCTGCACAAATTTCTGCAGTCTCGTGTTTCACTGGGAATACTGTCAGAGAAATGAGGCACCTCCGTTTCCCTTTAACGATCGATTATTAGGGCATTACTTGTCTTGTGCTTTCTTCTGACAGTCAATTGCTTCATGGTTCACCACCTCGCATTCATAACATTTGGGCTGACGATGTGGCTCTTGTGCCCACGTCTAAAACACTTCAGGTCAGAAGGTGAAACACCAAGATCACTCTGTCCTCATGTAGAAATGTCGATCTCCTTCAATTGTTTAGCAGTCCTAGTGACAGCAGACAAGTAACTTGAGTTCTCCGTACTGACCACCTCTGACATATCAAGAGAAATACCTCTCAGAAACACATCCAGAGCCCTATTCTCTGCCTCACACAGAATCACACTATTGATCTCCACATTCTGAATTAGTCCATATGTTTGCATGTTCAATTTTTTAATCCTGTCAGAGAAGGATTCCGCTGAATCACTAGAGTTCTGCGATAGTTCATTTAGTTTTTCTTTAAAGAACCTCGCAGTGTTCTGCTTCCGATTGCTGTATATTATACCGTTAGTCAGTTAATCAAAGATTTTGGCTTTACTGAGTGTCCTGTGATACATAATGTACGTTTCTCGTGCCAGCCACTAAGATTAACCTAATCATACTATAAGATGTTATTTCCGAGTATTTTTCCAACTTGGCAGCAATTTGTACATTACGGATAAAAATAGGCACATGTTCGGTTGCTTTCCCCGAAAGTGGGCCTATGAGGTTAGCTGCAGTGGGATCGATTGAATTCATTGGTACATTCAACACGGTTTTATTTTCTCCAAGATGAAGGACTCCTTGACCCCAACGGCTTCCCATTGCTCTGTCCTCCTACACAATGCTTCACCGCCTTACTCCTGTTGAGCTGCAGTTTGTAACAACGCGGCTATCTGCCCCTTTAAAGCTTTCCTATTTCATTCAGAGTCGCTATTAGTGTTACTGGAATTTGTGTTAACTCCATCTGCTGTTGTACCAGAAAAGAAGGAAACTGCACACACAATAGAAAAAAAAGGAATTAAACTGTAAGCAGTCTTTACGCCACATGATAGCCCAACGAGATTTGGGACACTGGTGTGCATTGTGATCACCTCTTCTACACATACTACAGGTAGCTGACACAGATTGTACACGTGGCAAGTCATGCCCAGATAAATTACACTACTGACACCTGACTGGCCGCAAGTAAACTTCTTTAGGGTTCCACACAAAACTAGGTCAAATCTGCAGAATACTGTGGTGTAACAAAAGACACTTTCAAAATACTGTGAAGCTCCCTAGGGAGAAGATGGCCATAAGAGAAAACAGAACAGGAAATCACGCAAATATAAGTCACTCACTACAACGTGTTGCAACGAACTTCAGCTCGTAGTCGAAGCTGCATAGACAGGCGGTTGCTGTTGGTCTAGCAGTGGTACCAGGCGTAGATGCCTACCACTGCGCCACGCCACAGCCAGGTGGGAAGAGGAGCACCTCATTAGCAGCAGAAAGCCAACGTGTTCAAATGGTTCAAATGGCTCTGAGCACTATGGGACTCAACATCTGAGGTCATCAGTCCCCTAGAACTTAGAACTACTTAAACCTAACTAACCTAAGGACATCAAACACATCCATGCCCGAGGCAGGATTTGAACCTGCGACCGTAGCAGTCACGCGGCTCCGGACTGAGCGCCTAGAAAGCCAACGTGTGCTCGACTTGTAGTACCGCCAGTGGAACAAAGCAACGTGTAGTGACTGCTGCACAACGGGGTGGCCATCGACCTGTGGACCCTTGACACCTCCAGCGCAACATATCCATCTCCAAACTGCTCTCGTTGACGTCGAAGATTTACTTATGTTCAGATGTCGACACAGGTCCATATGAAGTACTCGCTGGCATGCAGGTGTCGGCTCTCAGCCCCTGTTTAGGAGATAGGAGCTGGCAGAATCATTGTTTGCTACAGGAGTGGCTGAGCAGCTGCGATGACCCCACCCCGCTCTCGGAGGCGGAACACAGCATTTAGGTGATGCACGTTAAGCCTCCAACCGGCCTGCAAGGTGACTGGGGCCTCTGCGCCTCATCAGTGTCACCTCGGGGGTTGGTAATGCAGTTGGCAGCAGCAGAATCCCTTACGCCAAACTCGTGGTTCCACAGACAATCTAAGACAGCTAGGCATGCCGAGGGTTGACCTCCATTGCTTCTTGTCTCACTGCACAACTGCAGCTGACATGAGGGCTGAGACTACTCACTGGGCAGTCGGCAATCAGCATTCAGCTACGAGGCATTTCTTAAGAAGGGTGGGGTATTATGTTAGCGATTCACTTACGCTCTGCGGCAATGGGGATGGCTATGACATCATGTGTACTGGTTTTCCCTCGCTGTCATCTCTCCTAATGATTTCATAGTTCCGCAGTTTCACCTTTCAGATGCCCTTTTCTGCTACCTTGGCAACTTAATAATTTTGGTCGCTTTGTACCTGGCCTTCCTCACGAAACACAGCTTTGACACATGTATGACGATAGCTCTCGCCTTCCACGATGTCATTAGGCTTCGTTTGTAGACTTGGGCGCTCCATCGTTCACCCGATGTTGCGATATCTTCTGTTTTTGCCACAACTTGGTCGACATTTTCTCCTAGCTGGCAGTCTACGCGTCGGCATCACAGATGGTTCGGCCTTCAGGAGCTGCCAAAGTAGGGCTTCGACGAATTTTTGGTATCTATCCTGTAATGCAAAATACACACACACACACACACACACACACACACACACATCCATGTATACATACACACATTCTTATAATATATACGGATTTATTCTATACTAAAACTATCTTTATGTAAGTTTCTTATGAATGAAGAAGAAGAAGAAGCAGGAGAACAAGCAGTAGTGAAGCATTAACAGTAGCAAGATAAAATGATGGAGTAAAACAAGGAAGTGATAGGACGGATTGGGCCATAAGTGAAGATTTTTTACGAATCTATTTTATTTCACAAAAATATCAAGCCTAAAAACGGAAAATCAGTAAGGAAATAGAGAGCAATGAGAAATAATTATCGATGGATCTTGCATGGTTTTTCATCGTTGAGTGCTAAAGATTCTTTTGACTTCCCCAAAAATAATTTAAACTCAAATTATTTAACGTCCACATCCTATACACATACTTAAAAACATATTTAACCTTAATAGTCACCAGCCGATCAGCAATTAATTAAATTCAGCAAGTCATGCCAGAAGTGTCGCCATATCAACATTTACTCTGTATTAATTTGTAAAATTACGGAGACCAGAATTTGGACTTATAATTCGATAATGTAAGTTGCATTAGCTATATTAAGGTTAATTAAATTTGTATCACCAATACAATAAAATTATAAAATTAATGGGGCTAGGCATTCACTCACCTAGCGCTACCTCTTCCCCCATGCGCTGTATTTAACCCTATACGCAGACTGTGAGCCACCACCAAAACCTGACACTTGGATGTGCAGGGCAACCGAATACTGTTACAGCTGGTTATAGCACAGTCAAGACGTCCTCCAGTCTGTTTCACAAACTCGATTATTAGTTGCGCAAGTCTACAAAATGCACTCACACCCCCGGCTCAAGAAGGAAAATTACACCATGGAAACATCTCTTATCTCAATAAGCCTCTGGAAAGCGCAACCATCGCTCAGTCACTGAATTAAGGCTTCTCCAGCTGCAGTTTTAAGACATCAGTTACATCATCACGGCATACACAAGTGAACATTCTGCAATAGTTACAGATCAGAACAATTAAAGAGATAATCAGATCGACTCATATATACAACGCGGAGTAATTGTACAAACATTCTCCGCATAGCGACTGCAGTGATGTCAGAGGAAAACATCACTATTGCCCACGTGCTAGCTGTAAGTAACGCTCTAGTTAGACTCACTATACGGTGATCTTAGGCGTCACATATAACAAATTTTCGATTAACTATCAGAGTTCACAATTATTCGGCCATTTATGAAATATAACAACCGTATAAGATATCGAGACATTACAATAATCTCACATCCAAGAGATCAGCCTCCTCTATTCTAAAACCGTTAAGTTGCACTTAATATGCGCTTCAGTCTGGAACCGCGCGACCGCTACGGTTGCCGGTTCGAATCCTGCTTCGGGCATGGATGTGTGTGATGTCCATAGGTTGGTTAGGTTTAAGTGGTTCTAAGTTCTAGGGGACTGATGAGCTCAGAAGCTACGTCCCATAGTGCTGAGAGCCATTTGAAACAGTTGGGAGCGTGCAACCAACCTGCATCCTAGAAACACTGGACCTATACCTGGAATTATGGTGTGGGGGTCGATTTCGCATGACAGCTGGAGCACACTCGTGGCTATTCCACTCAGCCTGACTGAAAATTTGTACATCAGTGCGGTCGTTCGACCTGTTGTGCTGCCAGTCGCGAACAGCCATGGTTCAAATGGCTGTGAGCACTATGTGACTTAGCTTCTGAAGTCATCAGTCTCCTAGAACTTAGAACTACTTAAACCTAACTAACCTAAGGGCATCACACACTTCCATGCCCGAGGCAGGATTCGAACCTGCGACCGTAACGGTCACACGGTTCCAGACTGTAGCGCCTAGAACCGCTCGGCGACTCCAGACAGCCGAACAGGCATCCATGGGGCGTTTCACAGCAAGCTGATGCTCGCCCACATACCGATGTTGTAACCCAACATGTTCTACAGAGTGTCGATATGTTTCCTTGTCCTGCGCGATCACCAATGGAGCACATATGGGACATCATTGGACGACAACTCCAGCGTAGTTCATAAACATCATTAAGCTTCCTTGTATTGACTGACCAACAAGCGTGGAACTTCATCCCACAAACTGTCATCCAACACCTGTACAACATAATACTTGCACGTTTACGTGCTAGCAGCTAACATTTTTGCGGTTATTTATTAATGTACCACCATTTCACATTTGCAATGGCTTTTCTTGCTCTTACGTTAACCTGTGATCTTGGAATGTTAATCATTTGCTTATGTTCCCGAGACAAGTGTATTGGCAAAATTTCATTACTCTGTATAAACTATTTTTTAGTGTTGCGATTTGTCCGTCTATGTATAACGCATAAAATATTAGGTCACTTTCTTAAAACATAGAGGAATTAGTTAGCTTCTTACGATGGGTATTTACAGCTGTCTCTGAACATTAACATATCACTTGATAGAGACAAAATACAAGTTTCTCACTCAGGGTGCATTTAACAATAATGGTCTGTCACGCTGAGTTTTGCCTAATACATTTATCATGCAGTATCCTGCTCACTCGTCTAATATATGGCGCCTAGGAAGCTGCTTTCTTGGATCGCTAGACAACAATTTAAGAAAAAAAACATCAATGGAGTTAAATTGACAATATTTAACTTTGCGTATTCACAAAAGTGAGTCGGAAGCAATTGGCTGCATGCAGATAATCAATATCCCTCGGTATACACAATTTCAATGCAAGCAGAACACAACAGTTCGTAAGTCTCTGCTGTAGCGTTTGTACGACGGCGTTTCTTCCACTCCGTCGCGGCGACGCGGCGCGGCAATCGTATTCTCTTAGTGCGGAGGCCGCTCCTATCTTGGTGTCATCCTAGTCAGCGTGGTATTGGCTGATGTCGTCTCACAGCGCTCTCTGCTCTTCCGCCCGTCATCGTCGTGCGGGCGCTTGTCGTTACTCCGGAACATATCACACAGCTGGTGTACTAGAAGACGATGCTGTCGTTTTACTATATGTTGTGGACTGGCTGAGAGTTCCTGTACTGGGCCGTAATCAAAGATCCGTTGTGGCGTAGCGAAGTGTTCCTGGACCGTGACTACGCTGGTGTCGCTCATCCGACGATGCCACTTGCAGCGACTACCTTTTCTTGTGATTGCGTTGCTTTGGCAACACACCACACCACAGAGACAATTTTTGTCGTACTATCGGATGGACTTTTTGGAATTCTGCGTATATCGTCCATCACAATAAAAAAAGTTCAGACATGGGAATACGTTTCTATCCATTATACTAGCTAAATAAGCTTTCCGATAAAATCAGTTAATCTACAAGATATTCCTTAATTAACTTACCATTTAGATCACGAAATAAATATTGGTTGTCAGAATGAAAAATGACTCGGGTTCCAAACTACTGTGAATGAGATTTCGTTTGATCACAGATGTCGAAATTCACACGTGCTAATGTAGATGTCTGCAGCTCGATCTACCAATGTTCCTAGTTTTTCTCACTTTTTTAAAGTACGCTTAGCGACAGACCCTGAACAAATGTAGCTTTACCGTGTGATGGAGGGCGGCAACAGTTCAATAAACTCCATTGAGCCCTCCAGAATTATGTTTCACTTGATCTCTCCTAATCGCTTAAGGCGAATGCTGGGATGGGTACTCTGAAAGCTCCATCCCATTCCGCCTTCAGTTCGCGTTCCTCCTCCAACGACGTCGTCTTCAACAGGGCGTTACAACAGAATTTTCTACATGTTTACAAGTAGTCGAGGTTTGACGAAGTAAATGGTAAGATTATGGTAGAATCATGTAGTAAAACTAGGGTAAGAGTATACCACGATCGTGACAAATAACTGACTGCCCTTATTCTCGAATTAGAGTTCCGTAATGTACATCTTTCTGGCAGGTATGAACTGATTTGGTACAATGTCGATTAATACCGAGGTGTGAGGACAGTTTCTTCATGACTGACTCTTTGACTATAAAACCACTTGGGGAAAATCAGTACATCATTGCTCTGTTTTGCCACTCAGTTCCAGCAGATTCAGTGTCCTCTATCGCAGTCATAGAAATATTTCAGAAACTGGAGAATCAGATGGCATAAAAAAGCAACAGATGCTTTACCTGTCAGCATACTGGATTCCACACCCACCGGTTCTTGCGGACGGAAATCTGGTTGATTATTATAGGAAAAAAAGACAGTTCAGGTAGCCTGTTGCTGCATTATGCTGTAAGCCTGCTGCACGCTGTTATAGTTCGAGTGAATGAATTCTTTCTACCTTCTTGTGTTATTGCTTACTGAAAGTCATGATTTATTACGGGACCAGCAATGTTTCATGCTGTTGATAAATGTGTGTGTGTGTGTGTGTGTGTGTGTGTGTGTGTGTGTGTGTGTGTGTTGGTATGTATGTATATTAGTTTCATTAATTTGTATGGAGCTAGAACATTTTTCTGTGGTAATTTTCGTGGTGCATATGGCGATGTCAGAAGGGCTGTATAATTTTGTGTTATAGATTACTGTAACCGACTGTGTTGTGGCTTGTGGAGTACAAATTTTCGGATTTACATTTTGTTATTTCAAATAATTTCAAAGCTACACTATATGTCAGTCCATTTAACGTATTTCTACTTGCTTTAACGACTGTCAGTTTTTTTCGAGGCAGAGTCCATTCCCGCTTTGTTTGCTCGTGTGCTATTGACCTTACAAAATTATGCTAAACGGATCCTGTATGTAAAACATGGAGCAATAAAAAGTGTCCCTGCGGCTTCTACGCGATATTTCGTGAAGTAAACATTTATCTACAGTGTTAAAGCCAAAGCAAGTCGAAGATCTGAGATTTACTTACAGTTCAGTCGGTCCGAAATAAGGAGGCATGAGCTACACAATAAACAATCATCGTCGTCATAATAATTTTCAACCATTTATTCCCTTCCCGGACGAATATCTCTTCTAAACATACGCACTCTGGTCTTCTGCTATGAAGTGCATATTTTAAAATGTTGTCTACCCACCCATCTCAAAGATCTCCAGGCTAAAATAAATTGGTACAAGACATTACGTCACAATGTTCTTTGAGCGGATAAGTTAATCAAAGTGCCAAGTCTTACAAAACTTCTATCAAAATAAAACGTTGACATCTTCGCAGATGAGGAAACCCATACTGCAGATGAAGATCAAATGAATGAGAGGGGACAAATTCCTCGCTTCGAGTTGCTAGGAGCAAGGAACCATTGTCTTTATGGAGTGGCAACTCATGTCCGATCGTCAGTCAAGAATTAACATCAGTGGTCTGTATAGGATCTCTGTGACATCCACGAAGTTACAGTAAAAACTAGAGATCTAACATTAACTAACATACTCAAACCTCTATCTATCTCATGGCCATCACAGGTCACAGCATCTCACGATATATCTCGGAGATTTGAACCGTGCCGGCCGCAGTGGCCAAGAGGTTCTAGGCGCTTCAGTCTGGAACCGCCCGACCGCTTCGGTCGGAGGTTCGAATCCTGCCTCGGGCATGGATGTGTGTGACGTCCTTTGGTTAGTTAGGTTTAAATAGTTATAAGTTCTAGGGGACTGATAACCTCAGATGTTAAGTCCCATAGCGCTCAGAGCCATTTGAACCATTTGATTTGAACCGTCACCACAGTCAAAGGAAGTATGACTATAATGAAAATGATGAAAACGATGAAAACGATGAAGTCGTTGTGAACTGTGCAGAAGACAATAACATACGACAGCGTACTGAAAAATAATGCCTCCGATTTTATGTGAAATCTCTTGAAATTTTTTAAATGAAATAGATATTATTAACCATCTACTTCTTTATTCTTCATGTCTGTATATTTATTTCTCATTGTAGTCACCCTGACGACGAAGACTTTTTCCCAACGAGATACCAGTTTGCTGATACCGCCAGAGTAGAATGTTTGACTGTTGACGGAGCCACAACTTCACCTCTGTGTCACCACTTCATCACATTTGAAGTCTTCGGACGTTTTCTTTAAGTCAGGGAAACAGATGAAAATTGGATGGGGCCACGTTGGGTCTGCGTGGAGGAAGATCGATGACAGTGAACTCAAGCGTCAGATTGTTGCAGATGTGGCAGCTCTCGTATATGTTCTGACACTGTCATGCGGAACTTGGGATTGCTCCATGTGTATACGTACACTGAGTTCGAAACTCGATTACAGCACGGTTTTTCTCACGCACCGACGTAGTTACGTTACATACCGCCATATTACACGCTACAATTCGAAGCTCTCTAGCTGCAGAGGGCTGCAAATTTGTAGACACGAAGAATGAAGGTGTAGAGTGTTAATAACGTCTGTTTTATATAAGAAAGTTTTCAGAGCATTTACATAAAATATTCTGAGGCATTACTTTCCTGTATGCCCTCGTATATTTGATGCAGAAGATAAGGAAAATCTTGTACCAACAACATGGAGAGGCGGGTATGATATCGACCTATGCTTTGTAACAACTAATGAAAAGAAATGATCCATTCGAAGTTACCGGTTGCCAAACTGGTTCTCATCTAATAGATCTTCAATTTTCTTTTCCATTCTTCTGTATACTATTTTTGTCAGAAATAAGGGTGCATAAGCTGTTGATTGTACGAAAGTTGTCACATTTATCTGTTTCTGCTATCGTCTTCATTGAGTGGATGACGTTCTTCCGAATGTTCGATAGCACATGTCCAGTGTCAGACCCAATACATTAAGGAGAATAAGTTTCTCCAATAATTTTAGTATTTCTGAAATATACCTCTTTTCCAGTGATACTTGAAAAATGTATTCACTATTACTAGCTGAGATGAGCTCAAGGAGTTCTCTCCTCTACTACCGAGGCCGTATCATCACGTAACTCTGCCTTGTGTTGCAATCCCTATTACATCGATCTAGTATTTTGATCCCCGTCAGCATTTAAAAAATACCCACTCAGTGTGCCCACATACTTTCTCTGCTTTATCATCACTTGCAGTCTTCGTCGGAGTCTATAAATGGACTATGGTTCCTGGAGTTGGTTTTGTGTCGATTCTAATGAGAGTAAACCTGTCACTTAACTATTCATAGTCACTCATTCTTTAGCCTACGCTCCTGTTCATAATGAATCCTAGTCACTTTACACTCGTGTCATTTTCTGCTGCTATTGATGTTATACTATGCTGAAGCGGCTAGAAATCCTTATCTTCCTTCCATTTATCATTGCCTCTTGCTGCACCTTGAATGAGCCCTAGCATTTCCACATTTACACTTCTGACACTACACTCCCGCTCATAGAATGTTACCGTTCCGTAGTTTCTCAATCTTTTCCTTGTGGCCACCGCCCCACTGGCAGGTATCTTCCGGAGATCCGAGTGGGGCAATCAACCGGATTTTAGGAGAGATAATCATGAAAGTTTTCAGTTAGAGGCTACCTTTCCTGTCGGTACACATTATATGTCTTTAATGCAGTGCTTTTCTTTACTTCCTACTTCACACATCGTTGATCATTGCTGGTTTTTCCGTCTTTATGGACTTGCCTCACCTACAATGGACGAGGTGCCCTGAAATTCTGTCCGCTCTTCCACCCTCTATTGGAAGGCCGTCGGCAGAACTAGAGTGAATTATTCTGCCGAAGGTCTACGGGTGCCGTTTTTTATCTTTATTATTCAAAATACAAGCGGTAGATGCGATCGAATGCGGGATCCAGGACATTTTCATCAGTAGTCACTAACGCTATCGCTAGATATTAATTATATTCGCTAGTAATTCATCTATCCAGTCGCAAAACTAATTGAAAAGGTCGGAGAATTCGTAACGAACATAGTTCTTTACGTAAGAGCCATATCGTATCACATTATTCAGCAACTCATACATTGTCATTCCGCTCGTATTGACTTCAGTATGAAATTACAAGATGAAATGTTGTCAGTTTAGCGTAAATGGTGTCATTTAACTGTTAGTAGGGAGGAACCAACTATGCCACTAACAGTTTTGCCAGCAACAAAAATATGATCTTTCTACTAAAGTTTATTTTCACAAACAGCAATATAAAATTTTCCCTAAAACAATGCCTTTTTTGTAGGCACTCTAAGTAGGTTACAGAATTTTGTTTAAGCCTGATACCTCTTTTCTAATTGTCAAGTGGTGACATTCAGGACACAACGGTGACTTTATGATGTGTATGAAATGTCTAGTGTTTTATCGTGACGAGCGGCTGTCACTGATCGACCATCAAAGTTTCCTGCCTGCGTTTTTACTGTGTTTGTTTGTATTTTGCGAAATGTGAATGCGACGTGGTTCGAATGGAACGAGTTAGTGGTGGGAGGCGGGTGTGGACACAGCCAGCATCCTGTTGACAGACGGCTTGCGAAAACACCGGTCCTGGCCGAACTCCAGCTGTGGGAGCAAAACAGCAACACATATCGTTTCCCACTCTGGACGCGAATAATGAAGCTTTGTGAGCGTTTTTGTCACTGCAAGTGACACGGAAGCTATATGACACGACTGAGAAATATTTAGTACAACTTGCGTGAGGCTCGAGAAACGTAATGTACAGTACATGTGAAAGAGAAGATAACAATGAAGGAGAATATTTAACGGATAGTAGGCATTCAGGTCACGAGAAATCAAGCAGTAGATGACTTGAACAGTATGAGATTTCGATGTGCAAGAAACACACCCTATTTCTTCCTACAGTGATTTGAAGAAACGAGTGTTATTAAAAATCAAGCTATCATATGTTTATACCTCTATATGTACATCTACATACATACTCCGCAAGCCACCGTACGGTGTGTGACAAAGGGTACCCTGTACCACTATTACTCGTTTCCTTTCCCGTTTGACGTGCAAGTAGAGCATGGAAAAAATAGGCCTATCTATATGTCTCCGTATTAGCCCTCTTTTCCCGTAGCTTATCTTTGTGCCCCTTATCCGATATGTATGTCTGAGGCAATAAGATAGTTCATCAGTAAGATTGAAATGTCGGTTCTCTAAATTTTCTCAGTAGTACTTCTCGAAAAGATGGTCACCTTCCCTCCAGGGGCTCTCATTTGAGTTTTCGAATCATCTGCATAACACTTGCACGTCGTTCGAAACTACCGGTAACAAATCTAGCAGATCGCCTCTGAACTGCTTCGATGTCTTCCTTTAATCCGATCTCGTGCGGATCCCAATCTCTAGGAATTTTCAAGAATAAGTCACACAAGCATCCCATATGCGGTGTCCTGTACAGGTGAACCACAATTTCCTGAAATTCTCTCAATCAACTTAAGTTAGCCATCGACCTTCCCTACCACAATCCACGTTCCGCTTCATATCGCTTTGCAGTGTAATGCCCAGATATTTAAACATTGTGACCATGTCAAGCCGGACATTACTAATGCTGTATCCGAACATTACGGACTTGTTTTCCTAGTCATTGGCATTAACTTACAATTTACACATTTAGAGCGAGATGCCACTAGGCACACTACAACAAATTTTGTCTAAGTCTTCTCGTATTATTCTATAGTAATTCGGCTTCGGCATCTTCCTGTACACCACATTTTCACCAGCATACAACAGCAGATCGCTACCAACCCTCTCTAACAGATCATTTACGTAGCACATCGGTCCTGTCACACACACCTCGTGCACTCCTGACGATACCCTTGCCTGTGATGAACACTTGCCGTCGAGGACAACATCCTGCGTTCTATTACTTAAGAATAAATCGAGTCACTCCTATGTCTGGGAACCCTTCCCATAAGCCTCTACCGGTGTTAGCAGTTTGCTGTTGGATACTGTGTCAAATGATTTTCGGAAATCTAAAAATATGAAACTTGTCTGTTATACTTCGTCTGTATATAATGTGAGAAAAGGAAAAGTTCAGTTTCACATGAGCGATGCTTACTAAAATCGTGCTTATTTGTGACATAACCTTTTCTATCTCTAGGAAACTTATTATATTTGAACTGAGAATGTGTTCTAGACTTCCGCAGCAAACTGGTTAAGGATATCGGTTTCCAATTTTGCGGCTCCGTCCTTTCACCACTCTTATTTATAGGAGTCACCTGTGCTCTCTGTACACAGTGAGCAGTGGCTATTGTAAGCATCAGAAGAGAAGAAAATGTTTCTTCATCATACAAGGAACAGCTGTTCCATTACTAGATGAGAAGTGGCTATTGCATCATTACATGGGTCTCAAATGTTACAGTCATTGGATGAGCAGCGAATATTTGCAGTCATTAGATGACTAGAGGTTGTTGATGTGTCGTGATCTGCAACAGCAGTCGCCAGCGTTTGTATGAGAGAAACCGAGAGGTGGTGCCAAAAGCGCAAACCGATAATGGTGAACAAACAGTACACAGGAACGCTCTTGGGTGCGGCCCAACGAGTGATTCCTGGAGCCACCAGCCTGGACCGCCTAGCTAGAGCCACCGAAGAGAGCTATTGATCACGTCGAAGTTTCCAGCAGCGCAATTGTCTCAGGCCTGCTGTAAGCACGTGGTTAATAGCTCCCACTCATGTGAACCATCAACCAGCAGTCTCCTAGGCTTGGGGAAGCTGAGCCAATGCTTCTACATCTACATCTACATCTGCATTATTACTCTGCAATTCACATTTAAAAGCTTGGCAGAGGGTTCATCGAACCACAATCATACTCTCTCTCTCTCTACCATTCCACTCCCGAACAGCGCGCAGGAAGAACGAACCTCTAAACCTTTCTGTTCGAGCTCTGATTTCTCTTACTTTATTTTGATGATCATTCCTACCTATGTAGGTTGGGCTCAACAAAATATTTTCGCATTCGGAAGAGAAAATTGGTGACTGAAATTTCGTAAATAGATCTCGCCGCGACGACAAACTTCTTTGCTTTAATGACTTCCATCCCAACTCGCGTATCATATCTGCCACAGTCTCTCCCCTATTACGTGATAATACAAAACGAGCTGCCCTTTTTTGCACCCTTTCAATCATGGGAACCCATTCAGGCAAAGGAAAAGTGACGAATGTGAGCATGATACAGCGTAGAGGCGACATTTGTAAGTATTTGTGGAATTATGACGTTGTGTTAGGAAAAGCATCAACAACTGCATTTAGCCTTATTGTTTCTTTATTTTTTTTTTGTCTCAGCTTCAGTGGCTTTGGGTCATTACTGACTACTTCCGAACGTGTCCTTTAGTTGTCGAGCCCGCATCTCGTGGTCGTGCGGTAGCGTTCTCGCTTCCCACGCCCGGGTTCCCGGGTTCGATTCCCGGCGGGGTCAGGGATTTTCTCTGCCTCGTGATGGCTGGGTGTTGTGTGATGTCCTTAGGTTAGTTAGGTTTAAGTAGTTCTAAGTTCTAGGGGACTGATGACCATAGACGTTAAGTCCCATAGTGCTCAGAGCCATTTGAACCATTTTTTTTTTTAGTTTTCTAACCACTAAGAAACACATTCGATAGTGAACAGACATTTTCAAACTAATAACCAATAATCCAGATTGTCAGTTAAACTGAGACAGATAGGTAGAGATATAATGAAACTGTTATCGCCGTGCGGAATTTTCCGAGCATTCTTAGGCGCTGCAGTCATGGACTATGCAGCTGGTCCCGGTGGGGGTTCGAGTCCTCCCTCGGGCATGTGTGTGTGTGTGTGTGTGTGTGTGTGTGTGTGTGTGTGTGTGTGTGTGTGTTTGTTTGTCCCTAGGATAATTTAGGTTAAGTAGTGTGTAAGCTTTGGGACTGATGACCTTAGCAGTTAAGTCCCATAAGAACTCACACGCATTTGAACATTTGTTGAAACTGTTATCATTACTAGTACCAAAAAGGATAAGGAAGATCTCCTCGCGGCCACGCACTAAGGCAAAGGACCACACTTCCGATAGTTTCATGATGCTCTCGGAAATGCGTCAAGCCACCTGTAGGGGAAGATGGAGAAGAGAGGTCCTAGCCTACAGAACTCCATTATTTTTTTTTTTAATTTTAACATACACTTGTCTCGGCGTCAGTTAAATGTGTTCCGTACCTGTGACGGTTGATTTCCAACCAATGAAACAGAACTTTACCTTTTCGAGTCTCACCTTTCCGCTGTCAGTAGTGTATCTCTCGTAGAACTTGGCTTTCTTTTGTGCAGACCCTTTGTGCACCTACGTACTTCTTGTATAGTTACTTACGCTCAGAGAGAGGAAATGTATGCTCCCTGAACTTTCGTATCAGTTCCTTGGAATTTCACTTTTTCCCAAGGTTTCCTCAACTAGGGAAGTCCAATGCAGGTGTCTCTACCATAGGACAACTTCAATTTTCACTACTACATTTGCATTGGCTGCATGTATCTAGTTGTACTAGCGGAAAATGCTTCTCTGGGACTGAGAAAATCGAGTACGACCTAATATTTCAGTTTTTAAGCATAAATTTCTGAGGAAAATTAATTCTGAAACCCTTTTATTATCACATACAGTAGCTAAACTTAAAAAACAAAAAATGAACACTGTAGTATTAAAAGGAAAAGGAAATATACGAAAAGGATCACGTAGGATGATGATTACATTACGATGTTTTGAATTTTAACCAGAAGTTTATTTAATTGAGTACACAACTACGTGTGATTGCTGACCTCACGTCAAACTGGTAAATTAGGTAAACAATACTCAGAAAATTAAATCAAATATAATTACGTAGTGCCAGCAGAGTATTTGCAGACAGTAGAATAAATGCAGAATAAATGCGTGAAACCGCACGTTAATTCACGAAGAACCAGTAGCAAAATCTCGAAAATTCGACACAGAGAAACTAAAATTCATTATCATCAAGGGTACTGCGATTAGTACAGAAAACATTCTTTACACAGTCAAAATCAAAAGTTATTCAGGAAACATCACCAAAGTTTGCAGCTGCTTACAAGCAGTTAAATAGCAATAACGTTCGCGCGAACGCAAAAGAATCAATGATTGAACCACAGAACACAAAGTTCTGAAATATTTCTAAGTGTTTAACTCACGATCACCGAAATATTGTGTCCCACTATGACAGTATGAAGCCGCGTCGACGGTCACGCCGCCCAACCCCAAAAAACCACCTCACCAAACAATCGGACACCGTTCAGAAGGGCCTGAGCTGTGCTCTGCTGCCTCTTTAATGTGACTGCTACACGACTCAACACAGGTATTTATAAAATGACTTTCGTTCTCTTCTTCTGACATTAAATTGCACATGCAGACAGATAAAATAACAAAACAAATGCTCTTAGTCAGTTTGCAACTCCATCACAACACATTTGAACAGTGAAGAATTTTATATAAATCTTGCTACAGCCAGCGCAGCACCCTAAGTCTAGTCAAAACAGCAACTTTATATACATTGGCACTCGAGCATGGTTCTAGACAAAAGCACCAACCTTAAATTCATTATAATCTCGAGTTATAGTTGACTAAGTGTAGTAATCAGTTGAATACGAAACTATGATACTTCCACTGATCTGACAGCGTGTAATGCATGTAATGAAATAATTTTATTCTGTTAAGTATTTTCTTTAATAGTAAGAAGAATTGTTGCCCTGATTGCTCATGTTTTCAGCTTTTAAAAACGTGGCGTACAGGGTGATTCAGCTGCCCCTACCGATAGGTATTATGCAACCCTCAACAACTTCAGAAACCACATGCGAGATTTTGATACTCTCTCGTTCGCCATGCACAAACTATTAATCCTACAGCAAAAATAAACAGGACCTTCTTGTAGGAAATTTAATGTATTTAAATTCTGTAGTGAGACACATTTTCACTGGAGGCCACGGTTTTTGAGTTATTCAAGAAAAACGCATTTGAATATCACTTTCATAAGTATTAGAAAAATACGATCTCCAGCCAAAAAGTATCCCAGTACAAAATTTAGCTACATAACATTTCCTGCAAAAAAGTCATGTTAATATTTTCTGTAGGATCAACAGTTTGTGCATAGTGAGCAAGAGAATTTGAAAACACTGCACATGGTATTTGAAGGCGTTGCTAGTTCCATTACACTCACGGTTAGGGGCCGCTGAATCATCTTGTGTGTGTATCTTGTGTGTCGACTTCAGCTGTTTTGAATATTGTAAGCTATAATAATTGTAATGTTAATAATTTAATAGACGAAGTATTTACAAGTATGGTTCAGTTTTCAACGAAATTTTCTCATACAAACTAAACTCCTCCCGAACGGGCCATGAAGCCCCAACGGTACCGACCGGTCGCCGTGTCATCCTCAGACCACTGGGTGCGGATATGGAGGGACATGAGGTCGGCACACCGCTCTCCCGGCCATATGTCAGTTTACGAGACCGGAGCCGCTACTTCTCAATCAAGTAGCTCCTCAGTTTCCCTCACAAGGGCTGAGTGCACTCTGCTTGCCTACAGCGATCGGCAGACCGGATGGTCACTCATCCAAGTGCTAGCCCAGCCCGACAGCGCTTAACTTCGGTGATCTGACGGGAGCCTGTGCAACCACTGCGGCAAGGCCATTGGCACTCTTCTCATCGCCACGATTCAAAAGCTGTATTTAGTTTTCTTAAAGTGTCTCTTTAAGCTGTTTTACGTATTTTCAGTGAATTTACCATTTTTAATCAATATTGCAGGACACTGTAAGCACCACCTTAGCTCGCTTAGCCAGCGCGCTTCTTGACTTCTTGCACTCCCTATTCGATCTGGGGACAGATGTTTAGGACGGGTGGTAGGGACAGAGCATCGAGTGACATTATACTGAGTGCACTATCCGAAAATTACCTCGAGCAATTAAACAGAGAACCGACTCGTGGAAATAACATCTTGGACCTACTGATAACAAACAGACCCGAACTTTTCGACTCTGTATGTACAGAACAGGGAATCAGTGATCATAAGGCCGTTGCAGCATCCCTGAATATGGAAGTTAATAGGAATATAAAAAAAGGGAGGAAGGTTTATCTGTTTAGCAAGAGTAATAGAAGGCAGATTTCAGACTACCTAACAGATCAAAACGAAAATTTCTGTTCCGACACTGACAATGTTGAGTGTTTATGGAAAAAGTTCAAGGCAATCGTAAAATGCGTTTTAGACAGGTACGTGCCGAGTAAAACTGTGAGGGACGGGAAAAACCCACCGTGGTACAACAACAAAGTTAGGAAACTACTGCGAAAGCAAAGAGAGTTCCACTCCAAGTTTAAACGCAGCCAAAACCTCTCAGACAAACAGAAGCTAAACGATGTCAAAGTTAGCGTAAGGAGGGCTATGCGTGAAGCGTTCATTGAATTCGAAAGTAAAATTCTATGTACCGACTTGACAGAAAATCCTAGGAAGTTCTGGTCTTACGTTAAATCAGTAAGTGGCTCGAAACAGCATATCCAGACACTACAGGATGATGATAGCATTGAAACAGAGGATGACTCGCGTAAAGCTGAAATACTAAACACCTTTTTCCAAAGCTGTTTCACAGAGGAAGACCGCACTGCAGTTCCTTCTCTAAATCCTCGCACAAACGAAAAAATGGCTGACATCGAAATAAGTGTCCAAGGAATAGAAAAGCAACTGGAATCACTCAATAGAGGAAAGTCCACTGGACCTGACGGGATACCAATTCGATTCTACACAGAGTACGCGAAAGAACTTGCCCCCCTTCTAACAGCCGCGTACCGCAAGTCTCTAGAGGAACGGAGGGTTCCAAATGATTGGAAAAGAGCGCAAATATTCCCAGTCTTCAAGAAGGGTCGTCGAGCAGATGCGCAAAACTATAGACCTATATCTCTTACGTGGATCTCTTGTAGAATTTTAGAACATGTTTTTTGCTCGCGTATCATGTCATTTCTGGAAACCCAGAATCTACTATGTAGGAATCAACATGGATTCCGGAAACAGCGATCGTGTGAGACCCAACTCGCCTTATTTGTTCATGAGACCCAGAAAATATTAGATACAGGCTCCCAGGTAGATGCTATTTTTCTTGACTTCCGGAAGGCGTTCGATACAGTTCCGCACTGTCGCCTGATAAACAAAGTAAGAGCCTACGGAATATCAGACCAGCTGTGTGGCTGGATTGAAGAGTTTTTAGCAAACAGAACACAGCATGTTGTTATCAATGGAGAGACGTCTACAGACGTTAAAGTAACCTCTGGCGTGCCACAGGGGAGTGTTATGGGACCATTGCTTTTCACAATATATATATATAAATGACTCAGTAGATAGTGTCGGAAGTTCCATGCGGCTTTTCGCGGATGATGCTGTAGTATGCAGAGAAGTTGCAGCATTAGAAAATTGTAGCGAAATGCAGGAAGATCTGCAGCGGATAGGCACTTGGTGCAGGGAGTGGCAACTGACCCTTAACATAGACAAATGTAATGTATTGCGAATACATAGAAAGAAGGATCCTTTATTGTATGATTATATGATAGCGGAACAAACACTGGTAGCAGTTACTTCTGTAAAATATCTGGGAGTATGCGTGCGGAACGATTTGAAGTGGAATGATCATATAAAATTAATTGTTGGTAAGGCGGGTACCAGGTTGAGATTCATTGGGAGAGTGCTTAGAAAATGTAGTCCATCAACAAAGGAGGTGGCTTACAAAACACTCGTTCGACCTATACTTGAGTATTGCTCATCAGTGTGGGATCCGTACCAGATCGGTCTGACGGAGGAGATAGAGAAGATCCAAAGAAGAGCGGCGCGTTTCGTCACAGGGTTATTTGGTAACCGTGATAGCGTTACGGAGATGTTTAATAAACTCAAGTGGCAGACTCTGCAAGAGAGGCGCTCTGCATCGCGGTGTAGCTTGCTCGCCAGGTTTCGAAAGGGTGCGTTTCTGGATGAGGTATCGAATATATTGCTTCCCCCTACTTATACCTCCCGAGGAGATCACGAATGTAAAATTAGAGAGATTAGAGCGCGCACGGAGGCTTTCAGACAGTCGTTTTTCCCGCGAACCATACGCGACTGGAACAGGAAAGGGAGGTAATGACAGTGGCACGTAAAGTGCCCTCCGCCACACACCGTTGGGTGGCTTGCGGAGTATCAATGTAGATGTAGATGTAGATGTAGACATATCTCACTGACCGCTGCTGATTATTACCGCACAGCTACACCCCAAGCCCGGCTCATAGCCCTGCCACACCACAGTCACTTGGCAGCCATAAAACACCCTGTCCAATTCAGCGCTCATGCACTTTGCGAAATAGTCGCTCGTAATATCGCTTTACTGAATGTGCCGCAGATATGCGCTAACTCTTCGCCAAGGTTAAAGGTGAAAACCATTCAATCACAAGAGGAGTTGTATGAGTGGCCACAATTGCATTCATTAGATGAGAAGCGGCTGTTCCATTCATTGCATTTTTCTGCAGCAGCGAATCAAAAATTTCAGAATTCTGAAAAACAACGGACATTTTATTTCTATCTACCGGCAGTCACCGTCCACTGAATGGATAGTACTATCACAGTACTTATTTCAAGAATGAATACATGGTCCAATCAGGCTGTAATCTAATGTCTGTGCAACCAGTCAGTTTCAACCGCGGATCATTTTCAAAATAACAGAGGTGCAAAAATTTCTGGAAAATGCCCCACGCTTAAAACTGGTTAGTTGCACAGATAATAAAAAGTTACAGCCCCTTGGATCATGTTTTAATTTTCAAGAGACATTGAATCTGACGTCCAACCCCCCCCCCCCTCTCTCCCCACACACACACATAAAAATAAAATTTAGAAAAAGTTATTTCAATAGGAGGATAAAGTATATCTTTAGTAAAAGTTTTATAGTGCTTAGTCTAACAGAAATCTGTCAAGGACAGGAAATCGCGGGGCAGTTGAAAATCTGCAAGAAGTGATAAAAACTAATTAACATAATTTCCGAGCATACATAAGGCTTAGGGCGAGAAATGACCTGTACTTTATCTTTTTCCATTTGCAAGTGAGAGGACTCTGTTACGATAATGTTCGTTTATTTTCATAAATTTGCATTCTATTATGCATACAGGAGAGTTCTGGTAATTAAAAACAGGACGTCTGAAAAATAAGTCCGCACGTAAGTCACGCGTAAGTCCATGCGCTGCTGCCTCTTGCGGATTTTCCCATACTCTCACGTGACGGCTAAGCCAGCGCAGCTGCTGAATGAATAAAACATGTCACGCGGCGTCGCGATCGCGGTGCTGCTTAAGTTCTATTTCGCGTAATAAGCGTCCTTTTGGTAGGTTGCTATTCCGCCTGTGGCTTTTCCTCCAATTAATCAGCAGAAAAACGATGTGACATCGTTATCAGCGCACCAACCAGCTGTTTAAGTACAGAAACTTTTTTTACAAATTTACCAGTTAATCAGCTTTTCAGCTGGATGTACCGTACACTGTACCGCTAAGAAGTTTTGTTAACTCTCTTCTCGTACTCGAAGTCTGTAACAACTGAAATATGAAAGCACTGAATACTTCGAGAATTGTTCAACTAGCTCCCTTTCTGTGTACCTGTGAAGAGGAAACAGTTACTAATGAAATAATTAATTACCAAAAATAAGGATAATTGCAAAATATTTTAGAAGTCACAAAATAGAAATTTTATGGAAGGATTGGTTGAATGTTAAGGAATGCTCATTGGTGCCCTCAGTATGAGACCAGTAACAATGGGGAGCCTAGCGCTGACACCAGAGGGATATTTAGTTCAACGTACATCAGATTACACTGCCAACAGTTTTCATAACAATACCTCACTCAATTCTGCCTGTACCGTGACCCAAGAAGACTAATTATCTTGCGTATCGTAGATTTGGAAGTACATTCAGAAGCATGACGAGCACACAAATACCCCTCCGTCTGCCTTCCAGAAGGACGGAATGAAGGCCACACGCTACACTAAACTAGGCTACACTATACTGCCCTACACCATGCCACGATGCTTGCACTCATTGTTCGCTGTGCTCCAGTCAGGCGGTGGGCAAACTCTTCATGTGCTTGTCATGTACCAGGATTTACCTCCAACTTTACCACGACAGATGTCTTGAGATCGACACAATTTTATGAAGGGTTGTTATGAGGACTCTTAGCAGCGTAATCCGATGATATTCATGGAAGAAACCGTCGCGACACAATAATAAATAATGAATAGTCCCATACTCAGGGAATGAGCGTAGGGGAACAGATGCAGAAATCCTGTACTATGTTTAATGGTAAGGTGCTAATTGAGGGTGGTTTACCGTTGTCTTCCTCCAGGATGTTATGAAGTGTGTGTATCGCGTGGAAGAGTGATGAGTGATTGTACATTGTGCTGTTTGTGTCGTCTTGGATGAAGGTAAGGGGGGGGGGGGGGGGGGTGAAACCGATGCCAGCACATAGCCTACGCCTCTCTCTGACAACCAAGGAAACCGCCGAGCGTAACGTCCCCATCCGACTAAACGATCACCATCATCAGCGTCACATACCCTCACTTCATGAACAGTGTATTTATGTTTGGAATTTAATCCAAGAGATTGGAGCAAAGACTGGTGCTGAAGAATTTTATGCGACCATTCCTCTTCCCCTTGCCGGACAAATGCTGGCAATGGAAATTTATTGTATCGCCGGGATTCGAACCGGGCTACCTTAGAGTCGGGCGCCACCACACATGCGTGCGTTATCGACATTTTTCCCAACAGCGTCACAATTTACAATAACGAAAAATAGATAAATACGGGAAAACGTCGAAGCTTGCTTTGTACAGTGGTTTCCTTGTGGCCAGAAAAACAACAACAATTTAATGTATAACAATGAAAAATGCGAAAAGCTACTCTCCCTACGGAACAAGAAGAAGGCGGCACAGGTGTGGATGTATGTGACTAGTTACAGGTTGTTTTCCTTGTCCTGCAGTTGAGGTCCGTGTACTTCGTCTCGAAGGAAATTCCGTGTGTCGCCGTCACTGGTGTTGTGTTGAGAACGGGGCGATCAAAACTAAATTAGTTTCTGATGCCCGGCACATCCCAGTTGCGGGGAGGGTCTAAGAACACACCGCTCAAGAAATTGGGATAGTATTGGTCCAAGAAGATGCTGCTCAAGAAATTGTCATGGTATTGTCGATAGCACGGATGCTGCGAGTAAAACGTTCCTGTAACAAAGCCCATAAATCTAGAATGCTTGTGTTACAGTAGTGAAGGGACACTGTATCGACATTCCTTTCATCAATTTCACGGCATTACTCATCCGGAAACAAAAGTGGCTGTGTGACAACTGCGTATGATGCCGTGCGAAGAAGAAGGGGAAGCATTTTTCTTATCAAGTGCCGCCCCCCTCCGCCGAAGGTCTTATTTCTAGGGAAAAATGTCTCATTCGGGTTAAAAAGCGGCTTATGGTGCCGTACGAAGAAGAAGGGCATGCATTTTTCCTATCAGCAGCCACACCTCCCAGAAGATCCGCACTCCAGGCGATGTACATCCGTTTCAAGCAGGCGACACTGTCGGCGCAGTGGAGAGTCGGTCATATTAATGGACCTTAGCTATGGTGACGAGTCTCCTTATGTACTTTAATGTAGCTTCAGTGATTCTTATTAATGTTAACAAGAAGCTCAGAATGATGATGGTTATTATTGACGGGAGAGGTGGTTATGGGTCAGATGTCAGGAAACCTCATTACAAAATAGAAGTATTGTATGATTTCTCGTGATAGGACTTAGTTCAAGTATGGATAAGAATTGACCATGAGTTAACGCCACAGCTAAGAAGTGTTTTTATTTCCTTTCAACAGGTGAGTGATCATTAGTATCGTATGTTTGGAATCTAACTAATTCAGGCACACGCTGTTAGAATAGTAGCAATTAATAAAAGTTATCCGAGAAGTGGCATTTTTGGAAGAATTAAACATTGTTTTCGAGAGCGAGTGAAGATGTGCACGGTGGCTGTAATTTTCTACATAACTTTTCGGTTATATGATCGCGTCGCCATTCGTTTTATGCAGAGGTATACAGTCAACAATTCTCTCTTTTAATATATCAAGATAGAAGGATGGAAATTCGTTGATATCGACATGAAATGCCCTCCATGATTCGCTTTACAGCGGATTTCGGATAGTGATGGATGAGGAAAATGCTGGCTGTCGGAAATGATGCTCCTCTTGAACATTCTGCTGTAGCTATAAAACATTCACTCTGCGAGGACAAATTTACATATAAGAAAATTATAGAGATGAATATAGATTGAATTGAGTAAACACATCCTATTATCGATTAATACAAGGTGCTTCTGAAAAGTTCGGTGAATTTTCTCAGAAAATGAAGGAAATAAGATTTACAAACTGCTGTACCAGTATTAGGCTTAGTTGTAGGAAAGGGGAATTCTGTTAAAATTCAGTAAGGGCGCGGTTGGGCAATGAAGTCTGGAGCCACTGGCAGTGTGTGGTAATAGTCGGCAGCCAGTAGGCCAGGCAGAGTAAACATGGCACGGAGCTGCAGCGGCGTATAGCACGTACGATTTGTTTGGAGTGGTGAAACAGCGAGGCAGGGAACTGCCGCGTTGCTTTTATTGCGAGGCGAGGCAGTATGCCAGACCCGAGTGTGGCGATGTGTAAGTGGCTGACGTATGGGAATTTCCCCTGCCATAGTTTCTGTCTCTCTCTGACACAATGCCAGAAGCGAGGGGAAAAACAGTATAAATAGGAACTTTTAGTTTGAGGGGGTGTTCCAGGTCAGTCGAGAGTCAGGTTGCACCTGTGCTGGTCTACGGTTATAGGAGCCAGTCTGGCAGCGATGTTGTAAATAATCTGTGTAAACCTGTACTTTATTTCTATGTACTTGTTCGGGCTGTATTCCGCCTCCGGGGACACAACACCTGGGAGGGACGGAACGGCAGCAGGTTACTTGGAGAATGCACGATCTGCTTGAAAGAGGGCAGTGTCATTAATAAGAATCACTGAAGCTACATTAAAGTACATAAGGAGACTCGTCACCATAGCTAAGGTCCATTAATATGACCGACTCTCCACTGCGCCGACAGTGTCGCCTGCTTGAAACGGATGTACATCGCCTGGAGTGCGGATCTTCTGGGAGGTGTGGCTGCTGATAGGAAAAATGCATGCAGGACGGGCCACATTCGCTTCCCACCTGGCGTACCGGAGTCCAGGCAAGGCATACGCTGCGGGAGGTGCAGCAGCGCTGGAGCAGTGCCGGAGACGGTGGCGGGTGTTGCCATCCGGCAAGCACCACTAGTGGCATCGCATCCAGGAGAGCGCGGGTTCGAGTCTGGTCCTGTCCTGGGAGCAGCAGCGGCCCAGGGCCACGGGTGACCAGTACAACCACTTTCGTCCCATGGTCGGACAGAGCAGGCCAAACGGGGCGGGGGGCGGTGGGGACCACGGATTGTAACAGTCTCCGGAGTCGCGGGCAGCTGCGCGGTGCAGAAGTGCATGTGAAGTGTAAAGTGAGTTAATGATGTCCCATTGGCACCAAATTTCGCCACAATTCTGCCCATCTCACTTTAGACGCGTCACACAATGGGAATGTCGTCATACCTCTCTTACCGACAATGTTATCCTTCTTTTGATATCCACGCGATAGAGGTCAAATTTGCGACACCCAGCGTTGAAATCACGTTGTCTCCTTATGGGTGGCCAAGGAAAACATTTAGGACACACTGCCGCTCAGAATCGACACAAAAAGGCATCAGGAGGTGGCGTAAAGGGTGTCAATAAAATATTCCCTTTCCTTGCGGCGTTAATTGCCGTACATTTCGAAGTCGAAAAAGTCAGTTTGCGTTGGATGAGCAACATGACAACGTCCTTGACAACGTTCGACACTTCTAGCACCCCCGGACGGTTCAGCCGCAGCCTAAGGACATCGTTGGCCTGCAATCACACTGAACGTCATATGACCCGGTTGGGCTGTAGTGTGTAGGGTTACGCTTAACTAGGAGAGCTAATCGGGCGCCTAGAATTGCTACGAGGTAAGGTGAATTTAATGCATGGTTGAACTCTAGCGGGCCCAGGCTCAGGGAGCGCCGCAGGCAGACAAAATAGTTGACCGTTACCGGCCAACCAGTTGCAGAGACAATAAGTGCATCGCCGGAAATGGTAAATCCCAGAGCTGGGAATTTGGACGGCTGATTCTCGCATTGCCATTGAGCAGAACGTATTCTGTTTCAGGAAATGGCAGCGTGTCACACAAACTCAAAGATGGCCAAGTTACTGCCCTTTGAGATTCGACAATAACTCACATCAAGTATTAACGCAGATTTGAATACATTTGCGATCTCAGAAAGATTGGACACTTCCACTGACACAACAGTATGTTAGTAACTTAAAAACAACGAAAGCTAATAATTTGCAGTGACTAAATATTTTCGCAATGAAACGGTGAATCAACAACGTTTAATTGCTTCATGCGATATCAGCATGTAATATCTCAGATGATGCCATTTTACTATAGATATCATTCGTGAAAGTTAAGTACCTATATTCGACGTCTTTTATATCTTTTTCAATATCCAAAATGTTTGTCAGAACACTGTATTCTCCACCTTTAGGTAGCTGATGAATAATGAATGAATACATCATATTTTGTCATACTTGCGTTTTTAATTCATGAAATGTTCACTATTGTGTCAGTAACTTCTTTTAAATGTTGGTTGCAAGTGCTGTTAAACAACAGTGCTAATTTAAAAGTAGTCAGTTGCTTGTGTAAACCGAAAAGAGACCGAAAGATGCCTCTGTCTAGACGGCATGAAAAATCTCGTAATTTTTAGCGTTAAAGTGTAGTCACTGAACGTGATCGCGCTTCCGAAAGAATACTGGATTACTTATTTATGAACCAACAATTACTTTTAGTTTTAAATGATTTAAATGTAATTGAATGGTTATAATATTTAATTTATTTAAATATTTTTAACATATTAGTTTAGTGCTGGAAAGTGATCATGTTGAATCAAATCATGTCTGTAGAGCTAGAGAACGTTGCATTTTTGATAGAGATGGCATACTATTGCCAATGAGAGTTGGACAGTGGCGGAACACTGCTGGAGTCAATTGAAGACTGCAACTTTTCGACTGAACAGCTCAAAGGAGCGATTCTGGACAGTTTTTCGCGACGTCTGGGAGGAGACAGAACTGCCTGTGGAAGTGAGTGGTATTCGATTGTGGAGGTCATTGACTCTGGACGTTGACCGGTCGCCCCATAGTATTACTTCTGAACGAATTTATGTTTCGAGAGGTTTGCATGTGCTCCAGAATAGGACTCTACCTTTTACCGCTTGATTTACGGAACTGAGAACAGACAGATTCTGAGCTACTGATCTTAGCATTGCGTGTGTTAATTTGTGAACCATCGTGTCGAACTGTTTTCAGCTGGCTAATGATTGTGTAGTGTCACCACGTCTATCTTTGACATGACTATTTAGTTTGCGGATTTTCCTACCATTCTAGTAACGCGCTCGACTAACATTACCGCTTTTCATAAGGGTACTTTCTGCCCCCATTTCAACCGAACATCATAGGACCACTTCCCGTTTACATGAGTTGTCATATCTTGAATAAACATTACTCAACGTAATTCTCTGTCGTCTATAACAATTACAGATGTTAGGATAGAAACTTTTTATTAAATTATTCAGTTAACTTTACTTTTTTGTTACGGTATATTGATAATTTTTTACTTATGGACCGTCTGACAGCAACTGAATAAAACACAATTAAAGACGGAATGCCAATGAGAGATGTTATCACCTTCAATAAAGCCCCAACATACTGCATAGCAAAACACCTCCAAAAGTTAGTTACAAAACACTATAAAGTAGAAAACAACATCACAGTGATAAACACAGGAAACCTTATAGAAGACATACAGAACATACAGGTACCACACACAGGATCACTGATTTCATTCGATAAAGAAAATATGTGTACCTCCATCCCTATCACAGGAACAATAGAAATCATAGAACAAAATCTCTCATCCCACAGTAACCTCACCACAGACGCAATAAAAGAAATAACAGATATGCTGAGACTGACAACTGAACAAAACTACTTTCAGTTTGAGAAAGAATATTATCTACAAAGTGATGGACTGCCCATGGGATCCCCAATATCAGGAACACTAGCAAACATTTTCATCAGTCACCTAGAAAATCAGACATTTGAAAAGATAACCACCAATGAAAGTTTCAAAATCATATATTGGTACAGATACGTGGATGACATTATTTGTCTGGTAGATGAGCCAAGAGAAAAAATAGATGAACTCCATTCAGCAATAAACAAAGTTCATCAGAACATAAAATTCACACTTGAAAAAGAAAAAGAAAATCAAATAAATTTTCTTGACATTAACATAAAAAAGAAAATGGGAAACATACATTTAACATCTTTAGAAAACCAACAGCCACAGACACAATAATACATTCCACATCCAACCACCCCCACAGCCCGAAACTTGCAGCACTAAGACACATGTTACATAGATTAAACAGAATGCCACTCAGCAAGAGAAACTATGAACAAGAAATGAGTACAATCATAAAAATAGCTAGGAACAACGGGTATGACACACATGTGGTACACAGGCTCAATCAAAAAATAAAAACACAAATACAGACACAACATTTCCAGAATACAAAAGAACTCACAAGCTGAAAACTTGCAAACACACTCAACAAACACACACAATGACAATACCACGTAGAAAAGAACCAGATGGTACATCATGACCTACACACACAAACTAACACACAGAGTTGCAAACATCCTAAAGAGACAGAGCTTCAAAATAGTATATAAGCTTGGGCAAGCCCTCCAATCACATCTACGCCAGCCAGCTACCAAGAGGGACAAATTCCAACAATCAGGAATATATAAACTTGAATGTCAAAGCTGTGATGCAGTATACATAGACATGACATGCAGGAATTTTGAAACAAGATACTAAGAACATATCAGATGTTGGAAGTATGAAACAAACCATTCCACATTTGCAGAGCATTTAAAACACCATAAACATCATCCTACAAACATGGAACAAGAAATGAAAATAATGAGAATAAGCAACCATAACAAACATCTTTTACAAACGCAAGAAAACTTCCACATCCAGAAAGCCATAGCAGAAAACAAACATGTGATAAGTGAACAAACACACATGAGCACAGCCTCCCTACTATACTTAATAACGGAAATGATAACTTAAAACAAAAAACTCTTCCCCACACCATCTGGACCCACACACGCACACACACACACGCACACACACACACACGCGCACACACACACACACACACACACACACACACACACACACACACACACACACACGTACACGCGCACGCACACACGTACACGCGCACGCACACACGTACACGCGCACGCACACACGTACACGCACACGCACACACGTACACGCACACGCACACACAGTCGCACACACGCACACACAGACGCACGCACACACACGCACAAACACACACACACACACACACACACACACACACACACACACACACACACACACGCACATAAACACAAACGCACACACAAATGCATGCACGAACAGACCACAGATACTTCAATCATTACACTCGAAAGTTTGGCAAAAACATTCGATCTTAGGCAAAAACATTTGACAGTCGACAACAGAAACCAAAACATTCCATTGAAACAAGCGTTCAGTTCATAGTGCTGTGGAATGGGAACAAAACAACCCAAATTGGTATTCATAAGAAGAAGAACAACACCAAAAATGCAACAGGAGCGTAATATATAAGAAATTGTCCACTCAACCTGTAAGTACAGTTCAAAACATTACTACTTGATAGGAAATACCAACCACCAGAACTGTTTATAACCTATAGGCACAGTGACAAAAATATAAATTACATAGCTAACATATGTACATATTCCAGGCCACTGATGAAGCCTTGCAGAAAATAAAGGCGAAACGCGTATAGCACTAAAATTGTTTTATTCAGTTGCTATCAGACGGTCCATAAGTAAAAAATTATCAATATACCATAATATTACACGCAACTGAGGAAGAAAGGACTACAAAAGTTACTTTTTTGTATTTTATTAACTCGCAATTCTAGCCGGTGCATAGGCTATTTGACTGCAGGATCCCAGCTGCAGGTTATTATTTGCTGTGAATTAGCTGCAGGGCATGAAAGCAAACGTGCGGGGTTCCATCCTAGGACTACACCGAGAAATTCCTTTTAAACCAAGTCGCGCATAGTCCAAATACCTAAGGTATGACCAATATCAGGCAAAGTCGCAACTGGTTTGCTCGTATGAGATGCTGTTAGGCAGGGCAACCAAACAGCAACAGCTGGAGGTATCGTCGCAAGCGGGACCACAATATTTGCTCTGGGTATACAGGGTTCAGCCACTAGGGACCTTTTAAAACCAGTAGGATAAATATGAACGTCATCCGAAGCAGCAAAGGGTGTTTGTGCATTTTCAGCCTTCTTTTTGTTGTTCACAGAAGGGTGCAAAATTTGCATATGCATGAATAAAATGGCAAAGTGTCTTCCCAAGACCCCACAGTTCGACAACTCCCTAGGTGCCACCCACCCACATTTTTTGAGCACGTTAGAAATGTTCTGGTCAGAGACTTCGTCACCCACTCAGTTAAGTGGTGTCTCGCGGCTTATCTATCGCCTAAGGGCAGGCATACCCTACGGCGCCATTTAATGTGGCTGCATTGAATGATACTGGGCATTAAAGCTTTTAGCAAGCAGTAGCTACTAACTGCTTTACCAGGAACGAATAGTAGCGGTTGTCTAGTCAGCTTTCTTCCTGAAGTGTCAATTGTAGGAGGGCTCATAATGTGACACAAGTGAGGTACCTTGTATTTCTAGTGAAGTCGTAAGACACATTGGTCTTCCCGGTTCGCTTATTTCTTAAGATTACCGTGCAACAACAGTTAGTCACGCGCACGGCGCAAGGCGCCCGTGTTTTCTTCGTGCTGTGCGTAAAAATTCATGGCTGCCACTGAGCTTTCTTCCTTTATAGGAGCCATGTAGACAGCACAAGGAAGAGAATCTGCATTCGTGTTACCTCTTAGTGATAGAATTCTGACCTATCTGTACTCGAATACAGCACCCTGTGTGTTGTTTCTCTTTGTTGCGTCCATATGACTTTCGTCTATGGGTAAGAGCCAGAAGCAGCAAAGGTGTTGAAACAAAACGACTTGATGGTGCCCAAATGGTAATGCAGAACTTTGCATGCCCGAGTGTTTGAATAAAGCTCAGAAGATTTATTCTGATAAAAATTTAAAGCAAAACTATTTAGTTTAGATAAAAATATGCCACAGTGAGTTAATAGAGTATACGACAAATCACAGATATCATTCAGAGAAGAAAAATAAGCAGTGGAACTTACAGTATATTTCGGTGATTCGTTTGAACGGCATGACAGAACAAGATGACATGAAGTCATCACGCGATTCATCAAGGAGTAACGTGAGACACATGATGTTATTAAACTGGTAAGTGAAACAACTGTAACTATAGAAAGTAAAATTACAGGGCAAGTGAAAACACGGAATTAAAATAAATAGCCGAGAACCAATTACTAAAATAATAAAAACTGTAGAATATTCATAGGTATCGTGTGCTTTTCATTCCTGACGTATATTCTATGTATGACTAACTAGTCAGCGAAATAGCGCATTAATTGTCCTCCAAAATCGTCTATGGAGGTAAATTCAGAAGACTGTTGTTCTCGTTCCGTAAATTTGTGATTGTAATTTTTTTTGTCTTTTTCACTTATGCCACTAAAACAGCTCCCAAGCTGAGCTGGCGGATAGTCATTAGAATTTCTGCGCCTGCAATATTTCTATTATTCACTTAACATAAATATCTACTTGTCATATGATTTATCCAAGAACGTATCAGAGATTTATGAAGAAAATGTCAACTGCTGAAAAACAGTTGTGCACTATCACAATCATTTACACAGTTTGTACTTTTTTGATCGGATTCTTTTTCTAATTATTGTTTGGCCCACAGTAGATAGCCTTGTACATCTGCGTAATGAAGGTGAGTGCGTTTCCCCAGAGGTCTCTGTCTCTCCAAGGAAGAACGTGACAATCAGTTTAAATCAAATGGCTCTGAGCAATATGGGATTTAACATCATCAGTCCCCAAGAGCTTAGAACTACTTACACCTAACTGACCTAAGGACATCACACACATCCATGAACGAGGCAGGATTCGAACCTGTGACCGTAGCGGTCGCGCGGTTCCAGACCTAAGCGCCTAGAACCGCTCTTCCACTGCGGCGGGCAGTACTCAGTTTAGTCTGCTAATATACCGAAAAGGGCCATTTCAATGTCTGCCCGTCAGTTTATGTCAGAAAAGTGTTTGCAAGTGGGGGGAACTGCCTACCGCATTGGTCAACACAACAACCACTTCCGTCTTAATTTAAGGCGCTGTCGTGAGGCGCATACCATCGATATCTGCTTCATATTGGCCGCCCGTCGTCAGCAGTGCAGCTAAGGACCGTGAGCTACAAATTATGGCTGATAGGCTGTGTGTACTTTTATAAGAACTGGCCAGCTAACGTAAGCGGTTACACTGAGTCCTGATAGACTGATCCTAGACTCTGCTTTTTGTATTTTCATGACCCAATAATGACCTTTACAGCGCTGTCTCACTTGGAAATAATTAATCACGATAGCACACAGATACAAGACACTGTGAGCAACGTAAAACCGGTATTCACAGCTTATGTAACTGAAAATCGGAGTGTAACCACCTTTAAAAACCTCTTAAAATTAGTGAGCGTAAGTGTGGTTAGCTTTAAATACGGTACTACGGAATGATTCCTGTTGACTGTAATCAGAATACTTCAACCCGAAAACAGTCTCACGAAAATAATTGAATACTCATATGCTTAAAGGAGAACATCTGCGTATAGTGTTGCAGAAGCAGAAGACTATCAGTACCACGTCGTGCACAAATTAGTGAGTGAGAACAACAATACAACACCGTATGAAAAAAATATGCCGTAGCAACTCCCCGGCCTGATGTCATCGACAAAACTCATCTTTCACAATCTCAAAATTTGTATGTACAGGGAGCGGGATATTTATTATTCGTTGGATACACTGTATTTAACTGAATTATTTGATTCTCTGTATCGTCCATTACTGAACTGGCAAGTGGGATGTTGGCAACAGTTGTGCCCAGAATGGAGTGGTGTAACATGTGCTTCAAGATTAAGCACCGAAATGAAATAAATGACAGAATAGAGCGTTTATGAATGAACACAAAACTGAACAGGTGCTCTGTATTAACCTAAAATAGTCAAACAGTAGGAATACACTACGTGGGCTTCACAGTTCACAAGCACATGAATCGAGTTTCTAGCAATCACAGAAATTTAAATTTTTTTATACGCGTCTTCCAGTAATCCGTAAAATAATCTGAAATTCAGGGGAGAATGATGAAACTAAGTGTACAACGAATTAGACTGAGTAACTATGACACGTTCCTCTAATCAGCTTCCAACTTAGGAAAAGCAATATATCTCTGAACCTCTGTTAAACCACGTGATGAAATACGAGAACACACTCGCAGTACATCACCAATAAGACGAGAAATTAAAGCATTTATTTGTGCAGGTACTAATATCTTGCGAATGACAGTGTTTTGCTCGTTGCGTATTAATAACACTTCAAGTGACTGTAATGGTTTCACAAGATATCCTACTGCTATCACCACCTCCGTACTGCCTACATTTCATCGCCGCAACGTGCAGGACACGTGTGATCCAGTCGGACACCTAGCCCCTCGAAAAACCTAGCACTTGATTGGCTGGAACTAAACGAAACTCGCCTAAGATGAAACACTCGCCTACCACACTGCTTCACAAAAAGTGAGCACAAAGAGCCCGATGACCTATCAATACCGATGTGGCCCAAAAAAATTCCTCTCTTCTGCTAACCTCTACAACACAGAGTTGCACTTGCAGCCCACGTCCTGGATTATTTGGTGTATGTACTGCAATCGCTGTCTTCTTTAGTATATCTTTTATCCTCTAAACCTTCTTCCAGTACCATGTAAGTTACTCCTTGATGTCTTAACAAATGTTCTATCATTCTGTCCTTGTTGTCAGCGTTTCCCATACGTTCCTTTCCTCGTCGATTCTGTAGAAGACCACCTCATTCCTTTCATTATCAGTTCACCTAATTTTCAACATTCTTCTGTAGTATCACATTTAAAATGCTTGGATTCTCGTCTGCTTCGGATTTCCCACAGCCCGTGTTTCACAATTATACAATGTTATGCTCCAAACATACATTTCAGAAATGTATTCCTCAAATTAAGGCAGATACTTGATACTAGCAGACTTTTTTGGCCGTAAAATCCCTTTTTGCCTGTGAAAGTCTGCTATTCATGTCTGTCATGGTCATTTTTCTTCCAAAGTAGCTGAAATCCTCAACTTCACCCACTTTGTTATTACCAGTTTTTATGTTGATCTTTTCGCAGTTTCCATTTTTTCTACTTCCCATTACTTTCGTATTTATTCGGTTTACACTCATTGCATATCCCGTACTAATTAGACTATTCGTTCCATTCAGCAGATCCTGTAATTCTCTTTCACCTTCACTGAGGATGGCAATGTCATTCGTGAATTTTAATCCCACTCTCAAATCTTTCTGTTATTCCGTTATTGCTTCTTCAGCATCTAGATTCAACAATAGGGGCGGAAGACTACATGCTTGTCTTGTATTCCTCTTACACTTCTTACAGCGTATCTTTGCGAAATGTATGCTAAAATTATTTTGCAATCTGAAGCACTGCAAATAACTGTTTCATTTTTATTTCACACTGGTGCTATTTCTTTGAATTTCATAAAACCGTTGCTTTAATGCCCACTCAATATCAGCTCAACACGCTCGCATATATGCAAATGACGCAAAAACTTTTATTGGATGTAGTGATGTTTGATATTCTATAAGACAAATATTTTCTTCTGTGTACTAATATGAGTGCTGATACAAGAGAAAGGCGAGAATCAAATCTGGTAACGATTCAGTTTGTCCGCTGTCGTAATGAGAGTGATGTTTGATATTCTCCAACTAAGACAAATATAGTGACGGAAAAAAAACCGCAACACCAAAAAGTAATTAACGTAGGGGAATGAAATTTCAGTAATACATTTGTATAGGTAACATATTTAAGTGGTTAACATTCCAGGACCACAGCATGATGTAAGCGCCAGATTAAACATTCCATATGCGAAATGCTAGTACACTAACAACTGGTGTAACAGACCAGAATTCTGTTATACAAGTGCCGGATGTCGGACTGAGAGTTGGAAATCATGCCTGTTGCACTTGGTCGGTCAATTATATGACTGTTAATGCTGTTTTTACATGACGCTGGAGTTCTCGCCCGATGATGTCCCATGTGTCCTCGACTGGAGACAGATCTGATGATCTAGCAAGCCAAGGCAAGTGACGGCACTCTGTAGCAAATTACGACACTCTGTAGCAAATGACGACACTCTCTGTAGAGCATGTTGGGTTACAACAGCGATATGTTTTCCCGTTGAAAATCTCCCCCAGGAATCCCGTTCTTGACTGGCTGCACAGCAGGTCAAATCGCCAAACTGACGCACAAATTTTCAGTCAGAGTGCATCGGATTACCATGAGAGTGCTCCTGCTTTCATACGAAACCGCACCCCGGTGTACGTCGTGTGTATCTATCACGCAGACAGTTTGCTTCCAGGCCCTCAACTGGCCACCTTCTAGCCAAAAGACGGTCATTATTGGCAATGAGGCAGAACCAGATTTCATCGGAGAACACAAGAGACTTCTACCCTGCACTCCAGTGAGCTCTCGCTGAAGTCGCAAATGGCGGTGCTTTGGGGTCAGTGAAAAAATGCACGTCTGGCTCGGAGCTCCCCATGAGGTAACCGATTTGTAACAGTTCGTTGTGTCACTGTGCTACCAACTGCTGCTCAGATTGTTGCTGCAACGCAGTATGATACGCCAGAGCCATACGCCGAACTCGATGGTCTTCGCTCTCCGTAGTACTACTCTGCCGTCCGGAGCCCGGTCTTGTTGTGACCGTTCGCTTCCGTGACCACCGCTGCCAGCAATCACGTACAGTGGCCACATTCCTGCCAAGTCTTTCTCCAATATCACAGAAGGAACATCCAGCTTCCCATGGCTCTCTGACGAGACTCGGTCAAACTCGGTAAGGTGTTGGTAATGGCATCTTTTACGCCTTAAAAGCATTTTAGAAAAAACGTCATTTTGCTTTTTGGAGTGCGTGATTGATGCTTTTGTAAATATTTTTTGTTTATTTATAGACGGAATCGCATGTTTATGACACAGTCATAACCGGTTTCGGCCATACAATGACCATCTTCAGATACTAAAATAATCCATCAGAAAATTTATATTAAAACCTAAAAATAAGTGCAATACAGTATTTAACCACGCTTGTTAGTAATGTAACTGAATTTAGGCGAAATACATATAGTTCATACCTAAAGGCGGCATACACTGAACACAGGTTCATGCGTTGTCGAGCTAGCTATAAAATGTAAAACACCGGTCTTATATACATATACAAATTTCGTTATAGACAGTGCAGATGTCAACAACCTCTAAGGCGGAGGAGCGTGCCTTCCACCTGCAGCAGAGCACTACACTCGTCGTCCTGCCCGTGTCGTCCCTGTCGTACCAATGGACAACGGCATAAACAGGCAATAGCCGGAAATACAGCGCCATCGGGCGTCAGAAATACTCTGCAAGTTCTACTACTATTTTTTTCTATAGCAATGTTTTCTCCTTTTTCTGAAACGTTATTTTACTGATTTACGATCTGTTATCTTAAATTTTATGTACATTTGACCTAAATATTAACAGTAAATTTGTGTATTTTAGGCTTTTGAAAAATTAATATCTTATAGAGGACGCGCGCATCTAGCGCAAAGAGGGTGAACAAAATCTAACAAAATTTTTGTATCTGTATAAGAAAAATGGTTCAAATGGCTCTGGGCACTATGGGACTCAACTTCTGATGTCATTAGTCCCCTAGAACTTAGAACTAGTTAAACCTAATTAACCTAAGGACATAGCACACATCCATGCCCGAGGCAGGATTCGAACCTGCTACCGTAGCGGTCTCGCGGTTCCAGGCTGCAGCGCCTAGAACCGCACGGCCACACCAGACGGCATCCATATAAGACCGGTGTTTTACATTTTATAACTAGTTTGGCAACGCATACACCGGTGTTCTGTGTATGCCGCCTTTAGGTATGAACTATATGTATTTCACATAAATTCCATTACATTACTAATAAGCCTGGTTAAATATTGCACTTATTTTTAGGTTTTAATATATATTTTCTGTTGTATTGTTTTAGAATCCGAAGATGATCGTTGTATGGCTGAAACCGGTTATGACTGTGTCATAAACATGTTATTGCGTCTATAAATAATCCAAAAATTTTACTTAAAAGCATTCTTCACTAGCTTCAACTCACCACGAAACTGACACAACCGTTAGAGCGTGTTCTTAAAGCAAACCTGATCTGCACCCCATAGTGGAGGTAATAGCGCCACAATTATCCTACTGCCGCGAAATTTGAACAGACATCGTCTTCTAGAAGCACAAAAACGCGTACCAAATTTCGTTAATGTTGCACACCTCCTTCTTGGCGTGGGGATTTTTTCCGTTTGAGTATTTTCTTTCGAGTATTAATACAAGAGACAGGCGATAACGAAATCCGGTAACGACTAATTTTTTCCTCTGCCGTTATGCACAACTCACTTAACATGTTTAATGTAAAACATTCTCGCGAACTTTAGTTTGCGCTTTAATGCAGGGTGACAGAGCCCTCCTGCTTACTGACTCGATGGCCCGTCTTGACAGTGACAACCTTTACGTCATTTGGCATTTTGAAACCACATGAGGTATCAATGACTGAAACAGTAGTCTAACTCCTTCCTTATCGGTTCCACCATCTACAGATGCAGTTATTATTTTCTTCCTAAGGCTAGAGCCACTGTAACTATAAAATATCTTTTGACGTTCAGCTCGCTGAAGGGTGGTGACACTTTTATAGGGTAACTACAATGATGAGTTACCTTCCAGTTCTATGCCACTAAAAATATCGTTGGCATAATGTATAATATTGCCACGCAATCAGCACAAAGAGCCAGAGTGAGGAGAGAATCGGCGGTATTTGCGTATCGCACACATCGCGTTGTAACAACGAAGCTGAAGTCCACTATATGTAAGCACAACTGTCCGAAGTCCATCAAATCACACAGTAATGGAATTTACATTCTGAAATACAGCTTGATCTACAGGAAATATGGGTGGTTAGCACAATGGCAGTATTCTCATAATACAACTGCGAATGAATTTCCAACAGAAACAGTTTCCGAGACAACTAATATAAAAATTGTTACGTTCACGGATCATCAAATGCTCTTGAGACCACAAGACGGCTTCCTCTCGGATTACCCAAACGAAAGATTGCACGTGTGGAATACCCTAAAAGCTGCTGAATTAAAAAAAGAAACTTGTAATGAGTGAGCATCAATTACAAAAAATTAATGCCTCCCTCCAGTTGCGGTTGAGATAAATCCTGCAGACATATTTTGATGCTGGTGACTATTGACTGGATATTACATATATGTGATGTAGGAAAAGAATCAGGAAGTCTTAGAGCTATTTCATAACAAATGCGTTATAGCAGACATATTGTACTAAGACAACGAGGATTCACTTATGTCACTATGTTACAGCGACAGCGTAACGAAAGTTGTGACAACTAAAGTAGTTGGCTTATTTCCGTAAATCACTAAATTTGTCACTCTGAAATGCCTTGAAAAACAGGAATGAGTGATTTTATGATTTTAGATGAATTCTGAACCCAATAAAAATTTATGTAATCAAATGCGCAACATCCAAGGTTACATTGATATCACACTCGAAATGAAGCGAATCGGACTATTTACATCTCCATATGAAAAATTTTTGTTTTAAAAAAGTAATTAAATACCAGTGTACGTGAAGATGTCTAAAACATACGTCGTTATTAAAATACATTTTAATTTTTTTAAAGCGAACATATTTATCTCGTAGCATGCGTAACGAAGTTCCAGATTCGTTTGGATTGTGGTACCGTAATTTTCCATGCGCAAAATGAGTTTCATTCAACCTATCGTATCGAATATTACATTTGCTACTTCATCGGGGTGTGAATTTCTTCCCTCTTCACTAGTTGACGGCAACTATCGTATACACCACTTCATTCACTTAATGTTTAATATGATTCCCTTTTGTTTAATTGTTTCAGCTCACTTTGGATCAATATATAAGTTCATTTTCAGTTCTTGTTGTCCACGAATACCCCCTAAGGGTACAAATACAGATTTTTTTTTTATCGTATGTGCAGGTGTGCTACTATCCGAAATGTTGCGAGATTTTTGTATTGGCAAAAAATCATGTAAATGTACTACGGCTGCTATCACTACAAGACTTGACTAACCAATCTTAAGGGATTTTCTGTAGTGTCACCAGGTTCAAAAAATGGTTCAATGGCTTTGAGCACTATGGGACTTAACATCTTAGGTCATCAGTCCCCTAGAACTTAAAACTACTTAAACCTAACTAACCTAAGGACATCACACACATCCATACCCGAGGCAGGATTCGAACCTGCGACCGTAGCAGTCCCGCGGTTCCGGACTGAAGCGGCTAGAACCGCACGGCCTCCGGGGCTGGCAGTGTCACCAGAAATGAACGATCTCTAGCTGGTAGATCCAAAAACAACACATGCAAACAATTATTCTGCTATTCTCGAAAACTTCGGAGGTGTACTTTAGCTATATACTGTTCTTTCTACATGATCGAACGATGCATAACTAGTGTAACACTTTCTCCGGGAAGCAATCCGAGAACGGAAATTTCGAGGATTTGTGACGAAACAATTCATGGCTTTACACCACAATAATAATCTGCTCACATTTCCGTTTTTGTTCTTGTGTTATTGGCAAAAAAGGATGATGTTGCTCCAGTCACCATATTTGCCAGACGTGGCCCCATGTGACATTTTTCGTTTCCCAAAAAGAAATAAGACTCATTACTGAGAGAACTAACAAATTTGCCAAATCCAGAAGTATGTCGAGGATGGAAAAAACATTAGCGTTAGTGCATAGTATTCAATGAAGACTGTTTTGGAGGATATATCATTATTGAGACGAATAAATAAAATTCTTTCCTAAACTATTCTGAACATAGCTCGTAGTCAAAGAGCTCAAAGAGCTACTATGACTGTCAATTTTTCCCATCTACAGGTAAATGTGAATAGCCTTTAATTTTATCACTTCTTGGAAATGGCACAGACATATATTTACATTCTATTACGATTCGTGTAGATATAAATAAATTGTTTTACCGTTGCAAGTAGTTTTCTTTATGTTAAAGAAACTTAGCATGCGTATGACTTTGTGCAAGAGAGAGAGGTGACGCTGTGGTCAGTCACTGGAAACGAGTTCATGGAGACAAATTACCCACTCGCCGTCTTGATTTAGGGTTATTATGGTTTCTTGAAGTATCTCCATGATAGAACCCAGTGCCGATTTACTTCCTTATCCTGTAAACATGTTTCGTTAATAATGACGCTGTCAGTAATGAGAGGTAAAGATGTAGTGTAACCTTTCTTCCTTTCATCAGCTTATGTACTGCGTATCCTAACATACCTAGTACAGAAGTAGGAACGTGATATCGTCCGGGAGAAGAGACGTGAATCACTAAATGGGTATTTTTTTATGTTACATGAGGCTCGTTCTTATCATAAACGTAATTCTGCTCAAAGAACAGCTCGGTAGATACTTTCACTACTATAAGCGTTGTCAGATAGAAATTTAAAGTTCTTGTTTATTTCTCTGCGGAAAGCGTTCTTGGTATTTGAATTCGGTGTAAGCAGAAGATTTCATATTGCTTCAAATGGCTCTAAGGAATGTGGGACTTAACATCTGAGGTCATCAGTCCCCTAGACTTAGAACTACTTAACCCAAGGACATCACACACATCCATGCCCGATGTAGAATTCGAACCTGCGATAGGAGCAGCAGCGCGGTTCGGGACTGAAGCGCCTAGAGCCGCTCGGCCACAGCGGCCGGCGATTCCATATTCCAGAGGAAAATATTAACAACTACATCCTTCGATATGCGTGGTGTCGTTGGAGCAATGCTCAGGTATGTGAAGGGACGATTCGAGATGATAAAATCTGGTAAACACCGACTCTAAAATGCATAACTTAAGAGCTATGAGTACATCGTCATATTCGATGCTGTTAACCAAATCTTATACTGCAAGCTCTTTGCTTTCAATATTTTTAGACGTGGTAGTAAGGACATGAGCAAGAAAAAATTCAAGCAAACAGGGCCTTTAGAGTCCACACATTGGGAGCTATGAGCACTTTCTCACCTTCGCTACTGTCAAACACATCTCTTCTACTGTACAAATGCCCATGGGTATACATTCTAGTGTCTGTACTAATGTTCTTTGCACTGATTGATCGTTCTGGTCGAGCTGAATGTTGACCATTCCTAGTGGGACATCCTGTATTTCCTATTCCCATTTTCACTCATTCTGCACTTGACAAATATGAGCAAAATGGACCTACGTATTGCTACGTAAAAATTCAGAAGTCTCTGATTGGCTCAGTTATGTTTTAGGCTGTACACTTGGGCTTCAAGCATAGCATACTGAACTGCTCTTTAAAAAAATCGAAACAGGGCCACTGCGCATTGCAAGAGCAGCCCTCATTCGCTGCACAATCTTTGTGGACACCGACTGATCTGTCTGAATGATAAAACTTTCTCCATTCTTTTACATGATTTCTGATGCTGTTGCAGTTACATCTCTGTGGTCATTTTCAAGTGAATAATGAATTACATTACATTCTGTAGCATGGTTGGTTACCACATAATAAAAATGTTGTCTAAAAAGTGTCTCCAACTTTGTGAATAATGTTTGGGTATTAATTGTTCTTGATCGACATAGGTGTACGAGCGACGTACGAAGCACTATGGCAATATTTGAACTCAAGACGTCGGAAATACAGTCTGTTAAGTAATAGAGTGGTTGGAATTATACAAAAATGGTAAGATATATCGTCTTATCTCTTTCACAGCGCACTAGAGATAATCTTTCTCCTTCATGAAATGTTCAAAATGCATTAATTCACTTTCAATTCTTGAATGAGATTTGCACGCGTTTACCGACGTTTTAAATGCACAAAAGATGTTATAAATTTATTAAAGATCTTTGATGCCAACTGCCAAACGTTGGTTCATTGACAAAAATGAAGACTGGGTACTGCAGGAGGACAATTATACAAAGCACTGCAGCAGTCTGACTGGAAAAAGGATAAATGTGTGTAGGTACTGCATTGGTCTTCACAGTGGCCTGACACTAATCCTACTGCAATTGTTTTGATCTTACATCAAAAAGAAGCTGCAAGCAAAATGAACTTTACGTTGAAACAGCAGGCCCACCGTAAATTCGACGCATTTGGAGCTCTCTTCCACTTGAATGAGAGGAAAATTTGGTTTCAAGCATGACTCGGCGATGTCAAGCAACTATCGACGTTGCGGGTAACTGGATTTATTATTAATTATAATTACATTTTACTTTTGTTCATATATGGCGTATGTACATGTTTTAATTTGTTGCCAAATTATTTTTCCACTGATTTACTCGACCACGATCTTACTTAACAGGCTGTATGTCACTGTACATAGTAACATGGAATTTCTTCAAAATTTCTGTTTGTGTAATATATAAGTTATGTACAAACAAAAATTAACACATTTTGCTCAGCATGCGTGTTCTTTTTTCACCGATTGTAGTAGTGAAAAGTATTATAAAATAAATACCTAATAAGTAGTGAGTCAAAAGGCTGCAAGGTATTCACACAGCCACTTCGTCAACAGCGGGGTTCAGTAACATTCCAGTTATGAAATCCTTTTTCATATTTGCTATTACTCAGGACATATCGTATGGATGAGACAATTAATCGAACAGTTAATGACTTAACGACTCTAGCTTTGTATTTTCTTAATAATTAAAACTACTATATATTATATAGGTAATATCACGAAATTATAGCGAAAATAAGTTTTTTCTTCCGGGAGGGGGGGGGGGGGCAGGAGGAGCCGTCGTCCATCTTTTATCTGTGATTTTCGAGTTCTTCTCATATTCCAGTCCCCCAGATTTTCTACATGGTTTAACACTACATGTGAAACGTTTCGGTTGTCTTCTTTTCCGATTTTACCGTATTCCATTATTCATTTAGCTACAGTTCTGTGCTCTAAGCGTACCCTCTCAAAAATTTCCTCCCCAAATTTTGGCCGATGTGTCACACTACTAGACTTCTTTGGAACAGAAATACCCACTATGGTTATGCTAGTCTGCTTTTTATCACATCGTTGTCTCGGCCTTCAGGTGTTATTTTTCTTCCAAGGTTGCAGGAATATTTCATTTCATCTACTTCGTGATCCCCAATTTTTATGTTAATTTTATTGCTAATCTCATTTTTGCTGCTCCTCATCATATTCGTTTTTCCCTTCGGTTTACCCGCAGACCATATTCTGCACTCTGTTCATTCCGTTCAAATTATCCTGTAATTCCACGTGACTTCTCTCACTGAATATAAAAATGTTATCAGGAACTTCACCAATTGTGTGCATTCACACTGAATTTTAATCCCATTCTTGAACCTTTCTCTGCTTCCGTCAGTGTGCCTTCGATGTGCTCGTTTACTATGAAGATTAGTCTAAATCCCTAATTTACACCGTTTTTAATCTGACATCTTCCTTCTTGATCATCCATTTTATTGTTCCGTTTTGCTTCTTGTAAATATTGTTTATTATCGGTCTTACTTTATGGCTTACCCCTCTTTCTCTCAGAATTTCGAATATCTTGCATTATTTTACTGGTATCATATAGGACAAAAATTATTGGAGACGACTGAGATTGGGGTAAATGCAAGATACAGGAAGGGAATTGATTGGATGGGCTAATAGGAGATCAAGAAATGAATTCAGGAGATGCTGCATAAAATTATTCAGAAGACCGGTGACGATTTCCCAAACTAAATGTTCAATGAACCTGTATTGCACCTGCATTGCAGGTGATTACTTTTATGTAGTAGCGCCACTTCCGATGGCTGCGGATCCTTAGTCCCAGATAATGTCACTGTTACTGTCTTCAAACGCTTCTTATGTGTTCGAACAATATAGAATCCTACCTCTTATTTTCGGGCAATCTATTACATTTATTTATACTTACGATTTAGAGGCTGCTGAAATTGCTTTTACGTCCAATGACTGCATCTTGCTTTCAAAAATTAAATACATGTTGAATGAATTTTATCCATAGTAGATGCTGTTGAGCTCCGTGACTGTTCCTTTATAAGGTGCAGAAAAATTTCCGCTACCTGTCACAATAAAAGGTTATTTATTTGTCACACGACCAGTTTCAGGTTTGTGCCCATCCTCAGGTGTTCATACGTTTATGTACATGTTTATATTGCTGGAGATCACTGTATAAAAAAAATGCTGGTGACTAAACAGATACAAGTTACACAATTGTAAGTGGCAAGGCAGCATTTGTCGAAAATATATCAGTACTTACATAGAGATTAAGCATCATTATTATAATTACGCTGTGGTGACAGATTTTCCACTTATTTGCACACTTGTTATCATTTTCAATTCCATATTTCAGTTTTATAAAGTTTAGCAGCATATGTCACTATTACAACATGCACTCGTGAGATACACTAGGTTACATACAAATATGTGGGCTATGGTTAAAGAACTTAGTCGTAGCAGGTGTAAAGATGTTGCTCATACAGAAACATGTAAGTTATGGTCAAAGAACTTGCTAGTATTATTTCACAAGAACGATTTTTCCTAAACCCATCTTGACTGTGTGTCAATAGATCGTTTTCTTCGATGTAATTCATAATGTTAGAAGACAATATATGTTCCAAAATACAGCTGCAAATCGACGTTAACGATATGGGCCTGTAACTAAGTGGATTACTCCTACTACCTTTCTTGAATATTGCAGTGACCTGTGCAACTTTCCAGTCTTTGGGTATGTCTTTCGTCGAGAAACGGTTGTATATGATTGTTAAGCATCAAGCTAATGCATCAGAATACTCTGAAAGGAACCTAATAGGTATACAGTCTGGACCAGAAGACTTGCTTCTATTAAGTGATTTAAGATGCTTCATTACTCCAAGGATATTTACTTCTTTACTCATGTTGGCAGCTGTTCTTGATTCGAATTCTGGAATATTTACTTCGTTTCTTTTGTGAAGGCATTTAGGAAAGCTGTGTTCAGTAACTCTGCTTTGGCAGCATTGTCTTCGTAAACATCTCCATTGTTATCGCGCAGAGAAGGCGTTGATTGTTTCTTGTCGCTTTCATGCTTCTCGTAGGACCAGTATCTTTTTGGACTTTCTGCCAGGTTTCGAGACAAAGTTTCGTTGTGGAAACTGTTATAAGCGTCTTGCATTCAAGTCCGCGCTAAATTTCAAGCTTCTGTAAAATATCGCCGATCTTGGGAATTTTGCGACTGTTTAAATTTGGCATGTCTGTTTCGTTGTTTCTGCAACAGTCTTCTGACCCGTTTTGTGTTCCAAGAAGGATCAGCTCCGTCGTCTGTTAATTATTTGGTATAAATCTTTCAATTGCTGCTAATACTATTTCTTTCAATTCAAGCCACATCTGGTCTACAGCCGCGCGGAGTAGCCGTGCGGTCTCAGGCGTCTTATCACGGTTGGAGCGGCACCTTCCATCGGGGGTTTGAGTCCTCCCTCGGGCATGGTTGTTTGTATTGTCGTTAGCGTAAGTTAGTTTATGACAGATTAAGTAGTGCGTAAGCCTAGGGACCAATGACCTCAGCAATTTGATCCCATAGTCCTTACCACAAATTTCCAATTTCTGGGTTACAATTATAATATTAACTTGGAAGGAGTGGAGATTATCTCTCGGGAAGGCGTCAAGTGAATTGTTATCTGCTTTTTTGAATAGGTATATTTTTCGTTTATTTTTGGAGAATTTGAGGGTTACAATTTTCAGTCTTGCTACGACAACACTGTGTTCACTAATCCCTGTATCGGTTTTGATGCTCGTTATTAACTCAGGATTATTTGTTGCTAAGAGGTCAAATGTGTTTTCACAACCGTTTACTATTCATGTGGGCTCATGAACTAACTGCTCGAAATAATTTTCAGAGAATGCGTTTAGCACAACTTCGGATCATATTTTATGTGTACCTCCGGAATTAAACATATATTTTCGCCAACATATCGAGGGTAAATTAAAGTCACCACCAACTATAATCGTATGAGTCGGGTACGTGTCTGAAATCAAACTCAAGTTTTCTTTGAAGCTTTCAGCAACTGTATCATCTGAATTGGTAGGTTGGTAAAAGGATTCAATTATTATTTTATTCCTGTTGCCAACAATGACCTCTGCCCATACTAACTCACAAGAAGTATCTAATTCAATTTCTCGACAAGATAAACTACTTCCAACAGCAATAAACACGCCACCGCAACCGTGTGTAGCCTATCCTTTCGGAACACCGTTAAGTTCTTCACAAAACTTTCAGCTTAGCCGGCCGCTGAGGCCGAGTGGTTGTAGGCGCTTCAGTCCGGAACCGCGCTCCTGCTACTGTCGCAGATTCGAATCCTGCCTTGGGCATGTCTGCCTTGGGCATGTCTGAGATGTCCGTAGGTTAGTTAGGTTTAAGTAGTTCTAAGTCTAGGGGAGTGATGGCCTCATATGTAAAGTCTCATAGAGCTTAGAGGCATTAACCCCTAACCTTTCATCTGAGCTTATATCCGGCTTTAGCCAGCTTTCAGTGCCTATAACGATTTGAGTTTCAGTGCTTTCTAATAGCGTTTGGAGCTCTGGTACTTTCCCAATACAGCTACGACATTTTACAACTGTTATACCAATGGTTTTTATATCTACGTTCTTCCTGCGTTCGGCCTGCACATTTTGTGACTGAAGCCCTTCTTGTATTATCCCGAGACCCTCTAACCTAAAAACCCACCCAGTCCACGTTACACAGCCCCTGCTACTCGTGTAGCCGTCTCCTTCGTATTAGTGAACACCAGACCGATCTAGCTGAACTCGAAACCCAACCACCCTTTGGCGCAAGTCTAGGAATCTGCAGCCTACATGGTCGCAGAACCGTCTGAGCCTCTACTCGGCTCTGTACCAGTGGTCCGCAATCGGTCCCGTCGACTATGCTGCAAGTGGTGTGCTCTGCTTTCATCTTGCCAAGCAAGACTGGCAGCCTTTACCACTTCTGTTAAACGTTAGAAACCAGAGAGAATCTCTTATGATCCAAATGAGACACATCACTGGTACCGACATCAGCAACCACCTGCAGTTGGCTGCACCCTGTGCTCTTCATGGTAAACAGGAGGACCCGTCCCACATCTGGAATGACCCCAACCGGTTCGCAAAGGGGTGCACATTGATTTTCTTTCCCTTCTTGGCAGCCATGTCCCTAAGGGGCCCGTTAACGCGCCTAACATTGGAGCTCCCAACTATCAATAACCCCACCCTCTGTGATCGTCCGGACCTTGCAGACTGAGAGATTTCCTCTGAAATAGGACAGCCGACACCATCTGGCTCAGCGACAGCTTCAACCACAGACAGCACCTGGAACCTGTTTATCAGACAAACCGTGGAGGCCTTACGTGCGGCCGCCTGGGAAGTCTTTCGCGGCCTTCTACGGCCCGGGGCGACCTCCCACTCGACCACAGGTGATGGGTCAACTTCAGTGCGAACAGTAACTGGGCTGGCCACTGGTGAGGATCGATCGGAGGACTCGGACGTGATGGACGTCCGTTGGATCCCCATAATAATAATAATAATAATAATAATACGAGCAATAGTAACAAATACATTGTATTTAAGGAATATCAGTGCTATTAACAACGTATTAAGATACTCGTTATGTTCTTGTTTTGTCGACCTGGAAAGTGCATTTCATAATGTCAAATGGTGAAAGACGTTCGAAATTCTGAGGAAAAAACGGGTAAGCTATTGGGAGAGGCGGATAATATATAACATGTACAAGAGCAGAGAGGGAATAATAAGAGTGAAAGACCAACAACGAAGTGCTTGAATTGAGAAGGGTGTCAGACAAGATGTAGTATTTCACCCCTAGTGTTCAATCTATACATCGAGGAAGAAATGATAAAAATAAAAGAAATGTTCAGGAGTGGAATTAGAATTAAGGGTGAAAGGATATCAACGATAAGACTTGCTGATGACAGTGCTATCCTCAGTGAAACTGAAGAACAATTACAGGATCTGCTGAATGAAACGAGTAGTCTAATAGGTACGGAATAGTGAGAGTAAATCAAAGAAAGAGGAAAGTAATAAGAAATAGCAGGAATGAGAACAGTGGGAAATTTAACATCGGGATTGATGGTTAAGAAGTAGATGAATTTAAGGAATTCTGCTACGTAGGCAGAAAAATAGCCCATGACCGAAGGAGCAAGGAGTACATCAAAAGCAGACTAGCACTGGCAGAAAGGGCATTGCTGATAAAGAGAAGTCTACTGGTGTCAAACATAGGCCTTAATTTGAGGAAGAAATTTCTGCATGGACTGTGGGAAAACCAGAACAGAAGAGGATCGAAGTATTTGAGATGTGCTGCTACAGAAGAACGTTGAAAATTAGGTGAACTGGTATCGTAAGGAATGAGGAGGTTCTACGCGGGATCGGTGAGGACAGAAATATATGGAACGCACTAACAAGAAGAAGGGACAGGATGATTGAACATCTGTTAAGAAACGTGTGACAAACGGAGGAGGAGCCAAAGTGGGGCAGTAAGTTGGTTGATAAGGGAAACGCTTAGTAATAACAGGGTAAGATCAGATGCAGGCTACAAGCTAACTTATTCCATAGCTGCATTGCTGACATGAAAAAGGATATGGAGAAAGATTTAGTATCAGCAGAGTTACAATCCAGGTGCTGACCTATTTGATATTGAAACTTTAATAATGGGCATTTGAATTGTGAAAGGAGGTAGTGAGGACATCACTGATTAAAAATCAGATTATGTAATCAGAACACTTTAAACTCACATGATCATCTATTGCATCCAATCTAAATGAGTGTGGGAAGTGTATGAAACATTTAAAGGTTGCACATATATCTTCCGCAACCATTCATAGCTAGCCCCTTTCACATTAAGAAATGCAGAGCTAGCTGTCATTATTTGAAGGAAAAAAAAAAAAAATCCTGGAAGTGGTTTATACACATCATAAATGTAAGTAAATATTTATGTATTATTTCAGCTTTGGCATTTAGTTACATAAACGATATCGACATGATTGTGTAAATGCTTCAGAATGCGATTAATTTACGGTGTGGTTTCCCAAAGTCCCACACACTGATAATGTACCTGTCACACAAACACAATAGAAAACAATAATAACACATGAAGTTTATGATAAACAATGTACAACAGGACGGAAGAAAGAAATTAAAGAGGTAGTTAGTCAACAGACAACAACTGACGCTTTGACATGACGGACATTCTTCTGACACAGGCTTCATAACTGAGACAGACCAGGATTTGGTCAAAGGATTTCGTTCTGTTTTGTTAATAATTATTATGTGACCTCAATGTTAACTAATTTTTGAGTGAAGAAAGCTAAATTTGTAAAGTTGTAAGCTTGATGCTACACGCCAAAGTCTTTCCACAAACGTTTGAAAAATTGTAGCCTCTTGGACGGTTGTTGCGCAAAAGTTAGAAGGCACTGCAAGGGTTTGTTACAGTAAATTCACGCACTAGAACAGTCACTGAAGTTTTCCGAACGCTTCTAACTTCTATGGATCCCTATACTTAAGGTTGCGAGAAATTCCCTAAGAGAATAGGGGGAGGAAAGATACACTTTTTTATTTATTCTGTTTTAATCACATAAAATTAATTGACAACTATTTTTGAGCAATAAAATCCTGTTTTTACATTCATGTTTCATAAGTTTCTTATAATTTCATATTTAGCTATTTTAATTATGAAGTTACATATACTGACTTTCAGAAAACCATCGTACAATTTTTATTTGATTTTATGTTTTCAGCTGGGGTCGCAGGTTCGAATCCTGCTTCGGGAATGGATGTGTGTGATGTCCTTAGGTTAGTTAGGGGGTTGGGGTTGTTTGTGGGAAGAGACCAAACTGCGAGGTCATCGGTCTCGTCGGATCAGGAAAGGACGGGGAAGGAATTCGGCAATGCCCTTTCAGAGGAACCATCCCGGCATTTTCCTGGAGCGATTTAGGGAAATCACGGAAAACCTAAATCAGGATGGCCGGACGTGGGATTGAAGGTTAGTTAGGTTTACGAAGTTCTAAGTCTAGGGGACTAATGACCACAGATGTTAACTCCCACAGTGATCAGAGCCATTTGAACTATTTTCTTATGTTTTCATTTTTAATTCATATTTATAATCAAAAGCACCTGTACTGTAAATTTCCTGTAAACCACATGAAGTCTTAATGTTTTTACAAGGGTCTTGGTCACTTTAGGTCACCAAAATTGACACTACGGGCGTAAATTCTGTTTGCCATACTTAACTATTATATAGAACCGCTGGCTCGGCAAAAGATCACTACGCAAAGACTGGAAAGTAGCACAGGTCACACCAAGCTCCAAACAGGCAATATGAGTAATCCACTCTAATTACAGGGCCATATCGTCAACATCGATATTCAGCAGCAGTTTGGAACATACACCGTGTTCGAACTTTATGAATAACCTAAAAGTTCTATTGAGAAAACGTTGTTCTTGTGAAACACAACTAGCTCTTCACACACATGAAGCATTGAGTGATAGCGACAAGGGATTTCAGATTGACTCCGTATTTCTAGATTTCCAGAAGGCTTTTGACATCATACCTCGCAAACGACTTGTAATTAGATTGCGTGCTTATGGTATATCGTCTCATTTATGCGACTGAGTCATGATTTCCTGTCAGAGAGGTCACAGCAAAGTCATCGAGTAGAATAGAAGTGATTTCTTTTATTCCCTAAGGTAGTGTTCTGGGCCCTCTGTTTCTTCTCTGTGTAAACGATGTAGGAGACAATCCGAGCAGTCGCCTTAGATTGTTTGCGGATGATGCTGTCGTTTTCCGTCATCAGAAATTCAAAACAAACATCAAAACGATTTAGATAAGATATCTGCATGGTTCGAAAATGGTAAGCTTACCCTATATAATGAAAAGTATTACATTATCTACACGAGTGCTTAAAGGGATCCTTTAAATTTAGGTTAAACGATAAATCAGTTAAATTTAAAAGGCGTAAATTGAACTAAATATCTAGGAATTACAATTACGAACTACTTAAATTGGAAAGAACACATGAGGAATGTAAATCATTGAGTGCGTTTTATTGGCAGAACACTTAGAAAATGCAGCAGATCTACTAAAGAGACTGCCTGCACTAAGCTTCTCTGTCCTGTACATCGAGAAATTTCAAAGAAGAGTAGCAGGTTTTGTATTATAGAGAAATAATGGAGAAAGTGTCACTGAAATGATACAGGATTAGGGTTGGACATAATTAAAAACAAGGGCGTTTCTTGTTGTAGCGGTAACTTCTCAGAAATTACAACCACCAACTTTCTCCACCGAATGCGTACTTTTTCTTAGGGAGAGCCGATCATCATGATAATATAAGAAAAAACAGAGGTCGCACGGAAAGATATAGATATTTTTTCCCGCGGACTGTTCGAGAGTGGAATAATTGATATTAATTGTGAAGGTAGTTCGATGAACCCTCTGCCAAGCACTTAAATAGATTTGCAGATTAGCTGTGTAGATACAGATATACATATAGATAAAGAAAGGTCACCATAGCGATATTTTGTCCGAGTGATTATGCTGGAAACTTGTTCTACCGCCTCTGGCCTTTAAAATGGCCTTAATTCGGCTAAGCTGTGAGTCGACTTGTTTCTTCAGGCATGCCATATTCAGCTGAATCCAGTCGTTCATTTTTAGTTACCGTAGATCTTCCGAACTGTAATGTGTCGATTGTCTCAAATAGACCCTGATATTTTCAGTGAGGTGAAGATCAGATGTAGCAAGCGAGTCGAGTTGCGATAGTGTGCCTAAGTGTATGTTAACCAGGAACGTATGTGGGCTGCCTGTGAACACGACTGTTATTGTACTGAGTGTCCACAGAATACTCTTAATGAAAACGTAGAACGAATGGTTACATCTGACACCTAGAGCATTGGAATTAGCATCGTGTCCATGTTAGTATGATATAGTGGAACAAGCTTTGGTGCGAAACACACGGTTAAAACATCACCGCACCGTGTCGGCACTTATGAGGGGCATTCAATAAGTATGAAACTTCCTGGAAGATTAAAACTGTGTGCCGGACCGAGACTCGAACTCGGGACCTTTGCCATTCGCGGGCAAGTGCTCTACCATATCAGCGACAAACTCCGCTGCATAGTGAAAATTCTCATTCTGGAAACATCCTCCACGCTGTGGCTAAGCCATGTCTCCGCAATATCCTTTCTTCCAGGAGTGCTAGTCCTCCAAGGGTCGCAGGAGAGCTTCTGTGAAGTTTGGAAGGTAGGGGACAGGTACGGACAGACGTAAAGCTGTGAGGACGGGGCGTGCGTCGTGCTTGGGTAGCTCAGGTGGTAGAGCGCTTGCCCGTGAAAGACAAAGGGCCCGAGTTCGAGTCTCGGTCCGGCACACAGTTTTAATCTGCCAGGAAGTTTCATATCAGCGCACACTTCGCTGCAGATGAAAATCTCGTTCTGGATTCAGTAAGTAATTTAACACATTTTTGTCAGCAAATTTCGGTTGATGAATGAATAATTTGTTGTGGGACGTCACGGAACATTCCCTCCGCAGCGCCTGTGGTTTCATAAAGTTCCGATACGTGGCGACGCTATACGTAGTCTCCAAAATGGCGTTTGTAACGGAGGCGCTTTCCTAGCAGAGAGTTTTCATTCTTTCTTTTGGCGGAAAAGTAGAGTATCCTAGACCGCATGGGTGCTTGAAGAATGTCTGTGGAGACCTGGCAGTGAACAAAATCATGTTGAATCTTTGGCCGAGGCGCCTGTCATGATCACATAAAATCGCGCAAACCTGTCCGTTTTCCCGCATGCCGGCTGGCCGCACACAGCTTTGGCTCACGTTATGTTGGAACGGTCTTACTCTCTCGTTCGAGGTGATGTGTGGATCAGTATCAAACATCTCGCTACACAACTAAGTGTCGCTGTTGATAGAGCTGAAAAATCGTCCACCAGTTGGGGTACGCAAAGTTGTGTACCCGCTGGGTTGTTTGCCACCTACGCACCTCCAGACTTCCATTTGTTTGGCCCAATGAAGGTGCCACTCCGCAGGAAACAGTAAGTGGGCAATGTGGATGTTATTGATGCACCAAGACGTTGGCTGTAATGTCAACCAATAGAATGGCATCATGAGGGCGTACTGGTCCTCAATGGTGACGTAAGGCCGTCACATTGAACGGAGATTACGTTAAAAACAGCCAAAAGCGTGGGGAATAATATAGTATATTGGACTCCTGAATGAAACCAACTTGCTTTCAGTAAATATAAATAAATAAATAAATAGAAATAAAAAATTGTTGCGTTACTTATTGGACCACCCCCCGAAAAGACACACTCTACATAGAGTGGTGAAGTACCGCATACTTCCGTTCATGGCTCGGCACTTTGATCATATGAGAACTGGCAAAATCGCAACTCATCGGCCCACATTATTATCCTGCAGTCTTCTACTGCCCAGTGTCTGTGTTTGGCCCATTGAAGACGTGCGTATTTCTGTGCCACTTTTAGTAGTGGCAGGTACCCGAGTCTAGAGGTCTATTACATGCAGTTCCTTTCGGAATGTTTGCTCAGAAACTAATCGAGATAGATCTGCATTAACTGACATTAGCATTTACTATCCGGTTACTTCAGACAAGGCGTAACACTCGTGCCGAGTTTGTCAGAATATTTTTGCAGCCAGGTCTTACGCCTTGTTACACGGTTGCGATTCATACAGTGTTCTTTGGAGACACGTTGCGCAGTCACCGCTGACATCCCAGCAAATCGGACATCTTTAACGGTGTGGATACACATAAGTTGAAATACGATAGCTCACTTACACATTTCTCTCATCGCCATGTCGAAAACTCTTTGTTGTCATTAGTCTTCTGACTGGTTTGATGCGAACCGCCACAATTTCGTCCCCTGTGCCAACCTCTTCATCTCGTAGTAGATTTTGTAGCCTATGTCAGCAATTATTTGCTGGAAATATTCCAATCTCTGTTTACCTTTACAGTTTTCACGGTGCACAGCTGCCTCTAGTGCCTTGAAAGTGATTCCAGTATGTCCGTGACGTCTTAACATATATCCACCATCCTGTCCTCCTTCTCAGGAGAACCTTCTTGTTGTGGATTGGCAAGACAGCCAATCCACTATGAGAGGAAGCCGAAAGGCACGCGTTGTAGCTCACGCAGGCTGGCGTGAGGTTTGGAACAGGTCAAGGAAGTGAGACTAACAAAAAACGTACGTAGCTGCTGGAATACTTAACTTTAATCCATAATTGGTGAACATCGCTCTTGACGGTACATGTTTTACAGCATCAATAGTAACTGGTAATGGCGCCTTGCTAGGTCGTAGCAAATGACGTAGCTGAAGGCTATGCTAACTATCGTCTCGGCAAAAGAGAACGTATTTTGTCAGTGAACCATCGCTAGCAAAGTCGGCTGTACAACTGGGGCGAGTGCTAGGAAGTCTCTCTAGACCTGGCGTGTGGCGGCGCTCGGTCTGCAATCACTGATAGTGGCGACACGCGGGTCCGACGTATACTAACGGACCGCGGCCGATTTAAAGGCTACCACCTAGCAAGTGTGGTGTCTGGCGGTGACACCACACTTCTTATTTTATCATTCCACCTAATTAACATTTTTCTGTAGCACCTCATCTCAAATACTTCGGTTCTCTTCTTTTTTGCTTTTCCTAAGTCCATGTTTCACTACCACATAATGCAGTGGTCTAGACGTACATTCACAGATATTTCCTCGTCATATTAAGACCTGTGTTTGATAATAGTAGACTTCTACTTTGTGATCACCAATCATTTTGTTAAGTTTCTCGCTGCTCTCATTTCTGCAACTTCTCATTTCTTTTGTCTTCCTTCGATTTTGCCCCTACGGGTCCGGGTAAGAATAGGCCCGAGGTATTCCTGCCTGTCGTACGAGGCGACTAAAAGGAGTTTCAACCGTTTCGGCCTTCCATGTGATGGTCCCCCTTGGGGTTTGACCTCCATTTTTCAAAATTCTACGGAAGTACGAGCCTTTTGGGGAAGGACACCTTACGTGGTGTACCACTGGTCCTAAGTGCACTAAGACCTTGGCACTCAGCATTGCACCGGCGTTGTAACCATATCCACTATTCCTCAAATTGGGCCTAAACGCCTGATGGGTTGTCCAAGTTACGCCCATAGTGCATCTCCATCTGCACCAGCGATCATGATGGACTTTCCATGGCACCAGAAATCCAGCACGGTAGCCAGCCCGTTGTGGTGGGGTCGTCATGTACCCTCTAAGTTGTAGCCCCCTGACAATACAGGGATCGTACTGCCGATACCTGAGCTGCACCCTCCCCATGTCGGCCAAGGAGTGGATGCCCGTCTCCTTAGGGCATCAGGACTCCCGGCAATGGTCATCCTGCCAGGTGGCCCTTGCTGCGGCTGGGTGGCGCCCGTGGGGAGAGCCGCTGGTCGGAGTGGGTGGTATCGGGGCGGACGTTTCGCAGATGAAATGTCAACACACATCAGGTCGCTCTGCGGCCGAGTCTTTCAAATGAAAAGGTACCGTTTCTAGTTCTGGTTCTCCTGCCCTTTCCCCCTTGGCCACTCCATGGGAGGAGGGACAGGCCCGCCGGCTTGGGGCGAAGTACTTCCCCCGCTATTTGGTCTGTTCTCGAACCGATGGGGGACATTCGCCATCTCCAAGCCCATGTTCTTTGTTCAGCACATTGAGGACATCTTCAGGGAAATAGAGGCTCTCAGCAAGATGCGTTCAGGGTCCGTTCTTCTCAAGACCACCTCCGCCACACAGTCGGCGGCGCTCCAGGCGTGCGACCGCCTAGGGGACATCCCAGTATCCATTGTCCCACATCTGGCACTAAATAGGACGCAGGGGGTTATTTTTCATCGTGACCTCCTGCTACAATCTGATGAGGAGCTCAGGGCCAACCTGGAGCGCCGAGGAGTGCATTTCGTCCGGCGAGTCCAGCGCGGCCCCAAAGACCGTCGCATCGACACTGGGGCCTTTATCCTCGCCTTCGAGGGGGACGTTCTCCGGGAGAAGGTAAAGGTGATGTGCTACCGGTGTGACGTGCGACCGCCTCCTATGCGCTGTTTTAGGTGTTTGCGCTTTGGGCACATGTCGTCACGGTGTGAGGCTGAGCCCCTTTGTGGCGATTGTGGACGTCCTCTTCGTGAGGAACATACATGCACCCCACCACCTCGGTGCATTAATTGTCCTGGCGTCCACTCGCCTAGATCCTCAGACTGCCCCGCATATCAGAAGGAGAAGAAGATATAAGAAATCAAAACTTTGGATTGGCTCTCTTATTCTGAGGCCAGGAAGAAGTATGACCACCCCTATCCTGTGCCATTGACCACTTCGTTTGCCTCAGTTGTGTCCACTCCTTCCGCGGTATCCTCACCCCTATCCTGTCTCCCCTCCGCCTCCTCCGCCCATCAGGGGGCTCTGCCTCCGCCTCCCAAATCCCTCCCTTCCAACTCCTCCTCCCCTGTGGCCCCCACCCCCTCTGCCCCAGGGGCCACCCATCCTCCTCCTCCTCCCCCCACGCCACCTGAGAAGCGATCCTCTTCTCAGGCGTCCATCGGGGAAACGTTCCGGACCCCACCTTCCGAGGTCCGGTGTTCCAAAACGGACCCCGCGCGTAAGGACCTTCTTCGGGTCCAGCCCACCATCACTGTGCCTCCTCGGCCTTCCAAGAAGGCCTCCAAGAAGAAGTCTCTATCCCCCTCTCCACCCCGGCGCGTTTCGTCTGACGCTCCATCCGTGAGTCGCTGCTCCTGGCCGTCCTCAGTTTCGCCGGGACACTCTGCTGCCAGGCGCTCAGCTGGCCTTACGTCGGCAAACGATGCTGCCCCTCCTACACAACCAGGGACAGCGGCCGCAGCTGGCGACGAGTCGATGGAACCGGATCCGCCTCCCGTCGGTTGTAGCGTTGTTCCCTCGCAACCTGGCCATCCGCGGCCGTCGAGGTGACCAGCTCTTCCCCCGTCTCGTTCCCCCAACTTTTTGACTAGCGATGGCGTTGTTTCATTGGAACATAAGAGGTATTCGATCTAATCGGGAGGAATTACAACTGCTCCTCCGCCTGCACTCTCCGCTCGTCCTTGGTCTCCAGGAAACCAAGTTGCTCCTGACTGACCGTATTGCCTTTACCCACTATACCTCGGAGCGGTATGACCTCACCCCTGTGGACGGTATCCCAGCTCATGGTGGGGTCATGTTGCTTGTTTGGGACGATGTCTATTACCATCCCATCCCACTGACCACCCCACTCCAAGCAATAGCTGTCCGCATTACTCTTTCTGCTTTTACTTTTTCAGTTTGTACCATCTACACTCCACCGTCATCTGCTGTTAGTCGGGCTGACATGATGCACCTGATCGTTCAGCTTCCCCCGCCGTTTTTATTGTTTGGCGACTTCAATGCCCATCATCCCCTTTGGGGCTCTCCTGCATCCTGTCAAAGAGGCTCACTCTTGGCGGATGTCTTCAACCATCTCAATCTTGTCTGCCTCAATACTGGCGCCCCGATTTTCCTCTCGGACTCTACTCATACCTACTCCCACTTGGACCTCTCGATCTGTTCTACCACTCTTGCACGTCGGTTCGAGTGGTATGTCCTTTCTGACACCTATTCGAGCGACCACTTCCCCTGTGTCGTTCGTCTCCTGCACCACACCCCATCCCCACGTCCTTCGAGCTGGAACATACCGAAAGCTGACTGGGGACTTTACTCCTCCGTGGCGACTTTTCCGGACCACGATTTTCCCAGTTGTGACAGTCAGGTCGAATACCTCACGGCTGTTATCATCAATGCTGCCGAACGTTCCATTCCTCGTACTACTACTTCTTCTTCACGTCGCGTTTCCGTCCCCTGGTGGAACGAGGCTTGTAGGGAAGCTATCCGTGCTCGACGACGAGCTTTACGCACCTTTCGCCGCCATCCTACGTTGGCGAATTGTATTGAATACAAACGACTGCGAGCGCAATGCCGTAGAGTCATCAAAGACAGCAAAAAAGCTTGTTGGGCCTCTTTCACGAGCTCCTTTAACAGTTTTACTCCCTCTTCCGTCGTTTGGGGTAGCCTGCACCGGCTGTCGGGCATTAAGGCCCACTCCTCGGTACCTGGCCTGACCTCAGGTAATGAGGTCCTTGTTGATCCTGTGGCTGTCTCCAACGCCTTTGGCCGCTTTTTCGCGGAGGTTTCAAGCTCCGCCCATTACCATCCTGCCTTCCTTCCCTAGAAAGAGGCAGAAGAGGCTCGGCGACCATCCTTCCACTCGCTGAATCTGGAAACTTATAATGCCCCCTTTACTATGCGGGAACTCGAACGTGCGCTTGCGCTGTCCCGGTCCTCTGCTCCGGGGCCAGATGCCATTCACGTTCAGATGCTGGCACACCTTTCTCCGGCGGGCAAAAGCTTCCTTCTTCGTACCTACAATCCCATCTGGACCGAAGGTCAAGTCCCCATGCGTTGGCGTGACGCCGTCATTGTTCCTATACCCAAACCCGGGAAGGATAGACACCTTCCTTCTAGTTACCGCCCCATTTCTCTTACAAGTTGTGTCTGTAAGGTGATGGAGCGCATGGTTAATGCTCGGTTAGTCTAGATACTTGAATCTCGACGGCTACTTACTAATGTCCAATGCGGCTTTCGTCGCCGCCGCTCCGCTGTTGACCACCTTGTGACCTTGTCGACATTCATCATGAACAACTTTTTGCGAAGGCGCCAAACGGTAGCCGTGTTCTTCGACTTGGAGAAGGCTTATGATACCTGTTGGAGAGGAGGTATCCTCCGCACTATGCACAGGTGGGGCCTACGCGGTCGCCTGCCCCTTTTTATTGATTCCTTTTTAACGGATCGAAAGTTTAGGGTATGTGTGGGTTCCGTATTGTCCGACGTCTTCCTCCAGGAGAACGGAGTGCCTCAGGGCTCCGTCTTGAGCGTAGCCCTTTTTGCCATCGCGATCAATCCAATTATGGATTGCATTCCACCTAATGTCTCAGGCTCTCTCTTTGTCGATGACTTGGCGATCTACTGCAGTGCCCAGAGAACATGCCTCCAGGAGCGCTGCCTTCAGCGTTGTCTAGAAAGCCTCTACTCATGGAGCGTGGCAAATGGCTTCCGGTTCTCTGAAGAGAAGACGGTTTGTATCAACTTTTGGCGATATAAAGCGTTCCTTCCGCCATCCTTACATCTCGGTCCCGTTGTTCTCCCATTCGTGGACACAACTAAGTTTCTAGGGCTCACGTTGGACAGGACACTGTGTTGGTCTCCACATGTCTCTTATTTGGCGGCCCGTTGTACACGTTCCCTTAATGTCCTCAGAGTTATTAGCGGTTCATCTTGGGGAGCGGAACGCACTGTCCTGCTTCGCTTGTATCGGTCCATCGTCCGATTGAAGCTGGATTATGGGAGCTTCGTCTACTCGTCCGCTCGGCCATCCCTCTTACGCCGGCTCAACTCCATCCACCATCGGGGGATACGTCTTGCGACCGAAGCCTTCTACGCTAGTCCTGTTGAGAGTCTTTATGCTGAAGCTGCCGAGTTACCATTGACCTACCGGCGCGACGTACTGCTGTGTCGGTATGCCTGCCGGCTGTTGTCTATGCCCGACCACCCCTCTTACTAGTCCTTCTTCGCCGATTCTCTCGACCGTCAGTACGGGTTGTACGTGTCTGCCCTGCTGCCCCCCGGAGTCCGCTTCCGTCGCCTGCTTCGACAATTGGATTTTGCCCTCCCTACCACCTTCAGAGAGGGTGAGAGCCCGACACCACCTTGGCTCCAGGCTCTGGTTCATATTTATCTCGACCTCAGCTCACTCCCGAAGGAGGATACTCCGGCTGCAGTGTATTGCTCACGGTTTGTCGAACTTCGTGCTCGACTTGCCGGTCACACCTTTATTTACACCGATGGCTCCAAAACTGACGATGGTGTCGACTGTGCCTTTGTCGTCGGGGCCGCCACCTTTAAATACCGGCTCCTCGACCAATGTTCCAGCTTTACGGCCGAGCTTTTTGCTCTCCATCAGGCCGTTCAGTATGCCCGCCGCCACCGCCAATCATCGTATGTACTCTGCTCTGACTCACTCAGTGCTCTTCAGAGCCTTGGAGCTCCCTATCCGGTCCATCCCTTGATTCAACGGATACAGCAGTCCCTCCATTCTTTCGCTGATAATGGTGGTTATGTCAGATTTCTGTGGGTTCCCGTACATGTAGGAGTGCCTGGGAATGAGGCTGCAGATGCTGCAGCCAAGGCTGCAGTCCTCCTGCCTCGGCCAGCCTCCCATTGTGTCCCGTCATCTGACGTTCGTGGGGATGTATGTAAGAGGCTTGTGTCGTTGTTGTGGGATGCTTGGTCATCCCTCCAAGGAAACAAGCTCCGGGCAGTAAAACCGCTCCCAACTGCTTGGACACCATCCTCCCGACCATCTCGGCGCGAGGAGGTCCTTCTGACCAGGTTGCGGATTGGGCATTGCCGGTTTAGCCACCGCTAGCTGCTCTCCGGTGACCCAGCCCCGCAGTGCCCTTGTGGTCAGGCATTAACAGTGCGCCACGTTTTATTGTCGTGTCCCCGTTTTAGTCAATTTCGTGTTGTCCTGTCCCTGCCATCTACTTTACCGGATGTTTTAGCTGATGACGCTCGAGCAGCTGCTCGTATTCTGCGTTTTATAACTTTAACTGGCTTGTCCAAAGACATTTAACCTTTTTACTTATTTTATCTGCATCTTTGTCAGGTCCTTCTGGTGTCCCCCCATCCCCTTGAGTTTTACCAGATTCCATGTGCTCTAACAACAGTGACTGGGCGCTAATGACCTCAGCAGTTGAGCGCCCTTAAACCCAACCAAAAAAAAAAAAAAAACTTCCTTCGATTTACTCCCATTCCAAACTCGATATTCACTGGACTGTTCATTGCATTCAGCAGTTCTTGTAATCCTCCTCCTGTTTCACTGAGAATAGCAACGTCATCAGCGAATCTTATCATCTATATTCTCTCATCTTGAGTTTTAATTCCACTCTTGAACCTATCTTTTATTTACGTCATTGCTTCTTCTTTGTACAGAATGAACAGTAGAGGCCGAAGACTACATCTCTGCCTTACACCGTTTTTAATCCGAGCATTTCGTTCTTGGTCTTGCACTCTTATTGTTCCCTTTTGCCTCTTGTAAATATTGTATCGTTGGACGATTTTTTCTGGTCGACAAATCCTATGAACGTGTCTTGATTTTTCTTTACCCATTATCAACAATAATATTGCCTCCCTGGTGTCTTTACCTTTCCTAAAGCTAGAAAGCCAAACTGGTCGTCATCTAACACATCCTCAATTTTCCTTTCCATTCTTACTGCTTTGATCTCATACAAACGAGTGGTACACAGCCACCACTTCACTATCATAACTTTCGGCAACGATGTAGGGTCACACAACCATATGACATCGTCTACAACGCTCAAATGCGACTAGTACGCTCTCTGAAGTGCGTTACTCATGATTTTTTTCCTGCGTTCTTACAAATAACACCGAAAATAATTTTACCTGTGGGGATATGTAGTTTTGTATGCAGCTGAAATATTATTCCTGAGATGTATTCCTCAAAAGTGTTCTTGAGCTATTCAAAGAATTCTAAGATGTAATTCTAAGAAAAAGACCAAGATAAAATTTACTTAGAGCGAATCACGAAACTATCAACAAACGACAAGCACGATTTGCTGACCACTTGAAACGAGTGAATGGAAATAGACTCACGAATGACATACTTGACTTTTTCAAATGTGGTGCAACGTTGTGATGCATTAGTTTACTCGCACTAAATTTAGCCGGAAGACGCTTACGACAGACATCTCTTCCGCAAGAAAAGGCACTGGCAAGCAGAATAATCGACGCGAGAAGCTAAAAACAAGGCGCTGACAGAGGAGCACAAACAAGGCTATCACAAAGAATGAAGATAAAGCGTAGCTCGCCCCAAATGCAGCAAGGTTTAACCTACTCCGAGACAGCGGCGCCCTAGTACTGCATTCGACATTGCATCTGACTTACATAAGGCGTAGCAGCAGTCGCTCCGCAATCGAGTGAAGCACAGAGAGCGATTAGGGTACTGGACCCTCGGCTGCACTGGGCGAATTGCCAGGGGCGTGTCCAACTCAACGGGTGGCCATTTTCCTGAGGACTGCGGCAACGGTGGCCGGCACTTCGTGCGCGAGTCGCCACTCAGCGGTGCAGCTGCGACACTACTGAACACACTGCAGTTTCTGCAGTTGTCAATGTTTCTGGAGCATTAATTTCCCACTGTTTAATATGTACCTACGAAACTGGAAGCAGTATTGACTTGGGACTTCGTGCACGTATTCCGGTAAGTGGAGATGCCGTCGGTGACACTATTCTTGATGATCATTTGAGGCCCCTCAGCGGCATGGAAACCTCAGCAATCTGGTGATGCAATCAGTAAGATTAGTAACAGTTTCATTAAAGGAATTTAAAGATCGTCTGTGCAACCACATAAGCATTTCGTTTCATGGATTATAATAGAACGTGGATGGTCTGTAACGAAACATTTCTTACACTGCTTTCTAGATATAAAGACAGTTCAGGTTGGTTTACATCAGGAATAGTATTAATGGGATCCAAATTACTATGATTAGGATATAATTGCACTGGAGCTAGCTACACAGTAACTGAAATCGATGCGCAGTAAACAGATTAATGTTTACGACCAATGCTGCACTTTCTCCTATCTGGGATCTAAAAACAGTCCATTACAAAAGATTTTGAAGTGAAATTTTATTTACGGTATTTCACGTCCGATTCGTGCGTACATTAAGAAGAGCCGTCTGCTAAAACATTTTTGAGGTATTCCTTTGTTTGGCGTTGTTGTCTCTGTTGGTTTGCTGCACTATACTTTTCTTTGTGTGTAATGCGATGTTGTGTACCATCACTACTGTTTGTTCATCTACTTTTCGCTAAACCTGTTTTTGTGTGAGTAATGCTGCAGACCTAGCCCCAAGTTTTCACGTTATATAAAACTTTTCTCTTCACCTGTGGTTTGTCTTGTGTGTACTGCGTCGTTTAATTACGTTAAAATGTATTTACACTCCTGGAAATGGAAAAAAGAACACATTGACACCGGTGTGTCAGACCCACCATACTTGCTCCGGACACTGCGAGAGGGCTGTACAAGCAATGATCACACGCACGGCACAGCGGACACACCAGGAACCGCGGTGTTGGCCGTCGAATGGCGCTAGCTGCGCAGCATTTGTGCACCGCCGCCGTCATGGTCAGCCAGTTTGCCGTGGCATACGGAGCTCCATCGCAGTCTTTAATACTGGTAGCATGCCGCGACAGCGTGGACGTGAACCGTATGTGCAGTTGACGGACTTTGAGCGAGGGCGTATAGTGGGCACGCGGGAGGCCGGGTGGACGTACCACCGAATTGCTCAACACGTGGGGCGTGAGGTCTCCACAGTACATCGATGTTGTCGCCAGTGGTCGGCGGAAGGTGCACGTGCCCGTCGACCTGGGACCGGACCGCAGCGATGCACGGATGCACGCCAAGACCGTAGGATCCTACGCAGTGCCGTAGGGGACCGCACCGCCACTTCCCAGCAAATTAGGGACACTGTTGCTCCTGGGGTATCGGCGAGGACCATTCGCAACCGTCTCCATGAAGCTGGGCTACGGTCCCGCACACCGTTAGGCCGTCTTCCGCTCACGCCCCAACATCGTGCAGCCCGCCTCCAGTGGTGTCGCGACAGGCGTGAATGGAGGGACGAATGGAGACGTGTCGTCTTCAGCGATGAGAGTCGCTTCTGCCTTGGTGCCAATGATGGTCGTATGCGTGTTTGGCGCCGTGCAGGTGAGCGCCACAATCAGGACTGCATACGACCGAGGCACACAAGGCCAACACCTGGCATCATGGTGTGGGGAGCGATCTCCTACACTGGCCGTACACCACTGGTGATCGTCGAGGGGACACTGAATAGTGCACGGTACATCCAAACCGTCATCGAACCCATCGTTCTACCATTCGTAGACCGGCAAGGGAACTTGCTGTTCCAACAGGACAATGCACGTCCGCATGTATCCCGTGCCACCCAACGTGCTCTAGAAGGTGTAAGTCAACTACCCTGGCCAGCAAGATCTCCGGATCTGTCCCCCATTGAGCATGTTTGGGACTGGATGAAGCGTCGTCTCACGCGGTCTGCACGTCCAGCACGAACGCTGGTCCAACTGAGGCGCCAGGTGGAAATGGCATGGCAAGCCGTTCCACAGGACTACATCCAGCATCTCTACGATCGTCTCCATGGGAGAATAGCAGCCTGCATTGCTGCGAAAGGTGGATATACACTGTACTAGTGCCGACATTGTGCATGCTCTGTTGCCTGTGTCTATGTGCCTGTGGTTCTGTCAGTGTGATCATGTGATGTATCTGACCCCAGGAATGTGTCAATAAAGTTTCCCCTTCCTGGGACAATGAATTCACGGTGTTCTTATTTCAATTTCCAGGAGTGTATTTAATCTATAAGCGAAATTAGGAATAGTGTGTGAAAGATAGAAATGAAGAATGGACTGGCAGCGTGGGGGTGGAAAAGAGAGGGGACGGGGAATGAATAAAGGGGTATTGTATTGTCTTGTATTGTATGTTAACCGGGGACCTAGAAACGATGGAGGGGCTCCATCCCCGCCGCAGCCGTAGTGGTCCACAACCCCACGATGACTACTGCAGTCCACTTCACACCTCCGCCGCGCCACACCGAACCCAGGGTTATAGTGTGGTTCGCCCCCCCCTGCCCCCTGCCCCCTGCCTCCCTCCCCCATCCCCTCCCCCTACCCCTCCTTCCCCCCTCGCTCCCCACCACCCTCCCCATCCCCTTCCCCTCGCCCGCTCCCCTTCCCCTCGCCCCCTCCCCTTCCCCTCGCCCCCTCCCCTTCCCCTCGCCCCCTGCCCTTCCCCTCGCCCCCTCCCCTTCCCCTCGCCCCCTCCCCTTCCGCTCTCCCCACCCCCTCTCCCTACCCCCTCTCCCCTCCCCCTTCGCCCTTCTGTTAGCTGGGAACTGTGTATGTTCAGACCACTTGATTCCACAAAATTTTTTCGGTTGTGCAACATTTGTTAATATGAGAACGGAAAAGCGACATTATTTATTACCAGCTGTAAGTTATTAGTTTAGAGACACTTTCATAAAATCTAAAGTCCCTTGAACAGTTTTGTGGAGTCAACGTATTTCTGCATTATAACGCAGTCGTTGCCTAAACATTCTCACAATACTGATTAAAATCGTATGAGAATTTACTGTTAAAATTACGTCTTGGGTTTCTTTAATAATTGCGATAGTGCCCCGGTGATGCTCACCAAACTACACTGCTCCTCATTTGTCGTGTAAGAGTATATAGATCAGAGATAAAGAGAAGTTCCAATTTAAGCTTGGATTCGATTTTTTTACACATAACTCACTTGTATCGTAGTGCCCAGGATTACAAGGACAGTTAAAAGCGTTGAAGTAAGAAAATAATAACTCTTTGCGTTCATATTACATGCAGGAATACCCGAAGGTGGAATTATATTCCGACTGCTATACAATTTATATGAAGCGGACATCCGAGGACCCGTAAAACAAAATAAAGAACTAGACCAGAGCACTGAGACATATATTTCCGGCCTCAGAGTGTAGTCGTGCCTTCCCGGCGTATGGTTGCTGCACGCTATGGTTAAAAGTCTGATGGATTCCCACTCTGGCTAGCGACAGTTAGTACGGTTCTGTTAGCAGAGATCTCTTTCCGTCAGAAGGAGAGGTAAGATAACTAAGAAGCGGTTTCTTTTATAGCTTTAAGATCAGACAGCCTCAAAATCTCTTAGTGGTTTCGGAATTTTATAGGATTTTACAGGGAAAGGTTGCTTGTATTTAAAAACTCATAATTAGTTTTAAATTTAATATATTACGTTGATGATGGAGAACTGACATATTAGTTGGTAATGACTGAAGGCACATAATTATTATCTGATATCAGTTTACCTGTATGCATACAGTTCATACACTGTTGAGCTAAAACATTATGACCATCTACTTAATAGCTTGTTTGCCCGTCTTTGGAACGAAATACATCACTGAATCTGCGTATCAGAGATCTGACAATTTGTTGGTGGGTTTGTGGATGTATGTGACATTAGATGTCTACGCCAAGGTGATGTAATTCGCGTAGATAACGGGGCGCTGATTTGAGTAAGCGGTGATTAGTGGCCGATAGAGACCCAGATGGATTCCATAGGAATTATATCATGCAAATTTGATTGCCGAGACATAAACGTGAGTTCGCTCCTCAGTCCACTGTGTCACGCTTCTGGCACTTAGACAGGGGCAGCTGTACTGCTGAAAGACGACACCGCTGTCGGGGAAGACATCAAGCGTGAAGGGATGCAGGTCGTTCAGCAACTTTATTTATTTTTATTTATTTATTTCATTAACAGTATGAAGTAACCCATCGCCTTGAAATGTAAGGTGCGTCGGATCCTTCTGGATCTAACAGCAAAGACTTCTCATTGTTACAGTCTTATTGGTATACAATTGTTAATGCTTTTTTAATCATATAAGGAACATAACATATAAACTTTTCTTTGAGGTTACAGCGAATTGAATGCTTAACAATTCTTAAAATGGATCGATTAATTTGCTACTACCTAGTTGATGAGAATATAGTTTGTTGTTGTTGTTGTTGTGGTCTTCAGTCCTGAGACTGGTTTGATGCAGCTCTCAATGCTACTCTATCCTGCGCAAGCTTCTTCATTTCCCAGTACCTACTGCAACCTACATCCTTCTGAATCTGCTTAGTGTATTCATCTCTTGGTCTCCCCTATGATTTTTACCCTCCACGCTGCCCTCCAATACTAAATTGGTGATCCCTTGATGCCTCAGAACATGTCCTACCAACCGATCCCTTCTTCTGGTCAAGTTGTGCCACAAACTTCTCTTCTCCCCAATCCTATTCAATACTTCCTCATTAGTTATTTGATCTACCCATCTAATCTTCAGCATTCTCCTGTAGCACCACATTTCAAAAGCTTCTAATCTCTTCTTGTCCAAACTATTTACCGTCCATGTTTCACTTCCATACATGGCTACACTCCATACAAATACTTTCAGAAATAACTTCCTGACACTTAAATCTATACTCGATGTTAACAAATTTCTCTTCTTCAAAAACCCTTTCCTTGCCATTGCCAGTCTACATTTTATATCCTCTCTACTTCGTCCATAATCAGTTATTTTTCTCCCCAAATAGCAAAACTCCTTTACTACTTTAAGTGTCTCATTTCCTAATCTAATTCCCTCAGCATCACCCGACTTAATTAGACTACATTCCATTATCCTTGTTTTGCTTTTGTTGATGTTCATCTTATATCCTCCTTTCAAGACACTGTCCATTCCATTCAACTGCTCTTCCAAGTCCTTTGCTGTCTCTGACAGAATTACAATGTCATCGGCGAACCTCAAAGTTTTTATTTCTTCTCCATGACTTTTAATACCTACTACTAATTTTTCTTTTGTTTCCTTTACTGCTTGCTCAATATACAGATTGAACAACATCGGGGAGAGGCTACAACCCTGTCTTACTCCCTTCCCAACCACTGCTTCCCGTTCATGTCCCTCGACTCTTATAACTGCCATCTGGTTTCTGTACAAGTTGTAAATAGCCTTTCGCTCCCTGTATTTTACCCCTGCCACCTTTAGAAGTTGAAAGAGAGTATTCCAGTCAACATTGTCAAAAGTTTTCTCTAAGTCTACAAATGCTAGAAACGTAGGTTTGCCTTTCCTTAATCTTTCTTCTAAGATAAGTAGTAAGGCCAGTATTGCCTCACGTGTTCCAGTATTTCTACGGAATCCAAATTGATCTTCCCCGAGTTCGGCTTCTACTAGTTTCTCCATTCGTCTGTAAAGAATTCGTGTTAGTACTTTGTAGCTTTGGCTTATTAAACTGATTGTTCGGTAATTTTCAAATTTGTCAATACCTGCTTTCTTTGGGATTGGAATTATTATATTCTTCTTGAAGTCTGAGGGTATTTCGCCTGTTTCATACATCTTGCTCACCAGATGGTAGAGTTTTGTCAGGAGTGGCTCTCCCAAGGCCGTCAGTAGTTCCAATGGAATGTTGTCTACTCCGGGGGCCTTGTTTCGACTCAGGTCCTTCAGTGCTCTGTCAAACTCATCACGCAGTATCGTGTCTCCCATTTCATCTTCATCTACATCCTCTTCCATTTCCATAATATTGTCCTCAAGTGCATCGCCCTTCTATAGACCCTCTATATACTCCTTCCACCTTTCTGCTTTCCCTTCTTTGCTTAGAACTGGGTTTCCATCTGAGCTCTTGATGTTCATACATGTGGTTCTCTTATCTCCAAAGGTCTCTTTAATTTTCCTGTAGGCAGTATCTATCTTACCCGTAGTGAGATAAGCCTATACATCCTTACATTTGTCCTCTAGCCATCCCTGCTTAGCCATTTTGCACTTCCTGTCGATCTCATTTTTGAGATGTTTGTATTCCTTTTTGGCTGCTTCATTTACTGCATTTTCATATTTTCTCCTTTCATCAATTAAATTCAATATTTCCTCTGTTACCCAAGGATTTCTACTAACCCTCTTCTTTTTAACTACTTGATCGTCTGCTGCCTTCACTACTTCATCCCTCAGAGCTACCCATTCTTCTTCTACTGTATTTCTTTCCCCCATTCCTTTCAATTGTTCCCTTATGCTCTCCCTGAAACACTGTACAACCTCTGGTTCTTTCAGTTTATCCAGGTCCCATCTCCTTAAATTCCCACCTTTTTGCAATTTCTGCAGTTTTAATCTACAGGTCATAACCAATAGTTTGTGGTCAGAATCCACATCTGCCCCTGGAAATGTCTTACAATTTAAAACCTGGTTCCTAAATCTCTGTCTTACCATTATATAATCTATCTGATACCTTTTAGTATCTCCAGGGTTCTTCCATGTATACAACCTTCTATCATGATTCTTAAACCAAGTGTTAGCTATGATTAAGTTGTGCTCTGTGCAAAATTCTACCAGGCGGCTTCCTCTTTCATTTCTTAGCCCCAATCCATATTCACCTACTACGTTTCCTTCTCTCCCTTTTCCTACACTCGAATTCCAGTCACCAATGACTATTAAATTTTCGTCTCCCTTCACTACCTGAATAATTTCTTTTATTTCATCATACATTTCTTCAATTTCTTCGTCATCTGCAGAGCTCGTTGGCATACAAACTTGTACTACTGTGGTAGGTGTGGGCTTCGTATCTATCTTGGCCACAATAATGCGTTCACTATGCTGTTTGTAGTAGCTTACCCGCATTCCTATTTTCCTAATCATTATTAAACCTACTCCTGCATTACCCCTATTTGACTTTGTGTTTATAACCCTGTAGTCACCTGAGCAGAAGTCTTGTTCCTCCTGCCACCGAACTTCACTAATTCCCACTATATCTAACTTTAACCTATCCATTTCCCTTTTTAAATTTTCTAACCTACCTGCCCGATTAAGGGATCTGACATTCCACGCTCCGATCCGTAGAACGCCAGTTTTCTTTCTCCTGATAACGACATCCTCTTGAGTAGTCCCCGCCCGGAGATCCGAATGGGGGACTATTTCACCTCCGTAATATTTTACCCAAGAGGACGCCATCATCATTTAATCATACAGTAAAGCTGCATGCCCTCGGGAAAAATTGCGGCCGTAGTTTCCCCTTGCTTTCAGCCGTTCGTAGTACCAGCACAGCAAGGCCGTTTTGGTTATTGTTACAAGGCCAGATCAGTCAATCATCCAGACTATTGCCTCTGCAACTACTGAAAAGACTGCTGCCCCTCTTCAGGAACCACACGTTTGTCTGGCCTCTCAACACATACCCCTCCGTTGTTGTTGTACCTACGGTACGGCTATCTGTATCGCTGAGGCACGCAAGCCTCCCCACCAACGGCAAGGTCCATGGTTCATGGGGGGCGGGGGAATATAGTTTATATAATGCAAATGTTAAAGAAAAAGAAAAAAAGGAAAATGTAACACAATGAGTGTGGTGAAAATAATTTGCAGTATGTAGAGCCGGCCGCGGTGGTCTAGCGGTTCTAGGCGCTCAGTCCGGAACCGCTACGGTCGCTGGTTAGAATCCTGCCTCGGGCATGGATGTGTGTGATGTCCTTAGGTTAGTTAGGTTTAAGTTGTTCTAAGTTCTAGGGGACTGATGACCACAGATGTTAAGTCCCATAGTGCTCACAACCATTTTGAACCTTTTGCAGTATGTAGAGGGAAGTGATATTCTGTATTTGGACGTGGAATACAGTCTAAGTAGCATGTTGGTTAATAATCGCCTATTTCTACCTATTTGAAATTGTGGGCAACTGTCAGTTTATCTTCTATTAATGTCACAGGTCCCATGCAAGCCCAGGAGAACGTGTCCCACAGCAGATTAGTATGTTCGTGGCGCGCTGTACGTTTTCCATCCGCTGATCATATCGATGACGCCATTTGTGGAGACGACCACCGATCTAGTGTAACAAAAATGCGATCCACCCGAAGAGCTGACATGTTTCCATTGACCGACGGTCGAATCCCGGTGGTCAAGTGCAAACTGTAATCGTATTTGATGATGTCGTTTGGTCAACAGGTGAACATGTAGGGGCAGTCTGTTGCGGAGCTCCATGTTCAACGGTGTACGATGAACGGTGTGCTCCGAAACACTTGTGCGTGTTCCAGCATTATGCTCTTCCGGCAGAGTTGCCACAGACCAAGATCTATCCGAAATTACAAAGGAGACAAGATTGTGAACAGCCATTTAGCTCCTAGTGGTAGTTTCACCGTCCTACTGCCTCTTTCCGTAAATGCTCACGATACTAGCACATGAAATTCGATGGTTTCACCGTTTCGAGATACTCGTTCACAGGCTCTACCTAATAATAATTTGCCTTTTGTTAAAGCAGCTTATCTCAATGGATTTTCCCATTTGCATCTCACATTTTCGTTAGGGTGATCTCCCGTCCGCGTCTGCTCCGCTTACTTACTTTTGTTACGGCGTCACGTGTCCGCAATGCAAGTAGGTAGCATCCAGCGTCGCGGAGGGCAGTGATTTTCGCTTATCAATGTATACGGCAGAATTTTGACACATTCTGCGCCGAGGCCCTGAGGCGTTAACTTCCTTGTAGTCGCAAAGCGTTGTTTACTTCAGTTTCCGTAAATAGTGTCACACCGTCGCTTATGTTTGTGCTACGTGTTGTGGAAGGCCTAAATTTTTCTTGTTGCGATATGGTAACAGGGTGAAATAGCTGGCAAAGGAGCTACGTAAAGTTACCCTAAGCATGAACTGTGGGGCGTACGGGGAAGGCGGCTACGGGGCAACTTCGTCGGCAGTCTTGGGTCATTTGACACACACTCAGTAGTCGCGTAGGCCATAGAAGTTCTCAGTGATTATCTCGGTTATGCATTTGACATAATAAGTTACATTTGATGCCGTTATATAGTTTAGTGTTACTAGTGTTTTTCTTTTTTTTTTTTAGATACTGCTTACGTTAGTAAACATCAACGTGTGTTCCCTTGGTACCTCGGGGAATGTCGAGGCGGTATTCTAGTTCCCGCCAGGTGTTTCGTAACATGTATTCTGTCACAGTACACCCAGCAGCTTGTATCCTAGCCTTCAGCTCGTCGACGTCAGCAACTGGTGGGGCAAAGACACTGTTCTTGATGCAGCCCCAGAAAAAAAGTCAATGGGCGTAATGTCTGGAGAGCAGGGTGGACAGTATGTTGGACCATTCCTTCTAATCCACAGATCTGGACATTACTCCTCTGTCACAAGAGTACGAAGGTGTGGAGATCTCTCCTGAACAGCATGCCCAATACGGTTCACGTCTAGGTAGTTTGGTGGCCATCGGAAGTGTCGAAACTCAGAAGAGTGTTCCTGGAACCACTCTAAAGAAATTCTGGGGGTATGGGGTGTCGCATTGTCCTGTTGGAATTGCCCAAGTCCGTCGGAATGCACACTGGACACGAATGGATGCAGATCATCAGACAGGATTCATACGTACGTTTCACCTGTCAGAGTCGTATCTAGACGTATCAGGGGTCCGATATAACTCCAACTTCGCACACCCCACACCATTACGGAGCCTCCACCAGCTTGAAAACTGCAGTGCTGGAATGCAGGATCCATGGATTCAAGAGGTTGTCTCCATGCCCGTACAAGTTCATCAGATCGATACAATTTGAAACGAGACTCGGTCGACATGTTTCCAGTCATTGTCGGTGTTGCTTATCCCAGGAGAGACGTAAAACTTTGAGTCGTGCAGTCATCTAGTGTACATGAGTGTGCCTTCTCCTCCTAAAGCCCATATCGTTAATGTTGCGTTGAATGGTTCGCACGCTGACACATGGTGATGGCCCAGCACTGAAATGTGCAGCAAATATTGGAAGGGTTGCACTTCCGTCACTTTAGACGATTGTCTTCATTGGTCGTTGGTCCCGTTCTTGAAGTATCTTTTTCCGTCCGCAGCGATGTTGATTTGATGTTTTCCGGATTCCCAATATTCACGGTACACACGTGAAATAGTAGTAGAGGAAAATGCCCACTTCATCGTTACCTCGGAGATGCTGTGTCCGATCTCTCGTGCGTCGACCATAACAACAAGTTAAACCCACGTAAATCTTGATAATCTGTCATTGTAGCAGCAGTAACCGATCTAACATCTGCACCAGACACTTCTTGTTTTACAGGCGTTGCCCACCCCACCGCCGTATTCTGTCTGTTGATACGTCTCTGTATTTGAAAACGCATGTCTGTATCAGTTTCTTTGGAGCTTCGGTGTACTACTAGATTTATGTACGCACAACCGTCTTACCTAACATCATTTTCATGAATTATCGTTCTCATCTGATGCTACTCCACACTTTACCACTATATTCAGAAGACAGATGAGGCCATTATTTCGAGAGCCATCATTGATTGTGGAACGATACGCGCCCCCAAGTGTGTATGTGTGGGCACGCATCGCAAGCCTCTCGATAGATGAGTACGGGAACGACGCCGACGCGTGAGTTTCCCACTCCCCCGTTCCCCCTCCCATCTTTCTAACCCACCCCACCGACCCTCCACAGCCTACTGCTCGGGGCGACGTAACGAGCGCCGAGCCGCACGCGGATGTCCCGGGACCGTGAAATTTTAACGACGCTCCACGTCGGCAACAGTGGCTGGCCCCGCCCTGCTATCCAGTCCTATCCTATTCCATCCTATCCCATGCTACGCTACCCTGGCCAACCCCACGCCACCTTCCTCATCGACGCCGCGCTGCGGTAGCGCCCGTAATTACCGGAAGCGGTGGCGTGATGAATGGCGGGTTGCGTGGCCAGCACGGCGCAGCACTGAGCAGCACACACCGCCACCGGCCGCTGCACAGGCCGCCTCTGTCCCGCCCCGCACACAGGGGACAACAGCGAAGCCACGTCAGCGGCTGCTGACGCCAAATCTGATGGTCCCACAGTACGCTGCAGCGGCGAGAGCTGACAGAGGTCACGGACTGGCAAATACACTACTGGCCATTAAAATTGCTACACCACGAAGATGAAGGGCTACAGACGTGAAATTTAACCGACGGGAAGAGCATACTGTGATATGCAAATAATTAGCTTTTCAGAGCATTCACACAAGGTTGGCGCCGGTGGCGACACCTACAACGTGCTGACATGAGGAAGGTTTCCATCCGATTTCTCATACACAAACAGCAGTTTACCGGCGTTGCCTGCTGAAACGTTGTTGTGAGGAGGAGAAATGCGTACCATCACGTTTCCGACTTTGATAAAGGTCGGATTGTAGCCTACCGCGATAGCGGTTTATCGTATCGCAACATTGCTGCTCGCGTAGGTCGAGATACAACAACTGTTAGCAGAATATGGAATCAGTGTGTTCAGGAGGGAAATACGGATCGCCGTGTTGTATCCCAACGGCCTCGTCTCACTAGCAGTCGAGATTACAGGCATCTTATCCGCATAGCTGTAACGGATCGTGCAGCCACGTCTCGATTCCTGAGTCAACAGATGGGGACGTTTGCAAGACAACAACTATCTGCACCAACAGTTAGACGACGTTTGCAGCAGCATAGACTATCAGCTCCGAGACCATGGCTGCAGTTACCCTTGACGCTGCATCACAGACAGGAGCGCCTGCGATAGTGTACTCAACGACGAACCTGGGTGCACGAATGGCAAAACGTCATTTTTTCGGAAGAATCCAGGTTCTGTTTACAGCATCATGATGGTCGCATCCGTGTTTGGCGACATCGCGGTGAACGCACATTGGAAGCGTGTAATCGTCATCGCCATACTGGCGTATCACCCGGCGTGATGGTATGGGGTGCCATTGGTTACACATCTCGGTCACCTCTTGTTCGCATTGACGGCACTTTGAAAAGTGGACGTCACATTTCAGATGTGTTACGACCCGTGGCTCTACCCTTCATTCGATCCCTGCGAAACCCTACATTTCAGCAGGATAATGCACGACCGCATGTTGCAGGTCCTGTACGGGCCTTTCTGGATACAGAAAATGTTCGACTGATGCCCTGGCCAGCACATTCTCCAGATCTCTCACCAATTGAAAACGTCTGGTCAATGGCGACCGAGCATCTGGCTCGTCACAATACGCCAGTCACCACTCTTGATGAACTGTAGTATCGTGTTGAAGCTGCATGGGCAGCTGTACGTGTACACGCCATGCAAGCTCTGTTTGACTCAGTGCCCAGGCGTATCAATGCCGTTATTACGGCCAGAGGTGGTTGTTCTGGGTACTTATTTCTCAGGATCTATGCACCCAAATTGCGTGAAAATGTAATCACATGTCAGTTCTAGTATAATATATTTTTCCAGTGAATACCCGTTTATCACCTGCATTTCTTCTTGTTGTAGCAATTTTAATGGCCAGTAGTGTAGCTTTGACAGGACGCTGTTAACATTCCACATTCGACATATGTACGAAATATTTCTAAATTAGTCATTGACTGCGAGTTCCTTGACATGTTCAAATGTGTGTGAATTCCTAAGGGATCAAACTGCGGAGGGTCATCGTCCCTAGACTTACACACTGCTTAACCTAACCTAAACTAACTTATGCTAAGAACAACACGCACAAGCATGCCCGAAGGAGGACTCGAACCTCCGGTATTAGGAGCCGCTCAATGTGTGACATTGTGCCTCAAACCGTACGGCTATTCCGAGTTCCTTGAGTACAGCTGTGTATGGATCTGCTACGCAATGTGACAAATGAAAATTTTTGCCGGACCGGGACTTGAACCCGTGTTTTCTGTTTATGCGAACGGTCGCCTTGACAGCTATCCGCACATGGTCTCCGGACCGACCCAAACCTCCATTCGCCACACTGCCTAACCTTAAATCGTAACCCAGGTAATGGATTTTGTGGGCCTCGATAGATGAACGAGGTTTGGGTCGGTCCGGTCAGCTTGTACGCTTACACGAAGTGTTTATGGCAACCCCTTGGGATAAGCAGTTCATCCGGGTTCGAGTCCAGTTCAGCTTCGACAGAATTACAAATAATATACCACCAGAAAAAAATTTGTATGCCCTTTCAGAGGTACCCAATTCACATAAGATTTATTGCTGAAACAGTGCATATGGAGTACACGAAATTCTCAGATCACTAGCACAAGCAGTTCTAAGGTACCAGATAACACTCATATTAGTACGCGATGTAGGCTCCACGGGTGGCAACGCATTCGTTGTGTCTGGCAAGCAGTCGACAGTACAGATGGCGAATTATGCCGTGATATACGTTATGCCATACCAGCTCGACCTGTTCACGTAGTCCTGTAAGCGTTTTTGGTTGAGGAGTCTCGCGAGTCCCCTCATGACCCGTCATATACCACACGTCCTCGACTGGAGACGAGTCCGGGGATCGCGCTGGCTATGGAAGCTGCTGCACTTCTTGCAGAGCACGTTTAGGTTTACGGGCAGTGCTTGGGCAGCGTTATCCTGTTGGAAGAACACATCACTTTCTGTTGCAAGAACGGCAAAAGAACGGGTCTAGCAACTTTCTCCTTATACCGAGCGCTGATTATCATCCCCTCCAGAAAACCTAAGGTGAACGGCAGTTGTGACTTATCGCACCCCAGACCACAAGGTATGGGGTAGGACCAGTGTATCTTGGATGAATGCACTCTACGAGACAGCTCTCGCCAGCTCTACGTCATACGTGCAGCCGATCTTCACTTGCATGCAGGCAGACTCTGCTTTCAACGCCGAAGACCTCGGCTCGCCATTCCAAATGATCCTCTGACGGAACCGGTCGAGCCGTGTACATCGATGCTGGAGCGTGAGTGGAAGTCGGGCTAGAGGTGTGCTTGCACGTAGTCCCGTTGTTAATAAGCAGTTCGTAACGATGTGGACACTTCTGGGGTCACAAGCCCTCTTATCTGTGCCGTATAAGCTCTGCCACTACTGCTCTTATTCCTGGCGGGAATATGTGCTGCAACAATATCGGAAACTCGTCCACGGGTGTGAGTGTGTTCACGTGACCACTGATACCAACATCGTTGTAAAAGTGACGCAGCACATCCAACTAGTGCGACAATTCAGCGAAAGGGCCATACCGCCACTCTGAAGCCCACAATTTGAACTCTTGCAGGGTTACTCACTCTGGGAAGCACGAGTGCGTGTCCGTTGCATGGTTACGTGTTTGCTTCATTCGTCTGCACCACATTTAACGGCCTAGCTGCCAGCATTCCCTGTTAAAGGGTAGACACACATGGCGTTCCGGTAGCAACGCCACTACGCTGTCTGTTGGCGGACGACGTTGAAACTGTTATCAGAAAAACCACAATCCCCTGGTGGCATATGGCGTCAATGGATCAAAAAGACGTCGTCTTTGTAGGTATACTAATCTTCTACCGGCAGTGTTGTTTTAATGTGATATTTTCCTTCCAAGTTTGCAGAATTCCATCACTTCGTGTGTATCGAAGTTCCCAGTACTGGTCAGTTTGTGGCTAATTCATTCCTGCCACTCCTCAGTACTTTCGTTTTTCTTTGGTTTACTCATTATACTGTTCATTCCATTCAACGGGAATAGCAGTTCTTCCTTACATTCACTGAGGACGCAAAGTCATCAGCGAATCTTATCACTGGTAACCTTTCACCATGAATTTCAGTCCCATTCATAAAACTTCCTTTTATTTCCATCCCGAGGATGTAGAGATTGAACAGCATGAGGGAAAGACTACACCCCAGTCTGTGTAACCAGAGAGTTCCATTCTTCGTCTCCCATCTGTACACTGAAGGAAAAAGAAATTACAGCTCCAAGAAGGAGTTGTGCGAAGTAAACGAAACTTGGTAGACGTCTTTCTACATCTGAAAGATGATATCTGTTCACATTTCGCGGTGAAACTAGTAGTGTCAGGAAGCATATAAAGTTTGCTTTAAATACACGCTTTAACGGTGGTGAGCGTTAGTTCCTTTGAGACTGGACGTGGTGAGTTGATGTTAATCAAGAATGCCTTTAAACAGTCAAATACGCTGTTAACAACACCTCAATGGTCGTGTAACAGGGTTACGAGAAGCTAAATGTTACTTCTGCGATATTGCAGAACGACTTGGCAGGAATGTAGCCATTGTACTGTGTATGACTGCTGGCAGAGCGGTCACGAGAATGTACGGCCACGTGACACAGTCTGAGCAGCAGTTGGCGCCACAGTGACACAACAAATAGGTTACTTAAAGGACATCTCCGGGTCACACGCCCTGTAGCATGCACTCCACTGACACCAAACCTCCGCCATTTGCGACTTCAGTAGTATCCAGCGAGAGCTCAGTGGAAGGCAGGACGGAGATGTGTTTTCTGATGGAAGTTGGTTCTGCCTCGTGACAGTACGGCTGTGTGTTGGCTATAATGAGGATAGTTGAAGGCTTGCAACCAACCGGTCTGCGTGCTAGACGCACTGCACCAGCACCTGGAGTTACGGCGTTAGGTGCGATTTCTTGTGACTACAGGAGCACTCTGATTGCACATTTGTCCTTCCGTCTGGTGGTTCGACTTGTCATGCTGCCATTCATGAACCGCCTTCTAGGGAGTGTTTTCCAACAGGATCAGGCTCGTCGACTTGCCGCTGTTATAACCCAACGTGCTCTACAGTGTGTTGACATATTGGCTTGGTCAGCTCCATTACCAGATCTGTCGCCAATCGAGGAAATAGGGGGCATCATCGTACAACTCAAGCGTCATTCACAAACAGCATTGATCAACCCTGTATAGACTGACCGAGTGCAACATTCGGGGAACTTCATTTCACAAACCGATATCCGACATCTGCAAAGCACAATGCTAGTATGCTTGCATTCAATGTTCTGGCGTTTACACTGGTTATTAATGTGCCAGCTTTCCGTATTTGCATTTGCGTCTCTCGTGCTTACAGAAACCTGTGATCTTACAATGTCAATCACTTAAATATGTTGTCGACAAAAATATATTCCCGAAATTTTGTTACTCTACATTAATTATATCTTGGTGCTTCGATTTTTTTACGTCAATGTATTTTTCCCCACTTCCTTCTTGTGAATGTTTGATCTCGTCTACTCGGACAGATGATCTACCTGTGTTTATGAGGATTTCGATATTGCACATATTTCTAGGTCGGCATTTCCTATGAAAGTATTCCGATTTTTCTGAAGCCTGTTCTCCATTATCAAGCACTGCGTCACATGTTCCTCTTCCTTGCCTTTACCTGTCCTAAAGCCAACCTGATCGTCATCTAATAAATCCTCGATTATCTGTTCCAGTCTTATTATTCTTGTCAGTTATACGCGATAGTCGTTCATTATTCTGTGCAATAGCTGTTACACTCTCCGCGATGGCGTGGATGACGCTTTTGTTTTCGAATGGCTCCATACTCATAGTTTCTACAGACCAACTTGAATAGCTGTTTGGTTGCCGCTTCCCCTAATGATTTTAGAAATTCTGCCGGAAGTGGTCTATGTCTTCTGCTATACTTAATTGAGAGACTTAAGATATTATGAACCACTTAACCAGTTTGGAACTCTTGAGTTCTGATGATAGACTTGCGTCTGCTGGGATCCAACCTGCTAACTCATATGTTTTAATACGTCTCACCTGCTATGTCTTTGATACGTTCCCTAAGTCAAATGCGTTCGTGTTACTATTTGTCGCCACACCTTCCATACCGTAAAATGTTATACATTTCATTTACAAAATGCACAACGATAAATAACGTTAACGTGCCTTCTCAATGTAATAGGCGCTGCATTGGGTGCTTCTAAATGTTCTCAAGCGAAACGGTAATACCATAACTGATTTCATACAGAACACAATTTTTGTAGCGAAGGGTCTATACGTGAGCCTGTTAAGCAGATTTTGTTTAAAGTAACCTCATGTGAATTTATTTGCACCTCAGTTAAGACGCAGTTAGTGAATTTCCTCCGGTATAAAAAGAGTGACTAGCTGAGTGCTCTCATACCAGTCACAGTTCAAGTAATTTTCATATATTCTGATAGATTTGTCTGCAAATTGTCCAATTCAGAGGCACTTGTGCATGGTCCACAAAGTTTTGCTACTTCTCTGACTCCCATACTCTTGTTCACAATGTCTGAATTCCATATTACACTGTTTCTGTCCTTTCCTTTCCATCTTGAGTAATAAAACGAATGAATGTACGTGTGCAGGTACGAATTCGGTGTGCATAACCGAGGGAGTTTAGTCTGTTACTGTGACAAAGGGACAAATTTAGTAGACGCTTGTTGGGAACAAAGAGGTTTCTATTTGCCTCAGTCGAACCTTTTGCTTAAGTTGCCACAATATACCAGGCATGCTATCTGGTCACTTTAATTGGAGAGATTAACCTAGATATCCTTAGGGGTGTTCTTCACTGTTGGCTGAGAGTTTGCTAAGATACGCTGGTCGTAAGATCTTCTCCTCGATATTTTTGTTGGTGGTTAAATTTGCGTATGTTTTCAGTCTGACTGAACCCGTATCTCTTTTCTTCTATAGCTTTATAGACTATTAGTTAGTGCGACGTGTTTTATTTTAATTTTCCGAGTGCTGAATACTTGTAAATTTAGTTTATTTCACAAACTATTGTTTAATTCAACTACTCACTTTAACACATGGTGGGGCGTTGAATGGGTAACGATTCAATTCAATCAGCTTCTCCGTTTTCTAACCGAGAGTGCCTGTGCGTTATATGAGACCACTGTGTTTTTGCCACAGATTTTTTCAGACCGCTTAATTCCGCACTTTCCATTGTTTCAGTATTTGCTTCATTCATTGTCAACACGTGTTAGTGTTCATGTTTGAGAGCTTTCAGCTCTCACAGCTTGTTTCCACTGCGATATATTCAGTACAATCCCAATGTGCTTTTCCTGAAATTCTTATATGTTCAGTACTTACATTTGTTCGTTACCATCACTTGCTCATTTTCGATTTAAGAGCTTTCTATAATATAGCTTCCATACTCTTCCTCTTACACTCAGTGTGTAAATTAAATGTGTTTTAGTTCATGTTACGAACTTAGTTTGTGTATTTCAACGGCAATTTTACTTATTGATTCTGCCTGTTAAAATCAAGGGATCAGCATCCCTTTGCTAGCAACCTGTGGTCCTGATGGAGGGCCTTTTGTTCTTTCACTTTCTCTGAAAGATATATACACAGGGTAAATTAATTCAAGTTTTCTGAGAAAATACTATATTGAACCAGAGATGGTCAAATGTTGTATCGGGTTGTATTAGCGCTGCTGCTCAACAGTGATCGCTGATTCAAGATACAGGGTGATTCAAAAAGAATACCACAACTTTAAAAATGTGTATTTAATGAAAGAAACATAATATAACCTTCTGTTATCCATCATTACAAAGAGTATTTAAAAAGGTTTCTTTTTTAATCAAAAACAATTTCAGAGATGTTCAATATGTCCCCCTCCAGACACACGAGCAATATCAACCCGATACTCCAACTCGTTCCACACTCTCTGTAGCATATCAGGCGTAACAGTTTGGATAGCTGCTGTTATTTCTCGTTTCAAATCATCAATGGTGGCTGGGAGAGGTGGCCGAAACACCATATTCTTAACATACCCTCATAAGAAAAAATCGCAGTGGGTAAGATCAGGGCTTCTTGGAGGCCAGTGATGAAGTGCTCTGTCACGGGCTGCCTGACGGCCGATCCATCGCCTCGGGTAGTTGACGTTCAGGTAGTTACGGACAGATAAGTGCCACCTATCAGGAGGTTTAACACCATACTTCGTTCGAAATGCACGCTGAACAACTGTCGTCGATTCACTTCTGCCGTACTCAATAACACAAAAAGCTTTCTGTTGAGCGGTCGCCATCTTAGCATCAACTGACGCTGACGCATAGTCAACAGCGCCTCAAGCGAACAAATGTACAACTAAATGAAACAATGTACAACTAAATGAAACTTTAGCTCCCTTAATTCGCCGACAGATAGTGCTTAGCTCTGCCTTTTGTCGTTGCAGAGTTTTAAATTCCTAAAGTTGTGGTATTCTTTTTGAATCACCCTGTATTGTGGCTAATGTGTTAGAGTAACATTAAGTAGAGAGATGTATGGAAGATGCTCAAGTGTAAAGACGTGTTGTATCTGATGTGTGCCGGATATATACTTACTCGGTACGGGCAGTAATGATTTTCTTATGTGGAAGATACTATGATCTTTGCTAACTGTAAAAGTAATCTCAACAAAAGTCAGAAATTATTAAGGTAAGAAACGTTGTTTTGTTACTAATCCAACCTGCGTATTTATAGGTGACGATTAAGACAATGTATAGCATTCACATCCAATGATTTTGTTAAGCTGGTTGCTCATGTGTAATAAGTTTATAGATTGGGTTAATTCTGAGCATTATTAATTTTCAAAGAGTCAAAATACAAGTTTCAAAGTTAGTGCCGTATTGTAACTTACTACAGGTCAATACCAGTTCCCAGATCCATTTTTTTTTAATTAACTACTTTTGTCAAGAAGTTATTGTCTCAGTCATATTTGATTTAATAAAAATGTGTGCTAAGCAACAGCCGTGCACAATAGCTGGTAGCAACTATACAACTTGCAGTACTAACAGAGAGCAGTGTGAAGAGCGTTACCAATACGAAGATAAAGGTAATAAACTTTATTATTTCGCGGATAGCATTTATTAATCACAGGGACCGCTATTTCCAAATTGATCAACAAAATGGCTCTGAGCACTATGGGACTTAACATCTGAGGTCATCAGTCCCCTAGAACTTAGAACTACTTAAACCTAACTAACCTAAGGACATCACACCCATCCATGCCTGAGGCAGGATTCGAACCTGATACCGTAGCGGTCCCGCGGTTCCAGACTGAAGCGCCTAGAACCGCTCGGCTACAACGGCCGGCGTCAAACTGATCAAGTTTTATTATCAGGGCCAATTTCAAATCAATAGTATTGCATCAGATTCAGTTCTTTTATAACGTAAATGCATGCAGTTTTGGTTTGGTTTAAAGTTATTGACAGTTTACATTCCCGCAGTTAAATGAAATTTATATTCTCGCAATCAGAAAAGTTCAGTACAGGGCAAGACTCATAAGCGAAGTGATGAAATTTCACGTTCACACGCCGTTCCCATTCTAACAGTTGTTTCAGACTACTGTCAGTTACGTAATTTCAGTGATATTTAAAACGCACATGTTTCATCTTCTCTGTGTGAACCTAGTCAACTGCATGTTGATGTTATGTGTGTATGTAGTTAACCGATCCTTTGATTATTCCTGTCCCATAAACCACAAATTTAGTAGCGGACTCAGAAGCAAGATTCTAGATGTTGATAAATCTTAAACCTTCTGTTAACAAGCTTTTTCACACCTCTATTTTACCAAGTGGGGTATTTGGACTACCCCAAAATATTTTGTGTTTTATTGTAATATTGGTTATCAGATTTCGTTATTTCCATTGAATGGGTTTATTTAGTAGTGAAAAACAGCTTTTCAGGTTATTAGAAGTATTTAATCATTCGAATGAATAACATTTCTTTTTTCAACCAGATCGATGGCAAAGACACTCCATTATGCTCACATATGTTACATTATCATTGGTTTCTGTTCATGGATTAGATATGCTGCTCCACTAAAATTACACCACCATGAATTCGAAACATAACAAATGTCAAGTAAGTATGAAGTGTGGTACGCGATAGGATACTCATATGATCTACGCTAGTGTGCAGTTGCACGAATTATGTAGAAGTAACGTCTACTCCATTATGCATGTAAGGGAAGATTAGACAGCAGAAGTGTAGTTTAGAAACCTAATTTGAACGTTGGCTGCCTGTGATGAGAGCTTGTTGTGCAACGTGTAAGAAGGAAATACGTCTATGAACAAGAACCGCAATTTGACAATAGAAAAATCGATGCATCTTGAGACTAGTCTTGTCGTTGCTTGACGTTGATGGTCGCTTGATGTGTGATCCCACGACTATAATACGGATATGGAATGATGAGTTCAGGAGGGCCATGCAAGCTGGCAATGACGACTTGCGACTAACACCTGAAAGGACAGACATACTGGTTTCTTCGTCGGCAGGTCGTACGCCACGTATAGTGGGGCACGAAATGGAATTGTTTGTAGCAAGAGACACGGACAGTGCGACGTCATGTACAGCACGGCGACTACTGTGGAAGTTTCCCTTGACTCAGCAACAGGGAGAAAGAGCTAACAGTGGTGCTTCTAACGACAGCACTGGACAGGGTAGGGGAATTGCATTGTATTTTCAGACACACCCCGGTTTTACGTAGTGCATTAGAGTGGCACTAACCATTTGTGAAGACTTCGAGAACGTACGTTTCCAGATTGTATTCGTCGTTGTCACATGCCCGCAGCGCCTAGTGAGATGCTATGGAGTGTGACTGGGTACACAAGTCAATCACTCCTGGTTCGAGTAGGCGGCAATTTGGACAGCAGTCGCTGCATTTCTGAAGTGATGAAGCCAGGTAATAGTGTCCGGTCGTTGAGATCTCCGTGAAGTTATTTTATACCAAGAAGATGGAGGCGTGTATTCTGCTTCTGTTCTCCTGAAATACCTCAGATACAGAGGGTGTTGGTTCGACTATTGCCTTGGCTAGCCCTTTCTCAAGATCTCTCACCGATTGGGAACACACCTAATAATGGGTGGCGGACGGAGTGAGATGATACCGTTTGCCAACTACTATGATTCAAGAACACTGACATAGGGTTGAAGCTTCAACAACTGATGATCCATTTCTATAATCAAAGCTGTGTTCAGATTTACGCCCAGCCAGATAAGAACGGTTATTGCTACCAGAAGTGGCAATTATGTGTATAAAATCCCGCTCCCTGTACACCCCCAAATCACCTACAAATGTATTGTTCTTACTATACTGTGTATATTGACACCACAGTAACATAACGCTCTGCTATACTTCATCATTTTTGATTTTATTTCTGGACTACTTCTGAGTAAGGAAGAAGGATTCACATTTCTTCTAAGAAACGTACGGGTATAGGTTTTCGTGACCACGCTAGGTCACTCACAAAGGCACTGGAGAAGGGACGGGGTTCCCCAGGGCACTGCAGTTTGTGGAAGTCAGTTACAATAAGCCCCTGATCCACACTTTGTTGGTAAATACTGTTTTCTCCTTTGAAAGCAGTCTGCCACTAAACCATGGCCTGTCACTAGTGTATTAGTGAGCGAGAAGAATTCGCTCTCTGTACACAGATCTAAGAACAGGCAATCGTGGCTCTGCTCGGACACTGTGAGGAAACTCGTTGCCTTACTGTCAAGATTAAGGAGTGAGGCGTACTAACAATAAGTAATCCATGCAGCTGCACAAAGCCACTGTGCCATAGTGGCGTAATAGTTGGAGTATCTGCCTAGCAACTGGAGACCTGGTGTTAGTATAAATCGTCACTTGTCGCTTCAGTCTGCATACACATGTCATAGATGTTTCAGACGTGAAAAATCTCTAGAACCATAAAGTTTCATTTGATTAAAGTAACTATGCCTGGATTTCAGGCAGGATCTCCCCAGTTTCTTTCGATTGTGAGTCGCTATTCCAACAAACACAGTTGAAGAGCCTATGAAGTACTGTTCCAGTTTAGGGGGAATAGCAAGTGCGCCGAGTTGTCAATGGGTATTTGAATTGAGGAGGGAGGCATGCTAGGGTAGTGTGTAGGGTTGGGCAACGCCATTGCCACTGTCACAGGGTGGCGTTGTGGTCAGCACGTCTGGCTAGTGAGAGGGGAACCCGGGTTGAAACCCCGGCATTGATACTAATTTTTATTTCTCGCTTCATTCTGCACATATACTCCGAACGTGTTTGAGACGCCCTGCTAAAGAAAATTTTAAAAAAGCATTAATTTTTGGAACGTAATTACTGGCTGAATGCGCCATACAATCTCATACCTTAAGGGCAAGACCACTTTAATTTAAAATCGGCTGAAAGCCAATAACCTAAGACTCAAACCAAAATCAGAAGTCTGAAAGGCTGAAGGCCTTATTTTGAATCAGTCCTTTCAATTAGGCTGAAGGCCCAAACAATGTCACCTTAAGAGCAAAACAACTTTAATTTAAAAATCAGCTAGAAGCCATATAAATACAAACAACAAGAACAAATAAGAAAAGGCAGTACACCCAACGGCGCTCAGAAGTTTCTGAGTGTAGGCCTGGATTTCCAACACTAACGCTCGCTTAGGTGAGACAGGCAGTCGGCCCAACCACCCTCGACTCGACGACAACTCAACCGACAGACAGCCACGGACTTTTTAGCAATGGGAACAGCACCACACACTTCGACTGCGCGTTGGACGCCGCCAGCACCCTCGGCCAAACTACGCGCCGCGGAGATTTCCTCGCTGCTCCACGCCAACCGACCAACTCGTCGCACACAGTACAGCCGGAAATGGAGAAAGGAGCAAAAATAAGTCGGCCGATGAGACGACCAACCAACGGTTGGCCGCTCCAATCTCCCTCCGTCGGACAGTTCATGTGTGTCGCCAGCGGTCGGCGAGCACTGGCTGTCGGCGCCTGACCGACGCTCCGTCCCCGACTTCACTGCTGCTGCGTCCCGACTGCACAGCTGGTCCGTCCCGAATTGACTGCCAGACACACGACGACCCGGAAATACTATCGGTCGCTCCAGAGATGGTACGACAGTGCACTTATCGATACGCGCTGCTGCTGCCGTTCAGGAGCAAGTAAGGCAGTAAGATAGTGACACCAGTAAATGGAATAAGCAAACGAGGCGGCAGTATCGTAATGAAAGATGACGAGCGTAAATGGGATAAACGCGAGCCGTCCACGGCTCAATGTTATGCAGTAAAATGTGTGCTTCAGCACGAAGGGCTATATCAATGAGTGGAACACAGCTAGAAGCCGATACCAACATCTTTCATGTTAAGGCACGTGCTGTAAGACAAAAATGGGAAATTTCTTCAGGGTTCCCCTGTATTCACGCAAATAAAACATTTCGGTGGCCACGTTAGCAGTAGCATTGAGTTATCCCTTCCAAGCACAGGTTTTCTAAAAATAGGGCAGATGGATTTAGAAGCGGATAATTTGGAGGACATCAGATTCTGTAGCAAGAGAGATTTCTGCTGCTGGCCTGACTAGGCCGCAAGCTTGTTCACGCCTCCTGGGGTAATCGTTAGCCGGTGGCGTTCGGCGAGGTAGGGCGCTCGCTGTCTGAGCATTTCGCATTAGCGCTGTCTATATTTTGAGCAGATCACTATTTGCAGGACTTGCTACGTAACTCGCCTGATTGACTGTATTGTTTCATGGCTCTTGGACTTGTTTGCTTTTCATTTTTGAGCTGCACAGTTTACTAAAGTTTCTAATGTTTGTCAAGAAGTCTTTCACCTAAATAAGGTAGCAACCATATTATTGAATAAATTGAACTTCTGGAGCTCTGTGTTTCAATATTTTAGGTGACGTTTGGAGCAATTTCTCAGTTTTACGAGACTATACACTGAAATGAACTTACAGGATGGGACATCCACGTATGCAGATGGCGGTAGTATCACGTACGCAAGGTATAAAAGGGCAATGCATTGGCGGAGCTATCATTTGCACTAGGGCGATTTATGTGCAGAGGTCTCTGACGTAATTATGACCGCTCGACGGGAATTAACGGAAGGTGAAAGCGTATTGGCAGTTGGAGGTAGACGCATAGGGTTCGAGTGTGGTGCAGACCCAACGAAGCTATGGACCCAGGCTGTCAACAAGTCGGTGATGGCTTCATAATGGTGTGGGTTATGTTTACATGGAATGGACTGAAAATGCTTGTGTTCGGCTACCTGGAGACCATTTGCAGACATATAAGGACTTCATGCTCCGAAAATGGAATTTTTATGGACGAAAATACGCCATGTCAGCGGGCCACAGATGTTCGCGATTGGTTTTCAGAACATTCTGGACACTTTGAGCTAATAATTTGGCCACCCATGTCCCCCGACATGAATCCCATCCAACATTTATGGGCCGTAACCGAGAGGTCACACTGTACACAAAATCCTTCACTGGCAACACTTCCGCAATTATGGACCGCTATAGAAGGATCATAGCTCAATATTTCTGCAGGGGACTGCCAACGGCTTGAGTCCATGCGACATTGAGTTTGCTGCACTATGCGGGGAAAAAGAAAGTCCGACACGATACTAGGAACTATCCCATGACTTTAGTTATATCAGTGCACGTTCATTTCATTGGAAACGTATTCTCTTTTATTTTGATGTGGTATGTGTGCAGATTAATAAATGAGGTACTAAACTCAGACTTGATTTGAATCTCAGTACAGAACCATTGTCCTACAACTGATATTGATTAAGCGACGGTGTATAAATAAATGTAGCCGGTTTATCTGCATTTTTAATTTGCCTACGTTATTGTGACGGTGTTCCGTTGCAATAACGTAGCTAAAGCTTGTGATGATTCAGTTTACATGCGGATATTGTGATCAGTTGTTTAACTGATGTATAACGAGCGTTAAAATAGTTCGTCTAGCGTGTTATTGAGGATATAGTCGGTAAAATCGGACTACATACTATACGCAACAGAGGAAAAAGTCTACCGTTATATTCAATATGCACGATAAGTAAAATTTCATTATTGGCTATCGCCGTTCCTACTGTTACAATTTTAATAGCCAGAAATGTAGATATCGACCAACAAATAACGTAGCTGACTTCTTTGGTGAGGATATCATAGCCTCGCTAAACCCAGAGAAGGTCGTATTCATCTCGCAGTTAGTTTAGATGACCATCTAATTAAGCACTGCTAGTCAATTTCGAGTGCGTACTCGTTAAACTAACAGCGAGGTAGAAATGACGTCGTTATTTGTAATATAGTGAGGGAAATATAATCTGTGAAAATGGTAGTTAGATGAAGCGGTTTGATTAGGATAGCTGGCAGGGCGCAAAGACTGAACACAGTGTTCATTTACAATAAACTTGATTATCTTCAATAAATCGTTTAGGAATATATTTGAGTGTATTTCTGAACTTATGGGACGTTATCCGAATGTCGCTCTTCTTCCTACACTAAGTAACAGAACTATCACCTGCCATCGGTTGCAGCGTGAACAATAGTTACAGTTAGCGGACCGTCGAAACTGGCCATTGCAACAGTACGGTAATAAAATTTTATTGTATTTGAAACTGCTTTTGCTCGTATCGTTGCCGTATTGTGTAGAGTCCGTACGTGTTGCAGCGTCGTGCTTATTAGGTGCTCGTCCGACAGAGATAATTTTCACTCACCTTGCGGTGATTTCCTGTTCCGCAGCGCGGTCCACATGCCTTCATTGTTAAAAACGAATAAAGTTCCTCTACTGTAAAAGCTGTAGTAGAACCAATAGCATTATACGAATCCAGCGGGCGCAACAAACGTTTCCAGTATCAGGTTAACTGATCGATTGATTATAACTTCTATGTAGTCTACCTGTTTGGTGCAAGAAACACTGCCAAGCCTTTGCTAATCTTCAGTTCCGATTTCAACACTCACACGCAGTCACAGTCGTTCGATATAGTCAACTTATGGTAACTATCCGGATCCGTTACTAAAAAGATTACCAAATGGATTATATGTGCGCTCATTAACATCACAAAGCAATTCCTTAGCCCACAAAATATGCGAGAACGTACTGTCCTCTGATTGACTGATACACATCAGAGCTAATCTGATATTAGTAATAAACCACGAAATTCCGCGTCTTTCACATTAGACGAATCACAACTTAATAGGGTTTTTGGACAAATTACTAAATGAAGACATTTAGAAACTCCATAAACATAAAAATGCTTCCTCTCTAAATAATAGAATTATCGTAAATTGTTTCTTGATTTCCCACTCCCGTAAACTGTCTAGTTGTACATACCAAAATTCACTCAGAGTATAACTCACTTTCCCTGTACAAGCACAGTTCTCGCGCTAATTGTATACCCATTTAATAGAAATAACAATATTCATTTAATAGAAATAAGAATATTCATTTAATATCTTGCTATCCATTCACACTATCATTCAATTACTAAACAAACTATCAATAAATAATGACAGTCGTAATAATCGCAATAACTATAGTTTTATTTCCAAAATGTGTTTTAACTACCAGATAATTTCATAGTCAGTAAGCAGTTGACACCTTTCGCCCACATTCGTAACTACTTACTACTAGCTACTAGATCAGAGTGCATCTCTCATGCCATAACCATGACTAAATGTTTATTAGACACTACAACAGTGAAGCCATAGTCACAGTACATAATTTCTTTTTAAAAATGGGTTAAATTATCAGCTTTAACGAACTACGTCGTCATTTTCCAATGTAAAACGTCAGTTGGAGATAATGTAATGGATACTGTGACCATTCATCTGGCAATAACTTCGAAAAATAATGAGACCAGGCAACCGAGGCAATGGTGGCACAAGCAAGTCACTACAGTTCATGCCCATTCTTTCCCAACCGTTCATTCCATGTCCTAATGAAGAAAAGATCAAAACTACACCAGGGTAAAAATTGTCAAAGACTCTTGCAGCGTGGCCTGCTGTGACACAACGATCGTATGACTGATTTAAAGTCATAAGTCTTAAGTGTATCAAGCAGGTCAAGTTTCCATATGGAATGCAGCGCATAATTTTATTATGTTCCGAAAAAAATCTCAAAACACGCTGTTCTTTTGTGTAGGACTTAGACACTACTTTATGTTTCGTAACTGTTGTGAGATGCATGGTCACCAATCCTGTTGTATATTCTACAGCTTTGTTTAAAACGAAAATTTTGTATACTGTGACTATGGCTTTACTATTGTAGTGTCAAATAAACATCCAACTAATGTTATAGTCACACTCTTTTACGAGAAGTGTGTCGGAATGTAGAATAACCATAACTCACTGTCTGAAGCTGTCTGCCCGCTACCGTTTCTTACTTAAATATGAAGCGTTGCGTCTCAGTGTCACCTTCCTGATAAAATTCAGATTAACTGTCCCTGATACACAAAATCAGAGTAAACAGCCGTTAGTCCTGAATGCAAATAATTTTTCCCAACAATACGTTTAGAGTACAATATGAAACATGTATTAAATGGTCAACTAGTAAAAAATCTGCTCACTGTACCTGATCAGATATAAAATAGATCGAGCCGCCATATAGGCTTAGTGCCTAGAAACTCACCATAAATTTTAAATAAATCTGGTAACACAATTACTTTAAGTGCTTAGTTCACTGTCCCAAAATATTCTATGTCTATACCAGCACTAATCTTGATAATAATCAGAAGACTGTCCGGCCCTTGACGAAATCACTTCAAGTGTCCACAGCTAAAAATGTTCAGTTCCCACTGAACCGTCTGAGTTACAGTTCAGACCAGAGCTGCACATGACATTACAATTTCAACCGCACCGTCAACTAAATTATTGTAAGTGTTGACTGCTGTCCCAAAAATCTGCTTAGTCCACGAAGTGGTGAAGCTAAATCGCCGTCTGAGTAGCATAGACGCCGACTCTGCAGCTGAATCCGATCGGCTGTTGAAAAGCAAAGATGGCGATCCCATTTTATATGAGGATTTACCTTACCGTGGAATTTCCGAATTTTCATCATTCATTCAGTGGGTTATATGGATCGTCAGGGTCAATTACAACATGCATGCATGAGTGAAGGACATTGTAATGTGAAGGTACAGACGCTATATAAACGCAGACATCGTATTTATCAGTGATGTATCCATGCTCCGAAGGATTAAAATGGCGATATAATTACTTGTCTCCATGAGCGGGAATCGAGAATTTTGCAAGCATAAGCGTTGTGACTACGTGAAATATGGAAATTTGGATCAGTTCTGGGGGCAGGCATGAACAGCCAAAGTGGTTAAGGCGACCGCTCGCGATAAGCAGGAATTCGGGTTCGAATCCCATTCCGGCAGAAGTTTTCACATGTCGCAAACACCTGACGTCAATGGATAGTCACAGGGTGCGAAACAATGTCTTAATGTAGGAGAGAAGTGTTGGTGAAATAAGGCTCTGAGAACGGATGTCTGTTGTACCTGGATAGTAGCTTGGTACGGTAGTTTTGCTGGAAGCCTCTACGTAATTAGACCACGCTGAGCTTTGCACTGCAGACAAGCTTGCATTATTGGGCCTTAATTAAATATTTAGCTGTGGTACAGTTTTTATTTTAATGTCATGCGTTTCAAAGCGACTGTACATTGAGAATCCATAAGAAATGCACTGTTACTGGTACAATTTGTCATAAATGTCAGTAACATGTAAAGCATGGTCTTATCACAATCATGCTCGGCTTAGCGTAATGAGTAGAATTGCAATATTTTAAGGTATGTAGTAATGTGTTGCTGGATCGAGTCTCCCTTCAACCAAATTTATTAATTTTTTCAAAACTAATCTTGCATTAAATAAAAGGTTCTATTACTTTCTTATTGGTTTAATAGAAGTGCATTCTGCAATATTCAATTTTATGTAAATAAAAGTGCACCTTTTCCGAGGAGTGAGTTTTTTCCATTGGCTTGATCTGCAAGACAGCTTGCACTGCCTGCAATAAGATATTTTGCACTTCCTTGTTTTTAGTTTTATGTTTCACATGTTGTAAATATTCTGCTGCTCAACAGGAACGGCGATCAAGCAAGAATGGCCTTAGGATTTTAGTGAAAAGTGAGAATAATGAAATGATTTAAATCTTATGTTGAGAACTGCTGTAAATTTGTATCGCACTATTTGTAATAGAACTATTATGAGCCAATGTTTTTATTGACTGGACTTGGTATTTTCCTTTTTGCGTTATAATATGTCCGTTGATATTGAAGTATTCGATTATGTATACCACAGACGGGATAACATCACTAGCATATGGACAATGGAGCAGATGGAAGTTTTATTAGAGCTAACGTAGGAAGTTTACGTCCGTCCATTTCGTAAGCAGTGTGATTTGCGAGCAAGACACAGCGACAACTGCCACTGGAGCTACCTGCGTTCGCGCATACCACTTTAAGTCACACGTACCGTACGCACAAGAAGCTTTGTTTCTGAGCGTTCACTAGCACGTTGAACTCGGCACGATGAACGTTGACGTTCGAGTGCGCGGCCTGTGCGCAGACAGCTTTACCTACGACTGACGTCAGAGGACGTGTGCGATGTACAGCTCCGCGGAGCATGTATGTACTGAGTGCTCGTAGTGCCACCTACACACGCGGTCGAGAGGGTGTCAGGCGCTGAAGACATGCCACTGACGTATGGGGCCGCGGCCGGCGGGACCAGGCAGCACACGCCTGTGACGACAAACAGTATACGGGTAACGGAAAGGTAGTCCCTCTCACATACTGAAAACGGAATTGAGTTATCGTCAACAGAAAGTGGGCCCGCTACAAAAAATCGGTGGTCTAGGGGTAACGTCTGTGATTCATAATCAAAACGTTTTCGGTCCACAGTTCGAACCCCGTGTTTGGTCACAGGGTTAGCTGCCCTCTGTAATAAAAAAAAAAAAAAACTTAGTTAATGGATCAACGACGAACTGAAACGGGTGTCTTGCGACGTTCACCCCGAGCAGATGCAACGAACGAAAACGAACAAAATGAGATTTAAAAAAATCCAGCCGCTGCATAAATTTTGATTAATAATCATCATTGGCAGCCGAAGACTTCCAGCATAAGAAGTAACCCTCATTCGGCCACCGGCCTTGTCAGAGAGGGTGCAGGAGCTGGAAGAGGTTCAGGGCACTCTCTTGACCTATGGGTGGAAAACTGCCCCTAAAGGCGGAAGAATCAGCAATGATCAATGGCATGAGGATGCAGGAGGCAATGGAAACCATGCACGAAAGACACGTAATGTGTATCCACAGGTCATGTGGCCTGTAACTGAACAAGTACCTTGATGATCTCTCCATAGCCTCCAATCGGATCTCCAGATAGGGACTGGCAATGAGGGGGGGGGGGGGGGCGCTTATCATGTGAAAAAGATTAAATGATCAACTAAAACGTTATAGTAGTCGGGGCTTTGAATGTCAGAAGCTTGAACGTGTCAGGAAAGCTAGAAATTCTGAAAAGAGAAATGCACAGGCTCAATCTAGATACAGTGGGGGTCAGTGAAGTGAACTGGAAAGAAGACAAGGATTTCTGGTCAGATGAGTATGGGGGTTAATATCAACAGCTGCAGAAAATGGTATAACAGGAGTAGGATTCGTTATGAATAGGAAGATTGGGTAGAGAGTGTGTTACTGTGAACAGTTCAGTGATAGGGATGTTCTTATCAGAATCGACAGCAAACCAACACCGACAACGATAGCTCAGGTATACATGCCGACGTCGCAAGCTGAAGATGAATAGATAGAGCAAGTGTATGAGGATATTGAAAGGGTAATACAGTATGTAAAGGGGGTTGAAACTCCGATAGTCATGGGGGACTGGAATGGTGTTGTAGGGGAAGGAGTATAAGAAAAGTTTACCGGAGAATATGGGCTTGGGACAAGGAATAAGAGAGGAGAAAGACTAATTGAGTTCTGTAACAAGTTTCAGCTAATAATAGCAAATACCCTGTTCAAAAATCACAAGAGGAGGAGGTATACTTGGAAAAGGCCAGTTGATATCGAAAGATTTCAGTTAGATTACATCATGATCAGACAGAGATTCCGAAATCAGGTACTGGATTGTGAGGCGTAGCCAGGAGCAGATACAGACTCAGATCACATCGTAGTAGTCATGAAGAGAAGGCTGAAGCTTAAGACATTAGTAAGGAAGAATCATTGCGCAAAGAAGTGGGATACGGAAGTACTAAGGAATGACGAGATATGTTTGAAGTTCTCTAAGGCTGTAGATATAGCAGTAAGGAATAGCTCAGTAGGCAGGACATCTCTAAAAAGGGCCATCACAGAAGTTGGGAAGGCAAACATAGGTACAAAGAAGGTAACTGCAAAGAAACCATGTGTAACACAAGAAATACTTCAGTTGATTCATGAAAGAAGGAAGTACAAAAATGTTCCGGGAAACTCAGGAATACAGAAATACAAGTCGCTGAGGAATTAAATATATTGGAAGTGCAATAAAAATGTGAAGACACCGAAGAACGTACAGGAAAGTCAAGACAATCTTCCGTGCATTAAAAGCAAGGGTGGTAACATTAAGAGTGCAACGATAATTCCACTGTTAAATGCAGAGGGGAGAGCGGATCGGAAAGAATACATTGAAAGCCTCTATGAGGGGAAAGATTTGTGTGATGTGATAGAAGAAGAAACACGATTCGGTTTAGAAGAGATAGGGGATCCAGTATTAGAATCAGAATTTAACGGAGGTTTGGAGGCCTTAAGGTCAAATAAGGCAGAAGGGATAGGTAACATTCCATCAGAATTTCTAAAATTATTGGAGAAGTGGCAACAAAACGACTATTCACGTTGGTGTGGAGAATGTATGAGTCTGGCGACATACCATCTGACTCGGAAAAGCATCATCCACACAATTCCGAAGTCGGCAAGAGCTGACAAGTGTGAGAATTATCGCACAATCAGCTTAACAGCTCATGCATCCAAGTTGCTTACAAGAATATATACAGAAGAATGGAAAAGAAAACGAACTATGCGCTAGATGACAAGCAGTTAGGTTTTAGGAAAAGAAAAGGCACGAGATAAGCAATTCTGACGTTGCGGTTAATAATGGAAGCAAGACTAAAGAAAAATCAATACACGTTTATAGGATTTATCGACCTGGAAAAGCGTTCTACAATGTAAAATGGTGCAAGATGTTCGAAATTCTGAAAAGAGTAGGGTTAAGCTATAGGGAGAAACGGGTGATGTACAATAGCCAAGAGGGAATAAGAAGAGTCGACGACCAAGAACGAAATGCTCCTATTCAAAAGGGTGTAAGACAGGGATGAACGTTTCGCCCCTACTATTCAATCTGTACAACGAGGAAGAAATGATAGAAATAAAAGGAAGTTTCAGGAGTGGAATTATAATTGAAGGTGAAGGGATATCAATGATACGATTCGCTGACGACATTGCTATCCTGAGTGAGAGCGAAGACGAATTGCATGATCTGCTGAATGGAATGAACAGTCTAATGAGTACACAGTATGGTTTGAAAGTAAAACGAAGAAAAACGAAGGTAATGAGAAGTAATAGAAATGAGAACAGCGGGAAACTTAACATTAGACAGGTGGTCACGAAGTGGATGAAGTTAAGGAATTCTGATACCTAGGTAGTAAAATAACCAATGAGGTCAGCAGCACAAAATCAACGATATAAAGTCAGTTCGTAGTAAAAATATTTCTGTTACTGATAAATTGTGTATATGTACAGTATTTAAGTATCATTTTCTGAGCATTGCCGGTGAGTTAAATAAAATTTTATTTTCTGCAAAGAATCATAACATTCATGGCAAATGCCTTTCCGAGATTTATGTCTGAAATACTCCTCTGTGATGCAGACAAGGGGGAGATTGAGTCAGTAATTAAATCACTGAAGACTAAGGACTCTCATGGATATGATGGAGTGCCTAGCAGAATATTAAAGTACTGTGTGGTGCATGTTAGCCCTGTATTTTGCCACATTTGTAATTTTTTCTTTAGGAAAGGTCAGTTTCCTGAATGAATAAAGTGCTCAGCAGTAAAGTCCCTTTATAAAAAGGAAGAAAAAGATAATTTAGACAATTTTCGACCTATCTCTATGCAATCAGTGTTTGCTAAGGTTATTGGAAAGGCTGTTTTTTTTTAGGCTAATTGATCATTTTATATCACACGATTTGCTATCAAATGTACAGTTCGGTTTTAGAAGTCGTTTAATAACTGAAAATGCTGTATTCTTTATTCTCTGTGAGGTACTGAATGGGTTAAACAAAAGGTTTCGAACGATAGGCATACTTTTTCGTTTAACTAAGGCGTCTGATTGTGTTGATCACAAAATATTGCTCCTGAAGTTGGATAATTACGGAATATGCTGAGTAGCTCAAAATTAGTTCACCTCTTACTTTAGCAACAAACAGCAAAAGGTCATAACTCACAATGTTGAGAATGGTTGTGATGTGCAGTCTGAGTGGGGTACAGTCAAGTGGGGGGTGCCCCAGGTGTCAGTGTTGGGTCTACTCCTGTTCCCTGTTTATATAAATGACATACCCTCTAGTATTAAGGTAACTCTAAAATTTTCTGTTTGCTGATGACACTAGATTGATAGTAAAGGATATTGAGTGCAGCATTGGCCCAGTTTCAAACAGTGCAGTTCATGACCTATGTTCATGACTTGTAGAAAATATACTAACACTAAATCACAGCAAAACTCAGTTTTTGCAGTTTCTAACACACAATTCAACAAAGCCTGACGTTTTAATTTCACAGAATGGGCATATGATTAGTGAAACTGAACAGTTAAAATTTTTAGATAGATAGTAAATAGCCGTGGATAGCCCACGTTCAGGGTCTTGTTCAAAGAATTAATGCTGCCATTTTTGCTATCCTAACGGTATCTGAAGTGCGTGATGGTTTGACACGAAAATTCGTGTACTTTGCTTATTTCCCTTCGCTTATGTCATATAGTATTGTATTTTGGGTTAACTCTTCTCATTCTAAAAGGATAATTTTGGCTCAGAAACGGGCGGTTCTCGCAATAAGTGGCGTAAGTTGAGGAACCCCTTGTCAGCCTCTGTTCACGAGTCTGGGTATTTTGACATTGGCCTCTCAATGTATATATACCTTGCTACCATTTCTTGTTAACGATATTAGCTTATTCCCAAGAATAAGCAGGTTTCACTCAATTAATACTCGGCAGAAATCTAACCTGCATTGGGACCGGACTTACTTAACTCTTGTGTAGAAAGGCGTGCAATATACTGCTGCATTCATTCTCAATAATCAAAACTCTTAGCAGTAGTCCACGCGCTTTCAAATCAAAACTGAAAAGTTTCCTCATGGGTCTCCTTCCATCCTGTCGAGGAGTTACTTTCAAAATTAAGCTGATTCTTGTTGTATTGTTGATTTGGTTTACTCAAACTTATGATTGACTTTTTTCGTGTTCGTAAACATTTTATTTTTATCTGTTATTACTTTTATGTTGTAATTTCATGCACTGACATATTCCATGACCTTGGAGATTTGTTCCCCAGTTTGGTCCTACGGAAATTGTTGTGTAAATAAGAATAAAAAAGCAAGGAGGACATCAAAAGCAGACTAGCTATGGCAAAAAAGGCATTCCTTGTCAAGAGTAATATACTAATACCAAATATCGGCTTTCAATTGAGGAAGAAATTTCTGAGAATGTACGTCTAGAGTACAGCATTGTTTGGTAGTGAAACATAGACTGTGGGAAAACCGGAACAGAAGATAATCAAAGCATTTGAGATGTGGTGCTACAGACGAACGTTGAAAATTAGGTGGACTGATGATGTAAGGAATGAGGAGGTTCTGCACAGAATCGGAGAGGAAAGGGATATGTGGAAAACACTGATAAGGAGAAGGGACAGGATGGTAGGACATTTGTTAAGACTTGAGCGAATGATTTCCATGGCACCAGAGGAAGCTGTAGAGGGCAAAAACTGTAGAGTAAGACAGAGATAGGAATACATCCAGTAAATAGTTGAGGACGTGGGTTACAAATGGTACCTTGAGATGAATAGGTTTGCACAGGAGAGGAATTTGTGGCGGGCCGCATCAAACCAGCAGAAGGCTGACGACCAAAAAAAGGAATAATTGCAAACTGCGCAGTTCTCCTATCGAAACCTGTACCGAATGACAATAATACTGCGGAAATTGGCAGCAATGAGTTCTCCGGCCTCACAATGAAAACCTCCGAATAACCTAAACCGTCTGTAGACTCGTTTCCAACAATTCTACTGTGTCCATTTCCCTTTTCAATTCTTTTGTACTGCAAACATGTGGTCTAAAATGCTTACCTTAACAGCTTTTCGTCTTCGCTACTTGGAAACACAACTCTTCTAATGAACAAGTGCTCGTAACTATGCATTTTAGAGCACGTGTTTACTGGATAATTGTTTCTTGTTTTGGTCAGTACTACCACTTTCCAAAATATAGAAAGCAGAGTGCTTTCAGCAGAAGAGATTTGTTTCACAGAATCGAAGGTGAAGAATTGCTCATAGCTCTTAAGGTCTGCGTTTTAGAGCCCAAGTTTACTTGACTAGTTTGTTTCGAATTATCATTCCTGTCATATTCCTGAATACTGACCATCACTTCTGAAACATACTATATAAAGAAGACCCATTCTTTAGTACTGTTAAAGTTTTTGGGATTCCCATCAGTTCGGATTAAAGGAAGACATCAAAGCAGTTAAGGGGCGAGCAGCTGGATTAGTTACCGGTAGATTCGATCAGCATGCAGGTATTACGGAGATGCTTCGTGAACTCGAATGGGAATCCTTTGACAGAAGAAGAGGCAATATGTTCAAATGTTAAAATGTGTGCGAAATCTTATGGGACTTAACTGCTAAGGTCATCAGTCCCTAAGCTTACACACTACTTAACCTAAATTATCCTAAGGACAAATACACACACACACACACACACACACCGATGCCTGAGGGAGGACTCTAACCTCCGCCGGGATTAGCCGCACAGTCCATGACTGCAGCGAAGAGGCAACATTGGGGAAACTTAGAGAATTGGCGTTTAAGGCTGACATCAGAATGGCTCTGCCGTCGCCAATGCACATTCTGCGTCAGAGCGTCAGAGATAGGGTGCGAGAAGTGGTGGATAGTACGGAGGCTTTTACACCATGGTATTCTCCTTACTCTGCCTGCGAAAGTAACAGGAGAGGAAATGAATAGTAGTGGTGTATGGTACCACCTTTTTACAACGTACAGTAGCTTGCAGAGTACGTATGTATGTGTAGATGACGAAAACAAGGACCTCGCCGATAATTCCAAGTCCAGTCAGCAAAATGGTTCAAATGGCACTGAGCACTATGGGACTTAACTTCTGAGGGCATCAGTCCCCTAGAACTAAGAACTACTTAAACCTAACTAACCTAAGGACATCACGAACATCCATGCCCGAGGCAGCATTCGAACCTGCGACCGTAGCGGTCGCGCGATTCCAGACTGTAGCGCCTACTACCGCTCGGCCACTGCGGCCGGCACCAGTCAGCAGAAGGAAGACAATAGAAGCAACCCTTGTCTCAGCCCAGGTAAATAAAGGAACATCATCGTAATGCCGGTAACCAACGGTATCTCTCAAAGAAGAAGGAAATCTGTAGAAGGGAACGGAAATGGTCTTAAGTACACTGGATTAAGCCACTGAAATGGAAGCCGAGGAGGAAAATCGGACTTGAACAGCCAACGGATCACTTCAGATATTGACTAAAAGAAAATTATAACGACAACCCTCTCAGAATCAGCCCTTAGGAATTTCGATACACAGTGGAATCAATGGTATGGCTGTGTTACACGAGGAATGATCCCAGTCTTTTGAGACACGATTCCTTAATGATATTTTAATTGTAGCTGCCAGTAACTTTTTCAACTCTGTGATCAATAAAATTGGATCCGACTCCTTCGAGGAATATACATATTGTACGGCATTTGAATTCTGTAAAGATCACAAGACACGTTGTGTCAATGTATTAAAAATAATATTTCATTGGCAACCAGTAGTTTATTAATGCAATAAATCTGAAGCGCGATATAAGTTATGCTGCTAGGGATATTGAAAAAAGATGAGCGTCTCGCACTAAATACTTCAGTGCATATCATATGCACAAAGACTGTTATCAAAATCCAAGAACTAAGTGCACTGCTGCACAGCACCTTAGGTTGGTTGGTTGACTTTGGGGAGGGGCCAATCACCGCGGTCGTCGGTTCCATCGCATTAGAGGATGACGGGGAAGGGACACGGCTGTCAAATTTCAAAGGAACCATCCAAGCGTTTGCTTGAAGCAATTTAGATAAATCACAGAAAACCTAAATCAGGATGGCCGGAAGCGGATTAGAACCGTCATCCTCGCGAATGCAAGTCCATTGTGCTAATCATTGCGCCACCTCGCTCGATAGCAAATCAGCGTTCAGCTCTGCTCGAACTACTTTATATAGGTAAACTGACACTTGATTCCAAGCAGTTAAACAGTTTATAATAATGCCTTCAATATAAGAAGCATTTCATTCATTTTATATATATTTTCTCTGAAAAACATGATAATATAGTTCAGAATCAGATAAATACTATTATTTATACTATTTTCTGTTTTTAAAGAACACAGGAAATAATCGCTCATGAAAAAAGAAAAATTTATTTTATTTATGGCATTTTTAAAACTGAAAAGCCGTTGTTTATTTGATGGAGATTTAATTGAGTTATTAGGAAGAAGAAAGAGTTTATCTTTACTGCAATTTCGCTATCTGATAATCAATCACAAACGAATTCATTTCCGTAAAGAGTAGCAAATATAAGTCGACAGAGCACTTGCTGGCGATAGCCGAAGTTCCTGGTTCAAGTCCCCGTCATCCACAATTTTAAAACATTTTAACAGATTTAATCCGCCACGAAATTTCAAATCAGTGCTGCCGAGTGAAAATTAATTCTGGAACCGGGTTCGCGTCATGGTTCTCAGTATGAATGGAAGTCATTAAGAATGTCAGAAGGTTTCGACAATTATGATAATCGAAACTGGAAAGTATAGTTGAAAGGGAGAACAATTTCTGATTCTCTTCCACAAAGATCTAACCCTATCCATTAAGTTCACCATCTTACGTTATGAAGACTTCTGAATTATTGGTATTTCTACTTCTGGAAAGGTTCTTTAGACGAGTTTCTACACAGTCTGTCCAGAATTGCGGATCTAACCTGGCGGACTACCTTGGTTGTGGTTGAAGAAGAGCGCTTCTCCAACCTCCGGCGCGGTTTTACTGCAGGTCACAATGACCAGTCTCTGAACAGAGGCGTGATGCCACTTCTCCTGGGAAGCCACTACATCCCAGCTGCGGCAGACACAGTTAAACTATTGGTCCCTACGGATGCGGCTATTGACCACAAAATCACACGCGGCTATTAAAATACTAATAAGCGACCGATCCCTGGAACTGTGCTCGCTGCCTGAGAAATTAAACGCCCCCAATATTACTTGCATGTAGTTATCCATATTAACTCTCTAACAGAAATCACCATTAACTAATAGATATTTACGGCGAGACTGTTGGCTGAGCCGTTCTCTAGCTATAATAACCCATCACTCACGTCAAGAGCGCATAAAAGTTTTATTTGGTTCTAAAGCTCCTGCGCTCCAGTCATGCACTTTTCTTACTAGCTGAATAAAATATGTGGTATGAAAGTGCTCCTCTATTGGCGAACTTCGCTATTAAAGTATTTCCACAAGGTCGTTGCCCAGAAGTGTTTATATTTTGATTTATATACCGTCCTACTCCTCCGGGATACTTTCTGCAGCGATTTACAAAAATCCAGAGCATTGCAAACTAAATGAAAGTACACTTTTTACAGAAACTGATTGTGCATGTATAACTTCTTGCCTGCAATTTAGTTGCAAAGTCCGATGTTTCTACCATTTGTTGAAGTCACGTATATCGACGACCAGTTTCATCTTTCATGAAGAGTAAGTCGAAATCTTAACTGAAACTTTGCCAACTCTGAAGGGAAAATAGTATAATTTGTACTGTAATTTAAAAATTTAATTTTTCTTGTACAATTCCCAAAAATTTTTTGCAATATTTCTAAAATACGAGTATCTTTCGGTGATGTTTTACATTTCTCGTAAACGGCTACTATCTCTAGCAGCCTAGCATTTGTCATGTAGATAGCAGAAAAAATATGTATGCGTAAACGAAGCGTTCGGATTTGTTAATGTAGATGATGCTCTGCAGTGAAAGTAATATCGGAAGCGAGGTCTATCAGTGCTTCTTCAACTTGATTCTATTTCTCCCGGAACTTTATTTAACAAGCTGAGAATACCAATTACAGAAATATTTTCCTCATGAAGCAGGTTTGCCTCATAGCTGATTGAATCCTATGAAATATGTAACCAATCGCAGCTCGTAGACGAGGGTTCCGAGAGAGAGCCTCGGAAACATTAAATTGTCTTTTGTGATTCGGCTCTTGCAGCTAAGGTATGGTGACGCAGCCTCTACAGAATAATTTTTTGTCGCGTGGGCGTCCCTACAATTCTTACAAGGAAGGGAAGTCAACAGAATGGCTCAATATTACTGTCGGAACCCTGTCTGTTTTTCTGCATTGCGATGTATTATTAATCGACCTTTGATATCAATGGTTAGGCAGTATCTTTTGTTCGTGGAATTGGCAACTGTATTCATCGTAAATAGAAGGTTAGGTTTTAATCTCTCGTCGACCACAGTGTAATTAGAGACGGACAGAAACTCGCATTAAGAAAGCGTAAGGAAGAAAATCGGCCGTGCACTTTCCAAGAAACCATCCCGAAATTTCCTGGGGTGAATTAGGGAAATCACGGAAAACCTAAATCAGGGTGATTGGGACAGATTTGAACCGTCGTCCTCCCACATGCGATTCCTGTGTGCTAATCACTGCGCCGCCTCGCTCGGTGAATCCACTGTAGTAAAGACAAGGTAAGTGTGAAGACACCTCGCTAGAGAGCACTAAAATAGGATAACAAAGGTATCACCACCTAGCGGGTGTTCCGTGAACTGTTACATGAAATGCGGCCGCGACTCGTGTGTCGTTAATTTCAGTTGCTCACAAATTTCTTCCTTTATAAAGTTGTTTGGTTAATGAAGTGCTTTATTCGGAAGTTTATTTTTGGTGCTCGAGGTACATTTTGACTGTTTTCGCAACGCATGCGTTACATGAAATTGCAACAAACATGCGCTTTGAGTCAAAATTGCAGAGACAAAGGAGACGGCAGGAATACTCGACTCTCAAAAATTAGATTATGTGACAAAGTCGCAACTTTCCCCGAAATGGAAACTAGAGCCGCGTTTGTATCTAACCCCCCTTAAACTTTTGACGAGAATTTAGTCTCCATCGTAGGTGAACACGTACACTTTCCACTTTTGTCACTTTTCAGTCAACTGGTTAGCCTGGGAACGTATCTTACCTCAAGGACTATATGTTGCACAGGTTACACAAAACAAATTGTATCTTAAATAGCCGGCCGCCGTGGCCGAGCGGCTCTAGGCGCTTCAGACCGGAACCGCGCTGCTGCTACGGTCACAGGTACGACTCCTGCCTCGGGCATGGATGTGTGTGATGTCTGTCCTTAGGTTAGTCAGGTTTAAGTCATTCTAGGTCTAGGGGACTGATATCCTCAGATGTCCCATAGTGCTTATAGCCATTTGAACCATTTGTATCTTAAATAATACATATTCGGTCAATAGCTTCTGGATAGAATTCTCTGATAGGAAATCGGAAAGCATATTTTATGTGAGAATAACCATTCTCATTAAACGATCGGAAATTAAGTCTACATCTACATGGATACTTTGCAAATCAGATTTAAGTGCCTAGCAGAGGGGTCATCGAACCACCTTCACAATTCTCTATGGTTCCAATCTCGTATAGCGCGCGGCAAGAATGAACACCTATATCTCTCCGTACGAGTTCTGATTTCCCTTATTTTATCGAGGTGATCGTTTCTTCCTATGTAGGTCAGTGTCAACAAAGTATTTTCGCATTGGAGGAGGAAGTTCGTCATTGGAATTTTGTGAGATGATCTGGTCGCAATGAAAAACGCCTTTCTTTTAATTATGTCCAGCCCAAATGTTGTATCATTTCAGTGACACTCTCTCACATATTTCACGATAATACAAAACGTGCTGCCCTTCTTTGAACTTTTTCGATGTACTCAGTCAGTCCAATCTGGTAAGGATCCCATACCATGCAATAGTATTCTAAAAGAGGACGGACAACAGTAGTGTAGGCAGTCCCCTTAGTAGATCTGTTACATTTTCTAAGTGTCCTGCCAATAAAACGCAGTCTTTGGTTATGATTTTTGTTATTTATTCCAGAGTATTCAACTAGCTAGAAAAACCAGTAATATTTTTTATTTATACACAGATTGACATTTAAAATTAAAAATCTTGTGACCAATTGTGGTAGCCTATGATGTTCAGTAACTTCAGATAGAAAAGTTAGTAGTTATCTCTTCCAGGAGGAGGAGACTAGTGTTAAACATCCAGTCGACAATGAGGTCATTACAGACGGAGCACAAGCTCTGATTAGCGAAGTATGGAGAAGGAAGTTGACCGTGCTCTTTCAAAGGAACCAGCCAGGCATTTGCCTTGATTTAGGGAAATCATGGAACACTTCAATCAGGATGGCCGGTGGCGGGTTTGAACTGTCGTCCTTCCGTATGCGAGTCCAGTGCGCTAACCACTGAGCTACCCCATTCTCAACGTGTCTAGTAAGTGCACAATATTTATACGGACAATACTTCCGAAATACGGCTTCAGGAACACCATTATAAAAAAAGGCAGCGGGAATGGCATGTTTGTCGTATCCTTGTGCAATCCTGCCATCCAAAGGCGCATCGGACATAGAATGAAACAAAGATATGTTAGGTAGGCACAGTCTTCTAAGCTGACAGTACTGTGCAGTTCAGGCGATGACATTTTCTAGACCAATAGTGAAAAATCGCTGGTACCAGTACTGTAAAATACATAGGAGTGACTACTCAGAGCAACCTCAAGTGTGACGACATAAATCAAATGGTAGGAGAAGTAAATGCCAAGCTGAGTTTTATTGGAAGAACGTGAAGGAAACCCAAAGCACATGCGAAACCTGATCATTGGTCTTGGACTCATAGTAACAAATAGAGGTCCCCACCGGTTGGACCGACTTTTGAAACGAAATATACGATGTTACAGTTTAAGATCACAGGTTTCACTACCTGCAGCCCTGTATGTAGGACGATGTGGGCTCGAATCTCTCAGATGATGTTAATTTTTTATTTTTAAATCTTTATCGAAATGACTTTCTTCGCCGCGCGGGATTAGGCGAGCGGTCTCGACGCTGCAGTCATGGACGGGGCGGCTGGTCCCGGCGGAGGTTCGAGTCCTCCCTCGGGCATGGGTGTGTGTGTGTGTTTGTCCTTAGGAAAATTTAGGTTAAGTAGTGTGTAAGCTTAGGGATTGATGACCTTAGCAGCTAAATCCCATAAGATTTCACACACATTCGAACATTTTTTTGACTTTCGTCAACATTTTAATTCAGTTAATTGATTTAAATGTAATTTTCCTAATTTCACTTCCTTTGTCATATCATTTGAAACATAATATCAGTTCCTTCATTTGCTTCATTTTTTGTCCTTTTACTCCTTTTCCACTTGTAATCTTTGTTCATGTGGTTTTAGTTAATTTTATGAATTAATTTCGATTTAATTTCTTTTGTTTATCATCCTGTCTTTCAGTCCACATTATTGTGTTCGTTATATACATTTCTCATTGTATTTGAATTTCGTTTCACTTCTAAGGCTTTCTATCATTTAAATCTTCGTCTGCGTTATTTCTTCCAAAATGCAGTAGGAACTTAGCTTATGTTTCAAATGTTTGTACGACGATTACCAAGTAAACAATTGCACATATGGTAAGCAAAAGTACATTTTTCATACCGTTACACTCAATATAAATGGATCATTTCGTATTTTGTTTTTTATCCGATGGATCTGAATTTTGAAATAACTGAGTACTATAGCAGATAAATTTAATTAAATTCATAGTGACACAAATTCCTATTGGAGAAAGAAACATACAAAGGAGTCACTAAAACAAATTAAAAAGTTCATACAATTATTAAAATGATGTGATAGGGGAATAGAAATGAAAAAAAAAATACATTGAAACCAGTTAATTGAATATAAAAGCTGACTGAAGTCCTTCCGATAAAGATTTAAAAATAAAGCGAAATTGATTATATCTGAAGAGATTCGAACTTCAAGCCCAAAGCAGCCTACATGTTAAGCTGATATCCTATCTGCTACACTATGTAAACAGGCCAAGCGTTTCAACTGTTTAAGTACTATTAAGGATCACACAAAATTTCTAAATTTTTTTTGTCATGTACTCGCAAATGAGGCCTCACCTTGGAGGCCTCTCCTTATAAGGTGGTTCCAAAGAAGAGACAGGAAAAAAATCAGCGAATAGCCGCTATTTTCGTCACGGAAACGTTTAGCCAGCACAAAAGGATCGCGGATTTACTTAACACACTACACTGGCATTCGTTCCAAGGGGAACGATGTGCATCACAGGGAGGTTTACTACGGAAATTTCGAGAGAGTGCATTCCGCGAAGAGTCGGGCGACGTATTACTTCTTTCGGCATACGTCTCGTGAAGCGATCACAACGAGGAAATCTGAGAAGTTAGAGCCAGTGTGGAGGTTTTCCTACAGTCGTTGTGGATAAGCGCGGTTCGTGAATGGAACAAGGAATGGAGGAACAAACTGTGGTGTCAACAGTAACCTCCGCCATACAGCGTGAGGTGGCTTGCGCATGATCGATGTAGATGTAGATAGTCTCAAATTAATATCTAGCTATTTTGAATCAGATCCTGTTTCCGACCTAAGTGCGTTGACGACTGGTTCACTGCAAGGTGGCTACAATTAACCTTTCTTTATACGAGTAGTGTTCAGAATGTGCGCTGTAGGATTGGCAATGTTAGTAGTGTTATGATAATGATTTCTTGTTTGACGCCGGTACCGGTATGGTTGAAGCACAAGCATCAATGTGCATTAAAATTGCAGACAGTCAACACGGATCTAAAGAAAGTGAGCATGGTTTTACTCGTAAAGCTGTTTTATCGAAACAACAGCAATAGTGCTGTTGCTCTTCGCTTTGAAGGAATATGGAGAGGTTCTCTCTCCGCACCGATGATGAAGAACATGATTCGGATGTTCAAATTAACTGACGATTTGGGGATTGCTCCCAGGTCTGGCTGACGGCCGGTTGCGTCACATATTGTTAAAGAACCTATTTTTGCCATAGCTAGGATCTTGGGTGCAATGTGCAAATTTCACGCCATGCACGGGCTGTGAGACAACAGCAGAACATTCCATAGTCCACCGTTATTTCAGGTAGCATTACAGAAATGTCTAGTGCTGTTCCAGGCCTCGAGGATGTAGATGGTCATCACATTGTGCAACGTTTGTAGCCTGGAATGTAAACATGGTACGCACTTAACGAATGTTCCCCTCCCATGTGCAAACAAACCTGTTTCTTTGAATGATTTATTTGTTATCCCTCTTCCAAATGTTATTACAAAAGTTTCCACACAATTTCACTGTTCCGCTACCACTCTTTTTCATGGGAGTCCGCTCAAGTAGCAAACGTTTAATTATAACCGTCCTTTATTCCTAGGATGATTCGGCCTACTACTATCGTGCAATTGATGTGTGTGCCCTCCTTGTTGGAAGCGTCATACCAATGTCTAACTACTGTAATGGGCACTACAGTTGCAAGTCTAAGACAAGGAAATTGCAGTGCAGTTACCTGTACCACGATTCGTAAGCGCAACGGGTAAAATGTTAGTGAGTCCTTTGGAAGACATAAAGCGTATACTGTGTAACATTGTGGCCAGGCTTGATAATGGACACAGTTTCTCGAGGAAGAGAATGCCCCATTTCTTCAAGTATATCGTATTAAGCTGAAGCCAGAACTGATCATTAGATCCCGTAGACGTATCAAATTGCAAGCATCTTGATAACTACGCTTTATCCGTTGTTCAAAATACTCAAGGGAGGTGCACAATCATTCCCGAATTTTCGTCAGATCAGGAGCGTATGTTCAGCACACATGTTGTTAAGATGCAGAAGAAACGGTAACAGGTGGTTCACGAACAATTTTGAGACAAGTATCCAGGCTCATGTCCATGGTAACTTAAACATGTTGGCCCAAATCTGGTGACAACAAACATCAGTAAATATCACATAACCACTTCTATCCGGATTTACGCCCTCCACGGGCTTCGTGATAAACAGTTTTTTGGGCCTTTGGTGCACTCGACGTCTTGCATCGCTACAAACGAGGCAAAATTTCAGTTCATCTGACCATTGTACACACCTGCATTCAGCAATGAACTACTCCCTGTTTGGCACACTGAAGGATATGTGCCACTGTGAGGAACAATCTTTCAGGAATCGGGTTTTCTGCCGGATATCAGCGTCTTCCAAACACGATATTTCGACGTTATTACTTGACGTCTTCATCAGGGAACACCTGATGAAGACGTCAAGTAATGACATCGAAATATCGTGTTTCGAAGACGCTGATATCCGGCAGAAAACCCGATTTCCACGAGATGTCATCAAATCGCCGGGAAAGGAATTACAACAATCTTTTATTCTAAACGCTCACTGCAAGCAGTTCCCTTCACAATATTCGCCCGAAACCTGGTTGAAATGGAATTGTATGCTCGTGGACGTGCAAAACGTTTTTAGGCTTTATGATACATGAAGTTTAAGACCCCAAAATCAATCTTCCAAGAGATTCAATGCAGCTCTCAAAAATTCTCGAGGGATTCGACTTCGAAGCTTTACAAGTGTCCTTCTTACCGTAACATAAATTCATTTTTTCCACAAACTGCTTGGCTCTGTGGTAGACTGTTTACCGTCACATGAGGGAGCTGGGGTTCGATTCTCATCTCAATATATCCGTGAGGAATAAAGTGCAGGACGGGAGGGGGGGGGGGGGAGGGGGGGGGGGCCGCAAGTTGTTGGTAGCGCTCAATAGTTGTAATCGCTAGATCACTGGTTCAAATCTCATTTTCGTCATATTATTCATTTTCAGTTCTCTCCTTTGCATATAAACAAATCATCAATTGTATGGTAATTGATATATATCTAATTACCACTTCTACGAGAAACCTATATAATCCGATTACTAATTATATATTGGAGTCGAAAATCCGGATTTCATGATAAATGTAAATTCTTAATTGTAGAAGGTTTATAAAAGACTGTAGAGAAAGACTGTCCAAATTTTAAGGAATGGAAAATTAATTTTTTCTTCTTTATTTATTTTATGCTTCAACTAGATGTTACTTTGTTTAAAAATTTATCCTTCCCGAGAACCGAACCTTGGCTGTGTGCATGACAGGACCGTTTTCTACCACAGAGTCACGCAATCCATTGCAAAGCCAACATTTTTGGGGGTTCTTAATGATGCTTGTAAGACTCAATGGTCAATTTTCTAGGGAATTTCTGAGAGTTTCGTCGAACTGCTTTGGCTGATACATATTTGAGTTTCAAATTTCACGCACCAAGAATACAGATGTATAAAAAAAAGAACATACAAAAGTCCGATTGTCGTTTGATCCCCTTATAAGTTGTACAGTGGAACACGCAAGTTTCCACAATACGGAACGTTGAAACTCGCTTTCCTGCCATTATTTATTTATTCATTAAGTACAACAAAATGGTAACTACGAGAATACCCTGTCCCTCTCATAAGATTGAGGTCATAAGGTGACATTTTAAATAGATCTCTTGGCTTCTGTTTCACCATGAAGAGACTCCACCACATATAAACAATGTCCTTCAACAGTCCACTTCTGGAAGACACTTTCAGCTGATATGAAACCCATTCATCTTAATGAGAATTTTATCGTCACTATAATACAAACAGATGTTACGTGAGCTAGCAACGACCTAGGAAATTCACGAAAGCAATGCAATGGCTTAATAAATTCATAAACGACTGAATACGCGATTTATGTGAAAGTGCCTATTTCTAATACTCGTTTGGGATTGTGGATGTCCTACTTTTTGTCATTTCCTTATGAAAACAATTTAACCGCTGTCCCTAGTGTAGGGTATAACATGGTGTGTAAGTTTGTTAGAACCAGAACACAAATACGTCGGTTCAAGCTACAATCTTCAGTCAGTTCTAACAATTCCTTTTTTATTTGAGGACAAAATTTCACTAGGTATCTTCTAAAATGCAAAGAAATGCAGTAATATTTGAGACGTCGCTCAAATTACATATCCAACATAAATAGAACAAGAATATGTAATTGTACTATATGTTCACGCCAGTGATTACCAAATTAAAAGTTTGTAAGTCCTAAAATCGTCAAGTGAGGAAGACACAGACCTGTATAGTTTATTGTAGATGTTCTTATTCGCAATAAACAGTTATTCTTAAGCACCTCAAGGGTTTCAGAAGACGACTGTCAGAATACAAGAGATACAGCAACATGACATATCAGTGGATAGACCTCCTCTTCAAATTTAGACTGACATAACCTCTGTAGCTTAGTTGCAGTAGACAGCATTTGTGTAGAAACATGTACACAAATCATCTGCTCTATATTGCACATGAAGTCAGTTCGCGAGAGGAGATGGGAAACCCAATGAACAAATTTCCAGTAGGGTCTGATGTGACGTTTTCTCAGGAACTTCATTTCAGACACTCCAATGAAATGCGTACACAAATTGACGTCTGCCAATGTAACAAAGGGCATCGATATTGAGCACCCGTAGCGTGAGTTCAGAATTTGAGAGTTCTCTATACACTGATCTGTGTTTATTTTCTGTATGTCTTGTATTTTTCGTCCAGTCATCTTCTGAAACCCGTAGATAAATATGAATAACCCTGTAAAATAATAATAACTAGATGATAACAGATCTTGGTTGATTAGCAAACGTTGTCAGATCTATGGAAACAAACAGAACAGTTGCCTCTCAGTTCATGGAAAAACCTCATCGCAATTTTTAAAAACATATAATTTGACATCAAAGTATTAAAAAGTTGAAAACAGTAAAAGATGTATCACACTTGCACTATAATTGGTACTTAATTACAGAGTTGTCGCTAGAACACTGTTTCTAAATGTGCTTTCCAAAGCCTGGTTGTAGTGTGACTGTTGGGTTATAGAACTAGTAAAATTCTAACTGGTGTGCGTGCTTGCCTTAGCCATTATGGTTAGCTTGTTACAATTCACAGGTGGCTCAGAGAGACACAGTTACAGTTATGAGAAACTAAACGACAGAACTAACGTTATGATGACACTTAGAAAATTAAAGACAATTATAAAAATTGTTAGCAGGTTTTTACATTATCTGACTGGCGACTGTTCCGTTTCTTTCTGATTAGGGGAGGGGTGGATAAGGAGTGAAAAGTACCAGGGAAAAATTTATTTGACAGGAAAATTGCACATGATTTCGTTAATAATTATTTTAACACAGAGATAGAAAATATTTTTAATCAAAAGACCAATAGATAACCTTTTTAAAAGTACTGGCGAAAATTTTAACACACAGCTACAAAGGTCTTTAACCTAAAAAAGCAATCCAAACTACATAAAATTTGTGACGAAAATTCAATACAGACTACGCTGAAGGCGATTAAAGGGACCAGAAGGCAGTGGAACACTTATAACAATTACTCTTTTCCATGACTGCACAGAGGCTGCTTACTTTATTTAGTGAATCACACCGTTATAAAAATTTACCATTTACGAACAGGTTTGCAAATTAAAAGAAAATCATGGACTCATCAGCTGAGGGTTCTTAATTTAATAGAAGGGAGTGGTCTTCAATTACAATTAAACAAGTAATGCAAATTCAGTAAAAAGTTCACATGCAAGTCAGTTTCCCTGAAAATTGGACAGAAATCAACATACAGCGTTAAGAAATTATTCTATGAACATACGGAATAAAACAGAAATACCAAAGTGAATGAAATACTAAATGACAAATGCCTGTAGTAAATAAGGGTAAATAGTAAAATTAATTTTACATTCAATTGCAAGGACGATCAAAATCCAATCACCGTAGAAGGTTTCCGCTTATTAGTGACCATTTAAAATGTACCGTGATCTACCTGATTCCCAGCCAAAAGCTTATCCGCTCCAGTAACATCAGATTAATTGGGATGGAATGGCCGGCCATCAAGATTCTCAAACGAACAATAATTATGTCAGACAACAGTCACCAGTACTACAACAGGTAAAAGACACAGTTACACACAGGCTTAAAATATAACTGTTAAACTCCATGGAATTAAGGCAGCAAATCTGGGGAAACACATATCTAGGAAGTACACGCTAGACATATTAACTCGACCCACGAAGAAATGTTACTATCAGGATAGCCGAACTGCAGTATTATTTTGTTTTTGCCACTCGGTACTGAAGGTGAATCTGTTATTATTCTGATGAAGGAAACTAAAAATATCTGACATGCCGAAAATTATAAACCAGTCAGGTTAACTGGTAGAAGCCGACCTCGGGGAAGAACAGTTTGAATTCCATAGAAATGTTGGAACACGTGAGGCAATACTGACCCTACGACTTCTCTTAGAAGAAAGATTAAGGAAAGGCAAACCTACGTTTCTAGCATTTGTAGACTTAGAGAAAGCTTTTGACAATACCGAGCGAGGTGGCGCAGTGGTTAGACACTGGACTCGCATTTGGGAGGACGACGGTCCAATCCCGCGTCCAGCCATCCTGATTTAGGTTGTCCGTGATTTCCCTAAATCGCTCCAGGCAAATGCCGGGATGGTTCCTTTCAAAGGGCACGGCCGACTTCCTTCCCCATCCTTCCCTAATCTGTTGAGACCGATGACCTCGCTGTCTGGTCTCCTTCCCCCAACAAACCAACCAACCAACCTTTTGACAATGTTGACTGGAATACTCTCTTTCAAATTCTAATGGTGGCAGGGGTGAAATACAGGGAGCGAAAGGCTATTTACAATTTGTACAGAAACCAGATGGCAGTTATAAGAGTCGAGGGACATGAAAGGGAAGCAGTGGTTGGGAAGGGAGTGAGACAGGGTTTTAGCCTCTCCCCGATGTTATTCAATCTGTATATTGAGCAAGCAGTATAGGAAACAAATGGAAAATTCGGAGTAGGTATTAAAATCCATGGAGAAGAAATAAAAACTTTGAGGTTCGCCGATGACATTGTAATTCTGTCAGGGTCAGCGAAGGACTTGGAAGAGCAGTTGAACGGAATGGACAGTGTCTTGAAAGGAGGATATAAGATGAACATCAACAAAAGCAAAACGAGGATAATGGAATGTAGTCGAATTAAGTCGGGTGATGCTGAGGGAATTAGAATAGGAAATGAGACACTAAAAGTACTAAACGAGTTTTGCTATCTGAGGAGCAAAATAACTGATGATGGTCGAAGTAGAGAGGATATAAAATGTAGATTGGCAATGGCAAGTAAAGCGTTTCTGAAGAAGAGAAATTTGTTAACATAGAGTATAGATTTAAGTGTCAGGAAGTGGATTCTGAAAGTATTTGTGTGAAATATGGACTATAAATAGTTTGCACAAGCTTTCGAAATGTGGTGCTACAGAAGATTAGATGGGTAGATCACATAACTAATGAGGAGGTATTGAATAGAAATGAGGAGAAGAGAAGTTTGTGGCACAACTTGACTAGACGAAGGGATCGGTTGGTAGGACGCGTTCTGAGGCATCAAGGGATCACCAATTTAGTACTGGAGGGCAGCGTGGAGAGTAAAAATCGTAGAGGGAGACCAAGAGATGAGCACACAAAGCAGATTCAGAAGGATGTAGGCTACAGTAGGTACTGGGAGATGAAAAAGCTTGAACAGGATAGAGTAGCATGGAGAGCTGCATCAAACCAGTCTCAGGACTGAAGACCACATCAACAACAATCATCGTGGACACCACAGGAAGAATAAATTACACAAACTGCTCACCATGCAATTATATGTCGGTGACAAATAGTCCATGTTCGTTACAGAAGCTGACTAACATTAGTAACTGCAGGCTACCTTCCTTTCACAGAGACGGCTTTATACAACCAGTGTCGTTTGAATATCAACACCACCGTAGATACAATCTGCCGCGGTGCTCCACACACAGTCACTGGCCAAGCCGAATCACGGTGTTGTGGACAGTCAGCTGCGAGGAAAACTATGCATCGTCTCTGTATTCACCAACTTCCCTCCCTTCGCCAACGGAGCATCTAGAATGTCTTCACCGGCAACGCCCTCTCTCGGACGGCCAGAGAAATCATAGAAATCTGTGAGTGCAAGGAAAGGCGAGTGTAACAACTACCGATACGGATGACTTTCTGTAGATGTGAGGATGGTCGCTACTCAACCAGCTAATCATCTAGCTGTTATTACATTGTATTATGATCAAGACCTTCAGAAATTAAAAGATATTTGTTTTCAAACTTCATTTGAGTTTTGACAATAATCTCTTTGCTTTTTTATTGCTTTTAACTGCTTGAATTCAGTCAACATACCACAGAAACTTCTACACTACTTGTATGACAAAGCTTGGTGACGTACTTACTAAGCAGAAAACAACAGACAAAAAGTTCTACAGTCTAGGCCTTCATTTCACTGGCAGGAGAAAAAGAGAGAAAAGAATGAGAATGACGCAGCAGTTTGAAGCGAAAAGATTCTTTGAGTGGTTAGTTTCCTAACTGAGCTGCTCTTAGCATTCTCACGGGTAAACTCAAAGACCTGAGGGTTGTTTGAAGTTCTACTCGAATACTTCAGTGCGTACTGAATGCAGAAATTGAGAGAACATAAGTTGGTGCATTATGTTTTGGGCACAGATAGTTGGTAATTGCCTCCGCAGCGTGCCGTTCCGAGCAGATAATTAGCCTCATTACGCCACAGCAGGTTATTAATAAGAAGTTTGGGGGAATTTCTCTCTCGTGCAGCTTCTCCCTTGTGCAGAGTTTTCGAGAGAGCGTCAATTGATTGCGCCGGGAGCCTTTCTCGCTGCGACTGTATGCGTAATGCGATTTCTGAATGAAATTACCTTTCCCTTCATAAAAGAGAAATACACCGCGTTTGTGCTATCTGTGAGAGAAGCCTTTCATGCTCCGACGGAAAATCTGCGAATGCTGTAGGCCAGTGCTTTATGTCAAAAAATGAAAAAAAAAGAAACATCTCTGCGGAGTGCCGTGCCTAGCATTAATTTATTTCGTGCGTCATGCTGGTCATTAATTTATTAAAACTACCTCTCTGTTCTTATCTTATAACTTTATCGTTTGGTTTTACAACATGAAACACCTTTGTAATAAGGAATGTTGACCTCAGGCGAATCGGACATCTATTGTCGTGTTACTGCTTACAAAAATGCAAACACACCTTGTTGGAGTACCCTAATGTTTGTTTTGAAAGGACATTAATCACATTAGAATAAAGGTTGAGGTAGGTAAAGTCAGTGACTTACAGTGAGGGGTAACAGTTCTTCATTTGCGTACCACGGAACCACATTCTCACCCGTGTACACAACATTATCGTCATGCATGCAAAAAATGCAAGACTCATAAGCAGAAATAGCAAAGAAACAATTCTGCAGCGAGTATACAGCTGACTACAGTGGTCTTCAGATTGAAATGACTAACTGACAATTTAGTAACGAGCACAAGACTTTCTTCTCGAATTTCTTGTTTACGTATCTGCAAAATTCAAACATTTTCACTATTGCCAGCAGTTAAAATCTCACATCTCAACTACATGTCCGTTAAAACCATTTTAACGATTTCACTCAAAGTTAAGCTACTCTTATCCACATTTACTAAAGGCATATTCTTTTAATAATCTAGTGTTATCAGCTGAATGTCAGTAGTCCTATGCATTTGACTCTGCGCTAGTTATTTTGGTACCTTTGATATGCATTACATACTCACTCTTGTTCTGTAAAATTACGGTTGTAAGGACGAGAAGTCAACCACCAAAGACAAGTCGGATATACTAGCACATTTGATTAATTTAATCACTTGTAAGCAATTCAAAACTCTGAGAGCCGACTTAACAAAACTTTACATAAGTGTAGTGTAGTTCAGTGCATTGCTGTCGTTCACAACGATGTTTATAGTAGCGTCCCAATATTATCTGTCACTCAGTACATTATTCGTTCCACACTGACAACCACCGCTCACAGACTCGGACTGACTGTCTCTGAACTCTCCAGTGCCTAACAACAACATATACCTTTGACTTAAATACTAACCTAGCACAGTATTCTAAGATAATGACAATATTTGATATTTATTCTCCCCCCTTCCACCTCAGACCGTAATTTCGGATGAGTATCCAAACTGGGATGAACAAACTGTTCATCGTGTAAGAAACCTGTATCTTGTCTAAATGCAAAGTAAAAATTTTGAAAAATATTTCCACCTCAATTTAAACACAAAATTTCTCAAATATTTAGTGTTAACCAGTTCAAAACGGTGGTGATAGTGAAAACTCTAGACGACTCGAGCCAAGTATGAATGCTTGAATCAGGTATGCGTGTAAAATTTTGTTATTTGATGACTTCACTTCTTCCTACATTCATGTTGTTGCGGGCAGATACTGCTGACAGATGTGCAGCGTGATTTTCACACTCACTATTTACTTGAGTGTATTCTTAATCGCTGTTGCCCTCAACACCTTTCCTCAAACTTCAGCTACGTATCATGATTCCATAACTGCAATACCAGATGCGATACGTCCAGCATCTTTCTATACATTTGCACTACTCAGTATTTCCACACCTCTTTTTGATTTCAGCCACACAAATATGCAACGAAAAACACTGTTTACATTTTATCGAAAACCACTGTACATTGAAGAGGAAATTAAAGTTTTTTCCATTATCAACAGCATAGCTTCCCTCTTGGTATATACCAACTGTTTCTCTTCTGTGCTACAGGGAACCTATCCATGTTTTTCTCATCCCTTTGCACCCTGTTAATCTTAACCCCACCTAATAGCGGTGCATGTTAAGGCACCACTTCCAGGAAGGGACCTGCGCCCTGTTATGATATTCTCAAGTAAAAGCTCATTGTGAAGTGCATCAATAAATTATCATTCCTTTTAGGGGGGAACATTCCTTGTTTCTTTTGAATACATTATGGGAGTAACAGTGATCAATGTGTTACAAATATTTATTGTAAAAACAGTCTTGATCACGATTTATTTATTAAGGTGACCGGTTTCGACCACTACTGTGGTCATCTTAATAAATAAATCGTGATCTAGACTGTTTTTTATAATAAAGATTCCTTGTTCTTCACCAACAGTTGGTGGTAATTTTAGCGAATTTTCCAGTGGCTCATTTTCGCCAAAGTGTGCTCTCTGCGCGTCTAATCAGTCTGAGTGATCTTTTGGCAACCACGTAAAATATGATTGATCGTCTCCTTAGCTGATTTGCAGAGTCTGCATTTTGGGTCATATGCTAATCTCTCCATTCTGGTTTTGAAGCATTAGTACTGATGGGTTCTTCCGGACCAACAAAAATCAGTACTTCCACTTCCTTTTGCGGGGTTGGTTAATGAAGACCAGGCTGCTTCTCATCTACTACATTTTACGGTCGATCTACTCCAAAAATTGAGTTTACTTGCGTGCATTGAACAACAATATAATGCTTGTGACAGTATTTTCCGCATGGACAGTTACTGAATTTGTTTATTCACCGTCAATTTTCCGTCCTGTTATACCGTTCTCAAGTAAGAGGTCATTACAAAGAGTATCAATACATAATCGTCCCTTTTAAGAGAACATGTTCCTCATTTCAGACACATTGTAAAGTGATTCAACTGCTCCTATCGATGTGGTTTATGCAACCCACAATACATCTGTGTAAGGAAAGTATCCAGACAGGCGACAGCCACACAAAGGATATACAATGAGGTGACAAAAGTGAGACACCTCCTAACATCGTGCCGGACTAATTCTTGCCCGGCTCGGTGGAGCAGCTCGACGTGGTACGGACTCAAGAATTCGTTTTAAGTCCCCTGCAGAAATTTTGAGCTGTGCTGGCTCTGTAGCTGTTTATAATGGCGAAGGTGTTGCCGGAGCAGGATTTTGTGCACAAACTGACCTTTAATCAATACTAATGGTTCCCAAGTAGCTAAATATAACCATTTCCAGCCAGTGGTCTGTTCAAATGGCCCAGAAGATGAGAATTCCACCCACATCATTATGGAGCTACCAACAGCTCGCACAGTGCCTTGTTGACGACTTGAGTCCGTGGGTACATGTGAGCTGCGCCACATTCGAACCCTTTTATCAGCCCTTACCTACTGAAATCGGGACTTGTGACAAGGTCACGGTTTTCCTGTAGTCTAGGTTCCTACCGATACGGTGACGAGTCCAGGAGAGGTCCTGCAAGCGATGTCGTGCTGTTAGCAAAGGCACTCGCGTCCGTTATCTCCTGCCAAAGCCCATTGATATCGTCGCACTGTCCTAAAGGATACGTTCGTCGTATGTCCCACATTGACACCTGTGGTGATTTCATGTACTGTTGCTAGTCTGTTAGCGCTGACAACTCTAACCAATCGCCACTGCTGTCGGTCTTTAACTGAAGGCCTTCGTCCACTGCGTTATTCGTGTTGAGACTAACACCTGAAATTTGGTATTCTCAGCGCGCTCTTGACAGTGTGGATCGCGGAACATTGAGCTGTCTAGCGATTTCCGAAACAGAATGTCCCAAGCGTCTAGCTCCAACTATGATTGTACGTCCAAAGTCTGCTAGTTCCCGTTGTGCGTGAATAATGACTTCGGGAATCTGCTCACAAGAATCGCCTGAGTAAAAATGACAGTTTTGCCAATGAACTGTCTTTTCATGTCTTGCGTAGCGATACTATACCCCTCTGTACATCTGCGTATCGCTATCACTTGACTTTTTCATCTCTGTGCAAGTTCCCTATCAGAGCCTTGGGGGACTGTTAGTCAAACGAATCGTACTGTAAAAGATACAAGTAAGGATTGACCATGAGTTATACAGTAGTTTTGGACCAAGATGTATATTACTATTGTCAAACTTATCCAAATGTCGCCAAGCTTTCTTTGTGTAATTAGCGGTGCAGCCATACAGGTTTTGGATGTCTCTATGTTAATTACGCTTATATTACTTAATTTTTCGTAAATGGTTCGGAGACGTTGCCTTATAAAGTGTGTATCACCATCGGAAACAACGAGATTAACAGGAGATATCAAAGTGGGTAGTGTGGAAGTAACAGCTTTCTGGTAGATAACACACAGGGGGGCATAAATACCTCAGTTCGCTACACACCCTCCGCCACCGGCCCCTTTTCATTCACCCTTTCCTTCCACGAAATGTAACAAGTCGTGTTCCTCTGATAATGAGACACATACCTACAACATTAATTACATATGTACATTATTTGATCAAAAGTATCCAGACATCTGTTAGTGGACTTTAATTTGCGATGAGTCAATCCATGCGTCCATCCTTGACGGCTTGAGCCCTTTTGGAAACACTTTACATCAGGTGTCTGAATGTCTGGTTCCTCAAAATCCAAAACCAAAGAAGGTAGTTGTGTTGGACGGTAGGGAGCGAAGTCACGTTGTAACTCACCTCAATGTGTTCAGGTCAGGCCTCGGGACAGGTCAGTAAATTTCAGGAGGGTTACAGTCTACAAACCAATGTTTCACAGATGCTGCTTTATGACAGCGTGCGGTGGCATGCTGGCACAAACGATCATCACCCCTGAACTGTAACCCTGCCGTATGTACAGCGAAGTGGTGTAAAACATATTCGTATCCTTCCGCATTTTGCGATTTCTTAAGAGCAATACTCCCTCATTATTCTGGTTAACACTTTCCCGGATTAATATTAACTAAAATTATAAATTTAAAATTATGAAATGTTGTTAAGATCAAAATCATTTAATGATAAATTTGTGTATCTATATATCAGTTTTCAGTATAATATCATTTAACAATTTCATCGGAATATTCCTTCTACCTTTGTAAGAATTAGCTATCTAGCGTTAACATTTGCAATTGCTTAGCCTGCAGTATATGATTAAGGTGCTTATTATTTGGAAGAATTAATCACACCAACTATATATTTCCAAGGTTTAGTATGTCAAGGCAAATCTTTTGCATTAATATTATTTCTTGATCTAATTGCCGCAGTTAGAAATGAAAAACAAAAACCACCCCATACCGTAACACCGCCTCCTACGTGCTTCACTATTGTCAGCACGCGGTGGCACGTAACGTTTACCAGGCATTCGCTAAAGCCAACTTCTTTCAGCGGATCGCCACAGGGTACAGCGTCATCCATGGTCCAGTGGCGTCGCTATTTACACCACATCAAGCGTCGCTTAGCGTTGAACAGAGAAATTTATAGCGTATGAGGACCATTGTATCCCATTCCATTTAACTCTCCGCATTCAGCCATTGTGGTAATTGAGCTGCTGGTGACGCTTTGGAGCTCACGAATGATTCCTTCCGCTGATTTCATGCAATGTCTTACAGCTACCCTCCGCAGTATCTGACGCTGCCTGTCCGTCAGTACATGAGATCTGCTTGGTCTTTGTTTAGCAGTGGTTGTTCCTTCACGTACACACACCAGCAACAATCCACTTGGGCAGCTTGAGAAGGGTTGAAATGTCCCTGGTGGATTTGATACACGGGTGACATCCAATGGCTAGTTCATTTCCGAGGTCACTGAGCTCTCTTGATCGACCCATTCAACTGCTACTGTTTTTGTTCTGACAGCACAGTGGTCCGCAACTACTTTCATGCTGTGCTCTCATGACCTCTACTGCTCAATTCCGCAATACGTAGGGGTATCCTGATATTTTTGGTCACAAAGAAATTATATACTTATGACAATATTATGTGGCAAATACTCCAATATGGTAAAAATAATAAATTGTTTACATTGCTACATCGCTTTAGAGTAACTTTCATAAAATTTCATTTCAGAGAAATACAGCATTCTACATCTACATCGACATCTACATGGATATTCTGCAAATCACATTTAAGTGCCCGGCAGAGGGTTCATCGAACCACGTCCACAATTCTCTATTATACCAATCTCGTATAGCGCGCGGAAATAATGAACACCTACGTCTTCCCTTACGAGCTCTGATTTCCCTTATTTTATCGTGGTGATCGGAGGAGAAAGTTGTGACAAATTTCGTGAGAAGATTCCGTCGCAACTAAAAACGCCTTTGTTTTAATGATTTCCATCCCAAATCCTGTATCATTTCTGTGACACTCTCTTCCATATTTTGCGATGATACAAAACGTGCCTCCTTACTTTGAACTTTTTCGATGTACTCCGTCAGTCCTACTTGGTAAGTATCCCACACCGCGCAGCAGTATTCTAAAAGAGGACGGACAAGCGTAGTGTAGGCAGTCTCCTTAGTAGGTCTGTTACATTTTCTAAGTGTCCTGCCAATAAAACGCAGCCTTTGGTTAGCCTTCCCCACAACATTTTCTGTGTGTTCTTTCCAATTTAAGTTGTTCGTAATTGTAATACCTATGCATTTAGTTGAATTTGCAGCTTTTATACTAGACTGATTTATCGTGTAACGGAAGTTTAACGAGTTCTCTTTAGCACTCATGTGGATGACTTCACACTTTTCGTTATTTAGGATCAACTGCCACTTTTCGCACCCTTCAGATATTTTTTTCTAAATCGTTTCGCAGCTTTTTTTTATCTTCTGATGAGTTTATTAGTCGATAAACGACAGCGTCATCTGCAAACAACCGAAGACGGCTGCTCAGATTGTCTCCCAAATCGTTTATATAGATAAGGAACAGCAAAGGGCCTATAACACTACCTTGGGGAACACCTGAAATCGCTTCTGTTTTCATTGCAAACCATCTGACCGAAGGACATCTGTCGTGTCAGTGACTTACGAAGTGTAATAGCAACAAATGCTAATAGCTTTGACTATTGATAATTTACATCAATAAAATTGAAATATGAACACTATCATCGGCACCGCACATTAAATACTCCTCCGCAAGGAGAAAGTAAATTGATCTTAGAGCCGGTCAAGCTAGGAAACAAATTTCCTGGACTGCAAGCGGCAGAATGTTTTGACAAAATCTTTCTTTTATTTGTATCACACGCAACGACACTAACACTTGGCTAAAATGATTAAGGAAAATATCTCCCACCAAAAACGGCACTATGCATACAACCACCCTAGTATTCAGCTAATTCTTTAAATTAAAATTTGAAATTCACCTTCAAAATACAAAAAAATTAAAATAGCAATATATGAAAACTGAGCCTCCTGCGGAATGAAATTACTGCTTGCTCCATTTCCTCGAAAACGGCTTCAGAATACTTAAATTTAATAAGAACAGAGCACGCACACTGAAATACAAGTATAAGCATAAACAGAACGGTGCCAGCAAAATGCAGTTATATGAATTAAGCCTTTGGCAGAATTAAATTGCTACCTGACCCAGGTTTCTAAGAACGACTTCAGGAAATTTAAACTATAATACTGAACGGAGCAAGCGTACAGATCGAGGCCAGCATAATGCAATTATAAGAATGAAACCTCTCGCAGAAATGAACTACTGCTTAAGCCAGGTTTTCAAGAACGACTTCAGGAAATTTAAAATTTAATATCAAACAGAGCAAGCACACCAAAATACAAGTATAAAAATGTAGAGAGCGAAGCCAGCAAAATGCAATTATAAGAATTACGCCTGTTGTAGAATTAAATTAGGTTCTCAAGAACGACTTCAGAAAATTTTAAATTTAGTGTTTAACAGATCAAGTGCACCAAAATCTCAATATTAAAGTTTAATCTTCAGTCTCGGACAACTATGGCCGAGATCGCACAGTATTCTTGCTAAAAAATGATAGGATAACAACTGGAATTGCATTTCAAACCAGCACGGCCATAACGGTAGACAATGATTTAAAGTACAGGTTAATATACGAAAATTTTCAACAGATACTCTTTGTTAGTGAACCTAGCCGCATTTAATATTCGTCATGTGCCGAGCAGTTAAGCGGCCCACCTTAGAGAAACAGCTATTGAAATAAGAGGCTTACAAGAACACTAGCTCCACTACCTAATAACAACGTAGGATGGCGTGCCACATTAAACAAACACGATACAGCTACCGAATGCAGTCGCTCTTACAGTACCAGCAGACAACTGTTTTCCTGCCTAGTCCACTGATTGGAATGGCAGTGGCCTCACACACTCCACTTCGCCAGGAAGCAATTTAATTTTTCCAATGTTATTTATAATCCGTCTTGATTGCAAAAAATGTTTATTCACATGACCGGTTTCGGTTCCTCTAGAACCATCTTCAGATCTGCAATTTCGGTTGCAGCAGTAACCCGTCCATACACAGCAACCTTCACATGCTGCGTCACATGACTAGAGGAACCGAAACCGGTCACGTGAATAAACATTTTTTGCAATCAAGGCGGATTACAAATAACATAGGAAAAACCAGTGATTGCGGTTATCCCATCAGACATTACGTCTGTCTTTGCAAAATTTAATTCTTGTCTACAACATACAAAGAATATTTGATTGTGTGATTTTCCAGATGAACATTTCTGATCATGAACATTTTGCCATTAAAGATGCTATGTAACTTCTCATCACAATGCTCAATAAGAAAAACAGGCCTAGAAATAATTGCCGCATATGTGCCTTACGCTCTCCAAAGCGACAAACAGAATCTTAACAATTTTAGACACACGAGGGAACCTCGAGAGCTAAATTTTAATGAAGTGATGAATAAGTAGCCATACGATCTCATCACATTTTTCTTTTTAAAGGCCCTTGGAAGTAAATCACAGATGTGAGTCCCCTCTCAAGTCGCCCATCAAGCCGCCGAACCCTGGCACACAAACACACTGCTGGCCGCGCAGCTTGCTTCTTCCCTGCTGCCCATTCTCTCTCCACAGCTGACTGTCTCCACGCCGGGGCTGCACGGCAAGTGCTCACCGACTGCCTCCAGGCCACCGCCTCCCAACTGCCGCCGTCGCTTCCCTTAAACACACATCAAAATCAAGCGGCCGCCGCGGCGGGCACGCCCCCTCGCTCGAAACAAGAGAAATCGATGCGTGCGAAATCGACCCGAAACTCCATTGATACGTATCAGCACAGGGCTTTACACAACTGAATACAGTTAATGCAAAGCAGAGTTCTACGAGTGCGTAAATGAGGAGAATATTTTCCCTTAGAATCGATTCCGCCTATATTCAAGAACGTAATTTTTCTGTTATAGTTTCTGTCCTGGCAAAGTTCCTGTCGCCTGCCTCTTCTACCTGTGGACTTCCTCTGTTGCTGGCAGTAGCTGCAGGCAGCCTGCGAATGTGCACATTTACTCGGCTGTACTGTTACTCATCAGACTACAAAGCCGTCCAGGTGCACAGGAATCACGTAAACAACTGTAAACTATGCTCTATTAATCGTGGCTTGGGGTTCCTAGATACTATAGTTTTTACGCCGCTTTATTGTCCAAAAGGTAGCTAAGAATTTGATATACATAAAAATACCAACGCTTTTACTGAATATGGCTTTGAAGGAGTAAATTTGAAAGCTAGTCCCTAACTTAATCTTTAACCTGTGGGTTCATAAGGTATTATGACACCGGTTTTAATGCCCTGAAACATTCCCGTTTAAATGAAATCGGAGCTATGAGTGAATGAGAACGCCATCTGAGTAAATTGCTGTAGTGACTAGGGACATCAGCATAACTCAGCCCTGTAGTGAAACGGGGGATTTGAGATAAGGTAAGCCACGGGAACTTGAAACCATAACCTTTCAACACATCTCCTCTAGCTACTCCGTGTGTGTCGGATTACTCATTGTAGGGGTAATTCGTGTAATACAAATGAAATTGCATACAATATCTTGCAACACGTAACAAATTGAAAATGAACTAATATGGCAGCTAAGTATCGACGTCTTCGTCATTTCACAGTTACTAACTTTACGACAGGAGCGGGTATACAATGTAAAATGCATATTACTATATTCAAAACTAGGTCTAGATTGCGAGTTAGCATCTATTCCACAATGCCAGGTCTTATAGGCGATGACATCTCGGTCGGCGAATGATTCCAATCCAGGTACAGAGGCATTCTCACATCGGACAATGGCTAGAGTAAACCATCCACTTCCAGTATTCCCAGTGCCAGCATCAAGACAAATTCACTCGACCCTTGACGCTGCATCACAGAGAGGAGCGCCTGCGATGGTGTTCTCAACGGCGAACCTGGGTGCACGAATGGCAAAACGTAATGAATCCAGGTTCTGTTTACAGCATCATGATAGTCGCATCTGTGTTTGGCGACATCGCGGTTAACGCACACTGGAAGCGTGTATTCGTCATCGCCATAAAGGCGTATCACCCGGCGCGATGGTATGGGGTGCCATTGGTTACACGTCTCTGTCACCTCTTGTTCGCATTGACGGCACTTTGAACAGTGGACGCTACATTTCAGATGTGTTACGACCCATGGCTCTACCCTTCATTCGATCCCTGCGAAACCCTACATTTCATCAGGATAATGCAAGACCGCATGTTGCAGGTCCTGTACGGGCCTTTCTGGATACAGAAAATGTTCGACTGCTGCCCTGGCCAGCACATTCTCCAGAGCTCTCACCAATTAAAAGCGTCTGGTCAATGGTGGCCGAGCAACTGGCTCGTCACAATACGCCAGTCACTACTCTTGATGAACTGTGGTATCGTGTTGAAGCTACATGGACAGCTGTACCTGTACACGCCATCCAAGCTCTGTTTGACTCTATGCCCAGGCGTATCAAGGCCGTTATTACGGCCTGAGGTTGTTGTTCTGGGTACTGATTTCTCAGGATCTATGCACTCAAATTGCGTGAAAATGTAATCATATGTCAGCTGTAGTATAATGTATTTGTCCAATGAATACCCGTTTATCATTTGCATTTCATCTTTGTGTAGCAATTTTAATGGCCAGTAGTGTATTAAGCCTTTGTGGTCTACTTTGGAGATAACGGTGCGTGATCGCCATTCTGCTCCACCATCGTTATCTGAACGTACCAGTATTTGGCAGGAAGAATGGCGTAAGGTACCCCTGAAAACTTGATAGATATTCTAATAAGTTAATGCGGAATATATTCACGCCAGAAAAGAAAAATAGTTAAAATTTTGGTCACCTGGTGCAAGTATGGTCCTGTTAATGGAGGGTTGAACAAGAGAGAAAAACCTAACGTCGATTTTATTACTAATCGCCGCTTACACATTTCCTCAATATGAGGAATGCAGCGATGACGAAATGCTGTACGGAGCCAGATTTGCACCTGGTGGCCAAAATTTTTTTTAGACAAGGTGAAAGATTAGCACAGGGAATGAAAGGACCGAAGACAGTATAAAACTAGTCGAGAGACGAGCGAGTTAAATGTGAACAGGGATAAACCCACCGTATCATGAGCATAGAGGCACGAAACCAACTGTGCAGCCAAAGTTGGCTTCCGAGCTAGCGATTATTGGCGCGAGTCGGTGAGACGCCCCGCCCCGGCTGGGGGAGTTGCTGAGAGAGCAGGGCGAGCCGTTGACGCCGGCCACTCTCTAAACACAAAGCGGGCGCTTATCCGGCCTGCGAAAACAGCCGCCGGCCCGGGGACAGGGGCCGCAACTTGCCGAGCCGGCCTCCCAAACAGCGTTTACTACTCCCGTGGGGCGGCGCCGGAGTCGATTGGCCACCACTGACGTCAGCGGAGGCCGATGAAATCCCATCTGCAAACTCTCGGCCGGCCCGGCCTTTTTATCCGCATGTAGCCGCCGCCTGCCGCGGGCAGCTTGGCTCGCCTCCACGACGCCCCTCCCCGCCCCCCTCGCCCCCACGGCGGTCGTCGGGATTCCTCTGTTTTTCGGCTGCCGGCAGTCGGTGCGCGCGGGCTGTCCGCGTTCCTCGGCTGGCCAGAGTCCTGCCTCTGAGGACTCCGAGGAAGTTCCGCTAACTAACACACAAACCAACAAGAGGCGGAATGAACTGTTACCTAAGCGTCACACTGGCGATTCCACTGCGTTCCTGCCGGTTCTGATGTTCATATGCCACTGAAGTATGGAATTGATGCATCCTCATCCATGTGTCTCTTATCCGTATCCGCACGAGGATGCATGACTGAGAAAGTAACGATTAAATTTCCTACCTCATTTAATCGACTGCTTATTTGTCGTAAGGCATGAATTGAGTTTGTGAATCACAGGAATAGCTGTAAGTATACAAAAAATACTACACTGATTTGACAAATGCTATGGTACAGCGATATGCATCGACATCTACATCTACTATAGATACTCCGCAAGCCACCATACGGTGCGTGGCGGAGGGTACCCTGTACCACTGCTGGTCATTTCCTTTCCTGTTCCACTCGCAAATAGAGCGAGGGAAAAATGACTATTTGCTCCGCATGAGACCCAATTTGTCATATATTCGTGGTCCTTAGGCGCAATGTATCGTGGCGGCTGTAGTAACGTCGGCAGTCAGCTTCAAATGCCGGTTCTCTAAATTTTCTCAATAGTCTTTCTCGAAAATAACGTCACCTTCCCACCATGGATTCGCATCTGAGTTCCTGAAGCATCTCCGTAACACTTACGTGTTCCAGAATGAGATTTTCACTCTGCAGCGGAGTGTGCGCTGATATGAAACTTCCTGGCGGATTAAAACTGTGTGCACGGACCGAGACTCGAACTCGGGACCTTTGCCTTTCGCGGGTAAAGTTTGGAAGGTAGGAGACGAGATACTGGCTGAAGTAAAGCTGTGAGGACCGGGCGTCAGTCGTGCTTCGGTAGCTCAGATGGTAGAACACTTGCACCTAAGATCCAGCACGGTAGCCAATCCGTTGTGGTGGGGCCGCCATGTACCCTGTTGGTTGTAGCCCCCTGACAACACAGGGATCGCTCTACTGATGCCTGCGCCGTTTACTCACCACGTATGCCAAGGAGTAGATGCCCATCTCCCTGGGGCATCAGGACTCCCGGCAACGGCCATCCTGCTAGGTGGCCCTTGCTGTGGCTGGGTGGCGCTCATGGGGAGGGCCCTTGGTCGGAGTAGGTGGCATCAGGGTGGATGACACGCAATGAAGCGTGGCACATCATCTCTTGCTGGTGGCCAGCCACCAGCAGTCTCTAAGCGTTCGAGGGCTCATTTTAAAGGTAACGGTTATGACCCCAAATCGTTCCCATCCCTGGCCACACCATGGGAGGAACGAAAGGCAATGAATGACAGTGACACGTATTCGTCCCGGTATCTCGTCTGTACCAGAGCTGATGGGGAATCCTTTGTCTCCGTGAAGCCTCAGTTCTTTGTAGAGCATTTAGAGGACAAGTTTGGGGAGGTGGAGGGCTTGTCCAAAATGCGCTCTGGGTCAGTTTTGGTAAAAACGGCATCGTCCGCCCAGTCACGCAGGTTACTTGCTTGTGACAAGTTGGGGGATTTTAACGTTACCATCACACCACATAAGAGTTTAAATATGGTCCAGGGTGTTATTTTCCATAGGGACCTACTTTTGCAGTCTGATGACGAGCTGCGCGCCAACTTAGAGCGTAGAGGTGTTCATTTCGTCCGGCGCGTTCATCGGGGTCCGAAGGACAATCAGGTTGCTACCGGTGCCTTCATCTTGGCCTTCGAGGGTGATACATTACCGGAGAAGGTCAAGGTGATGGTCTACCGTTGTGACGTCAAGCTCTATATCCCTCCCCCGATGCGGTGCTTTAAGTGCTGGAAGTTCGGCCATATGTCTTCCGGCTGCACTTCCAGCCTCACATGTCGAGATGGCGGACACCCATCTCATCCCGATACTCCATGTGCTCCGCCTCCCATCTGTGTCAACTGTGGAGAGCCTCATTCACCTTGCTCGCCAGACTCCAGGATCTTACAGAAAGAACGCAAAATCGTGGAATATAAGACCCTGGACCGACTGACTTACACTGAGGCTAAGCGGAAATTTGAACGGCTACATCCTGTGCACATGATGGCATCTTATGCCTCAACTGTCACTCCTGCTCCAGCTCCTTTAGCTGCACCACAAACAGTCAGCTCTCAGAGTCAGAGGACCTCACATGCCCCCTTGACGATGGGGGCCCCTTCTCTCGCTGTTGCTCCCACACCATCTACCTCGGGAGCAGCACCCACTAAAACCACTGGGGACACCAGTCTCCACTTATAAGCCGGAGAAGCGTAAGTCTTCTTCGGCTTCTCTCGCTCGGAAGGGATCACTTGGGTCACTCCCTTCCCAGGTTCCTACCAGCGGCACAGCAGACACCAACCAGTGGCTGAAGAAGCCACAGGTCGCTGGTCATCGATCTTCGCGATCATCTTCGGTCCCTGAGACTGACTCCAATAAGCCCTCTCAACAACGACAACCAAAGGAACAGCGAGAGAAAACGACATTGAAGACCTGTAAGACCAAGACACCTGCAGTGGCACCTACTCCACCGCTACCTACAAGCTCTGCGTCTGAGGATGCGGTGGAGATTCTTGCGTCCGCTGAGGACCTCGATCTCGCCGGTCCGTCAGACGCAATGGATAGTACTTGCACGGGTGCTCCATCGGAGGCGGCATGTGACCCAGAGGCGTAATCTGCCTTCCCAGTCCCGTCACGCCTTTCTCAGCCATGGACAATTCCATCCTCCAGTGGAACTGCAGCTGTTTCTTCCACCATCTAGATGAGCTCCGACAGCTTATCGGCCTTCACCCTTTCTTCTGCATTGCTCTTCAGGAAACTTGTTTTCCAGCAATGCAAACCCCTGCCCTCCAGGGCTATCAGGGTTATTGTAAGAACCGGGCAGCTTATGAAAGGGTGTCTGGTGGCGTCTGCATACATGTCCTTAACTCTCTTCACAGCGAGTCTATCCCTCTACAAACAGCGTTAGCGGCTGTCGCTGTTCGGGTGTGGACGCTGCAGGCTTTTACCGTCTGCAGTCTTTACCTTCCACCGGATGGTGATGTCTCGCAGCATGTCCTGGCTGCGCTGATAGCCCAATTGCGGCCACCTTTCTTATTACTTGGCGACTTCAACGCCCATAACCCTCTGTGGGATGGGTCAGTGGCGACAGGTCGAGACGCCACCATTGAGCATTTATTGGCACCGCTCGATCTTTCGCTGTTAAATGATGGTTCCTTCACACACATCAGTGTGGCGCATGGCACGTACTCCGCCGTTGACCTTTCGATCTGCAGCCCTAGCCTCTTACCATCTGTCCAATGGAGAGTGCATGACGACCTGTGTGGTAGTGACTACTTTCCGATCTTTCTGTTACTGCCACAGCGTCAGTCTTCTGGGCGCCCTTGCAGGTGGGCAATGAATAAGGCTGACTGGGACTTGTTTTCCTCCATTGCCGCTATTGAGCCTCTCTCTAATGATGGCGTTGATGCGATGGTTCAATCGGTCACCACGGGCATCGTTACTGCCGCCGAATTTTCCATTCCCAGTTCTTCTGGGCCCCTCGGCGGCGGACTGTGCCTTGGTGGTCACCTGAGATCGTTGAAGCGATTAAAGATCGCCGGCGGGCGCTCCAGCGTCACAAGCGACATCCCTGCATTGAACACCTCATTTCCTTCAAACGTCTGTGTGCGCGGGCCCGCCGCCTTATCCGCCAAAGCAAGCAGGAGTGCTGGGAGCGGTATGTGTCCACCATTGGCCTCCATGTCTCTCCATCGCAGGTCTGGACCAAGATCCGACGCCTCTATGGCTATCGGACCCCTGTCATCGTCCCTGCGCTCTCATTTTCTCTGAGTTCCGCTTCTTCCAATTACCTCCTGGCCTTCCGCTCCATTAAAGAGTGGATGGAACGTCGGAGCCTTTCTTTTCGCACCCACCATTCTGAATCCTACAATGCTCCATTCAGTGAGTGGGAATTTCACAGTGCCCTTGCCGCTTGCCCTGATATCGCTCCTGGGCCAGATCGCATCCACTGTCAGATGCTGAAACACCTTTCAGTGGACTGCAAGCGACGCCTTCTCGACCTTTACAACTGTATCTGGGTCGAGGGTGAGTTTCCGTCGCAGTGGCGGGAAAGCATTGTCATCCCCGTTTTGAAACCGGGCAAGAGTCCTTTGGAGGTGGACAGCTACCGCCCCATTAGCCTCACCAACGTTCTTTGCAAGCTTCTCGAACGGATGGTGAGCCGGCGCTTGAATTGGGTACTGGAGTCTCGGGGCCTTCTGGCTCCGTCTCAGGGTGGGTTCCGTAAAGGCCGCTCCGCCACCGACAATCTGGTGAGTCTGGAGTCGGCCATCCGTACTGCCTTTGCCCGCCGTCAGCACCTGGTAGCTGTCTTTTTCGACATGCGGAAGGCTTACGATACGACATGGCGTCATCACATACTTTCTACGCTTTATGGATGGGGTCTTCGGGGCCCTCTGCCGATCTTTATCCGAAATTTTCTGTCGTATCGTACCTTCCGCGTGCAAGTCGCGGCCTCCCATAGTTCCTCCCGAGTCCAGGAGAACGGGGTACCACAGGGATCTGTCCTCAGTGTCTGCCTGTTTTTAGTCGCAATAAACGGGCTCGCTGCGGCGGTGGGAAATTCTGTCTCCGCTTCCCTGTATGCTGACGACTTCTGCCTTTACTACCGCTCTACTGGCATTGCAGCTGTTGAACGTCAGCTACAGGGCGCTATCCGCAAGGCGCAGTCTTGGGCTGTAGCGCATGGTTTTCAGTTTTCGGCTGCCAAGACCCGCGTTGTGCATTTCTGCTGGCGCCGAACAGTCCATCCTGAGCCGCGGCTTTATCTTGCCGACGAACTACTTGCTGTGGTGGAGACCCGCAGATTTTTGGGTGTAGTTTTTGATGCCCGGCTGACTTGGCTGCCTCATATTCGGCAGCTTAAACAGGCGTGTTGGCGGCATCTAAATGCTCTGAGATGCTTGAGCCACACGCACTGGGGCGCCGACCGGTCCACCCTCTTACGGCTCTACCAGGCGTTAATCCAGTCTCGTCTGGATTATGGGAGCCTGGCTTATGGCTCAGTATCCCCATCTGCACTGCGGGTACTGGACCCAATCCCACACAGCGGAATACGCCTTGCAACCAGTGCTTTCCGGACCAGCACAGTGGACAGCAAACTTGCGGAGGCAGGTGTCCCTCCATTGCGGTTCAGGCGCCAAAATTTACTGGCCGCTTATGCTGCCCATGTTTTTAGCTTGCCCGGGCATCCAAACTATCGTCTCCTGTTCCCGCGATCGGTCGTCCATCTGCCAGAACGTCGGCCCCGGTCAGGTAGTACGATCGCGGTCCGCGTCAAAGAACTTCTCTCTGGGCTTAGGGTTTTCACTGTTCCACCTCCTTTTCAGGCCACTTTGCGTACACCCCCATGGTTTGTTCCTCGCCCTTGCCTTCGGCTCGACTTGTCAAAGGGCCCGAAGGACTCAGTCCCCCCAGAGGCCTTCCGCCGCCGCTTTTATTCCATCCTGGCCACGTATCAGTGCTCTGACGTGGTTTACACTGACGGTTCGATGGTTGCTGGTCGTGTCGGTTATGCGCTAACTCTAGGGGACCATTCCGAACAACGTTCCTTGCCGGCTGGCTGCAGCGTTTACACTGCTGAGCTGCTCGCCTTGTTTCGAGCCCTAGAGTACATCCGCTCCTGCTCAGGTGAATCCTTCGTGATCTGTAGCGATTCCCTGAGCGGTTTACGAGCTCTCGACCAGTATTTCCCTCGTTCTCGTCTGTTGATGGCTATCCAGGAGTCCCTGCATACTCTTGCCCGTTGCGGCCGCTCTGTGGTCTTTGCATGGACCCCCGGTCATGTCGGTATCCCGGGCAATGAACATGTTGATCGCCTGGCGAAAGAGGCCACCAGGCAACCATCTCTGGATGTTGGCCTCCCACAGACTGATTTGCGAGCGGTACTCCGCCGAAAAGTTTTTGCGCTTTAGGACGCTGAATGGCGCGATCGGATCACGCCCAATAAACTCCGTGCCATTAAGGAGACGACGACTGTGTGGCGGTCATCCATGCGAGCCAACCGCAGGGACTCAGTCGTCCTTTGTCGGCTCCGCATTGGCCACTCCCGGCTGACACACAGTTACTTACTGCGTCGGGAGGACCCTCCTCTGTGTCGCTGCAGTGTGGCTTTGACAGTGGCCCACATTTTGTTGGCCTGCCCCCTTTTAGCTGCAGTCAGGCGGACATTTGCGCTGCCTGATACGCTCCCTGCCCTTTTAACTGATGACCCTGCTATGGCTGGCTTAGTTCTACGTTTTATTGGGGCAGGGGTTTTTTATCATTTAATATGAGCGTTTATGTTTTATTTTATTGTTTTGTGTCGATTCTGGCCTTTGGTCTACGGTTTTAAACTGAGTTTTTAATGTGTTCTCGGTGGTTGGCTTTTCCCTTTTTATTCTATGGTCGGCCAACCACTCCCACACTCCGTGTGATTTTAATTTGTTATGTCTGTTCTTTGAGTTTTTCTTGTCCTGTGTTGTCTGTTGCCTCTATTATCCGTTTTTTACTCTGTGTGGTAGTTTTTAAATTTTGGAACAAGGGACCGATGACCGTTGCAGTCTGGTCCCTTTAATCCCACAAACCAACCAACAAACAAACCTAGCAGCCCGCCTCTGGACTGCTTCTACGTCTTCCCTCAATCCGACCTGGTACGGATCCCAGACACACGAGCAGTACTAAAGAATAGTTCTTACATTCGGTCTCCATTACAAGTGAATTACTCTTTCCTAAAATTCTCCCGATAAACCGAAGTCTACAATTCGCCTTCCCTACCACAGTTCTCTGATGCTTGTACCTTCTCTTATCGCTTTGCAACATTGTGCCCAGATATTTAAACAACTTGACTGTGTTAAGTAGGGCATTACAGTTTGATCTTCCTACTCATCCACATCAACTTACATGTTTCGACATTTAGTGATAACTGCCATTCATCTGACTAACTAGGAATGTTGTCTTATCTTCCTACAGTCACTCATCTTCGATACGTTACTGTACACCACAGCATCATCAGCTAAAAACCTCAGATTGTTGTTCACCTTATCCGCCAAATCATTTATGTATATAGAGAACAATAGCGGTACTATGACACTTCCCTGGGGCATTGCTTGTCTATAATGAACACTCGCCGTCGAGGACAACGTACTGGGTTCTGTTATTTAAGAAATTGAAAGCCTTCTACTTCAGTTACAAATCTAGACATTAATAATAAAATGGAAAAGTACTGTTAACGAAAACTCAGGGAGAAGTTGTGATCTGAATGACAGTAGATACACTCCTGGAAATTGAAATAAGAACACCGTGAATTCATTGTCCCAGGAAGGGGAAACTTTGACACATTCCTGGGGTCAGATACATCACATGATCACACTGACAGAACCACAGGCACATAGACACAGGCAACAGAGCATGCACAATGTCGGCACTAGTACAGTGTATATCCACCTTTCGCAGCAATGCAGGCTGCTATTCTCCCATGGAGACGATCGTAGAGATGCTGGATGTAGTCCTGTGGAACGGCTTGCCATGCCATTTCCACCTGGCGCCGCAGTTGGACCAGCGTTCGTGCTGGACGTGCAGACCGCGTGAGACGACGCTTCATCCAGTCCCAAACATGCTCAATGGGGGACAGATCCGGAGATCTTGCTGGCCAGGGTAGTTGACTTACACCTTCTAGAGCACGTTGGGTGGCACGAGATACATGCGGACGTGCATTGTCCTGTTGGAACAGCAAGTTCCCTTGCCGGTCTAGGAATGGTAGAACGATGGGTTCGATGACGGTTTGGATGTACCGTGCACTATTCAGTGTCCCCTCGACGATCACCAGTGGTGTAAGGCCAGTGTAGGAGATCGCTCCCCACACCATGATGCCGGGTGTTGGCCCTGTGTGCCTCGGTCGTATGCAGTCCTGATTGTGGCGCTCACCTGCACGGCGCCAAACACGCATACGACCATCATTGGCACCAAGGCAGAAGCGACTCTCATCGCTGAAGACGACACGTCTCCATACGTCCCTCCATTCACGCCTGTCGCGACATCACTGGAGGCGGGCTGCACGATGTCGGGGCGTGAGCGGAAGACGGCCTAACGGTGTGCGGGACCGTAGCCCAGCTTCATGGAGACGGTTGCGAATGGTCCTCGCCGATACCCCAGGAGCAACAGTGTCCCTAATTTGCTGGGAAGTGGCGGTGCGGTCCCCTACGGCACTGCGTAGGATCCTACGGTCTTGGCGTGCATCCGTGCGTCGCTACGGTTCGGTCCCAGGTCGACGGGCACGTGCACCTTCCGCCGACCACTGGCGACAACATCGATGTACTGTGGAGACCTCACGCCCCACGTGTTGAGCAATTTGGCGGTACGTCCACCCGGCCTCCCGCATGCCCACTATACGCCCTCGCTCAAAGTCCGTCAACTGCACACACGGTTCACGTCCACGCTGTCGCGGCATGCTACCAGTGTTAAAGACTGCGATGGAGCTCCGTATGCCACGGCAAACTGGCTGACACTGACGGCGGCGGTGCACAAATATTGCGCAGCTAGCGCCATTCGACGGCCAACACCGCGGTTCCTGGTGTGTCCGCTGTGCCGTGCGTGTGATCATTGCTTGTACAGCCCTCTCGCAGTGTCCGGAGCAAGTATGGTGGGTCTGACACACCGGTGTCAATGTGTTCTTTTTCCCATTTCCAGGAGTGTATATTCATCCTTAACACCACAAAACAAAAATGACTAAAGAAAAGTCACACAAACATTTTTATTTGACAAACGCTTTCACTAACATAGGGTCTATTGTGGACAAAGTGATCAGCTGGGGATCGACACACGACACTAATCGGAACAATAATCGCTTTATCTGACTTCATACACGTGAATTTGGGTTATGGCACAAAAACTACACCACCATCTATGTTCTACCACTCCAAAAAGAAAAACATGAGTCGAAAGAACAGGGTGCTGAGAAACATATATTGGAGCCCTCCGCTGGAGCAGCAAACACCTTGCCCTCCTGCTGGTCAGGACAGCACACCACGATGCATTCGGCGACTGAAGTCATGGACAGCCGAAATCTGTTATTAATGGCGTGCGCCTGAAAAATGGAAGTACCCTATCTCGCGTTGGGTTAATTCGGAATGCAGGTACTTCCCTATGAGCCTCTGAAAGCCTGCTGGACTCCAGTGAGCAGGTGGACCTGTTTGCTGGTCCAAACCAATGTGACTGTGCCACGACTATGCATGACGGAAAATGTCAAATGTTTAGATGGCAGACTCAAGACAAATAAGCACACATACGCATCACTCGTTGTGTACGTAATGCTAGAAGCAGTACTTCTGATGATTCGAATGTGACTGGTACAGGCTCTATGTGGCACACTAGCAAAGGACGCAAGTGTCACCGTTTACGTAGAGACCTGAAGTTCTTTTCTAGCGAAGTGTCAGTACAAGAGTGATCTCTTTCTGTCTGCTTTCCTCGTCACCTCGGAAGCAAAAACCTATTTACATCTTAGAAAAAAAATGGCTCTGAGCACTATGGGACTTAACATTTGTGGTCATCAGTCCCCTAGAACTTAGAACTACTTAAACCTAACTAACCTAAGGACATCACACACATCCATGTCCGAGGCAGGATTCGAACCTGCGACCGTAGCAGTTCCCCGGTTCCGGACTGAGCGCCTAGAACCGCTAGACCACCGCGGCCGGCCTACATCTTAGACTTCCCCCACTTTAGCAAAAGCCAATCACGAGCTGGAGCTCAGCATTTAAAGCTCAGAGAGTGCCCTTTGCTCTGCGTACACAGATTTGACCAACCACCGACTTTTAAAATTAATTGGGAGAAAAGAAAGAAAGATTCCGCTTCATGGCCTTTTTCCAACACTTTTACGCCAAGCCTTCTGCTGACAACATGACCAGGATTGGATAACAGCCCTCCATAAAAAGCTTGTTATCTTTTCTGTTGCATCCATTTCGAAGTTTCCAAAGAACGGCCATAAACTTGCTAAAAGCCTCGTATTTTCACAAATATATTTTGTAACAGAGTCTGGACATCTGGGCACGAGTGACCTGTCCCACGGAAATTCGCAGAACGCTCACAGTTGTTTTATCGGCTTCCTGTCTAACAAGAGCCCAACCTCTGCTTTATTGCCAGTCTACATTGCGCTGGCCATTGCAGCGGCGACTTCTCTGCGCTAGTCAGCCTACTTGGGCAGGATTGCCTCCCGACTGGCGCCAACTAATGTGTCTGCACAATGACACCGCAGAACTCTGCCACCCGGAAATGTCTCCACACAGGTTCCACGGAAAAAACGCCCTTCCCTCGGCCCGCCGTCGCCGTGCTTTTCTGCATTCGTTTAAATCGGCACCGTATTCCTTTGAACGCAGGTAAAGCTTACCATTATTCCCTCCCTAGGACATGCAAGCAACAGTATTAACTAATGCCCACCATTTCATCATGATGTATGAAGTCAAATCGAAATAAAGATAATATTCCCTAAGAACATGAAGTGGCATAACACCGAATCAGAAGTGAGTGCCCTGCAATCACTCAGTCTTTTCGAAATCACAACGGATGTGAAGCAAAGTTTTGTAATAGCTCCCACTTTGTTTTCAATATTTGTTGGAACTATACTTAATCTTGTCGACGGAAGGCAGCCAAAGGGCATAGAAATAGAATACAGGACTGCTGGTGGTTTTTTCAGTCTCAGTAAACTGCGGACCAAGACTAAACAATCCAATACAATATGCAGATGGTAATGTTCTTGCCAACTCAGAAGAAGATCTGCAAACTATCCTAAGTGCATTTGATAAAGCATACACGATATTTCTCAGAAAATGCAAATCCTACATTAACCTGCTCCCAACTCTATCGCCATATCCCGAAGAATCACTCCAAGGTAGAGTTCTCCAGAACATTGAACACTTGCCATACTTTGGCATCCTTCTTTGAGAAAATACAATATCGCCTAAGATGCGCCAGTACGGCTTTTAGTCATCTTCGGTTAAGGATCTTCACCGGTCGCTGTGACCGATGGTTCTAGGCGATTCAGTCCGGGACCGCGCTACTGCTACGATCGCAGGTTCGAATCCTGCCCCGGGCATGGATGTGTGTGATGTCCTTAGGTTAGTTAGGTTTAAGCAGTTCTAAGTCTAGGGAACTTAAGACCTCAGATATTAAGTCCCATAGTGCTTAGAGCCATTTGAACCATTTTTTTTATAAGGATATTCCAAAAACCACAAAATCCGCGTTAAGACCAACATCGATGTATACCAGGATACTGTTATACCATCTCTCACTTATGGGTGCGAAGCATGGAATGCTTCCAGAAGGCACGTACAATGTCTGAAAAAGTACCGTCGGCGCTGCCTGAGAAGGATCTAAGATTCAAATACCAATATCGGCAAACTAACATCAGTGTTCTGGAAAAACTAAACAGTAGTAGCATTGAAGCCATAATCATCAAGCATCAACTCCGTTGGACGGGCCACATTGTTCGTATGGCTGAATCCCATCTACCAAAAGAAATATTGTATTCCCAGCTATTGCACTTAACCAACCAGTACGACGTTGAGATGTTTCGGAAGGTACTGAGCACTTCGAGCAACAGAGGTACCAACCGCAAGCGCAATGCTAGGAAACAACGGCAGCTTCTGAAGATACCCAGCCAATCCCCACCTACACAAACTTATGTCAACAATGCGGAAATATCTGCAACTCCAGCATTGGCCTCTGTAGTCACATAAGATCACATAGAAACTGAGTTTCTAAGAAGACAATTATATTCTTCAGCGAGTGGTAACCGATCACTCGAGATCCACAGTGTCAAAGTGTGTCAGGAATACCATACTTCAGGAATTACCTCTCACCACTGATGACGCAGTGACCGAGGGTTTTCACTTAACGAACGCGAGCTGCGGCGACTGTGTAGAGTTGAGAATGATAATAGACAATACTGCATGAAACATTCATATCAATGCGGGACATATGAAGAATGCATCAGATTGAGCAGTGTAGCGACATTCGCCATTAATTGGCTGTGGCAGCAGACGACCGACGCGAATACCTTTGCTAACAGAACGACATCGCCTGTAGCGCCGCTCCTGGACTCGTGACCGTATCGGTTGGACCCTAAACTACTGAAAAACAGTTTCCGCTCAGCTGAGTCCCAATTTCATCTGGTAAGAGCTGAGAGTAGGATTTGAGCATGGCACAGGAAGTCACGGATCCATCAGCAAGGCACTATGCGAGTTGGTGGGGCTCCATAGTGGCGTGGGCTGTGTTCCCATGAATGACAGGGTCCTCCGGTCCAGCTGAACTGATCATTGACGGAAAATGGTTATGTCTGGCTACTTGTAAACCATTTGCAGCGTTTCCTAGACTTCGTGTTCCCAAAGAACGATGGAATTTTTACGGATGCAAATGAGCCTTGTCACTGGGCCACAATTGTTCGCGATTTGTATGAAGAACTTTCTGGACAATTCGAGTGAATGATTTGGACACCCAGTTCTTCCGACATGAATCCTATCGAACATTTATGGGACATATTCGAGACGTCAGTTCGCGTTAAAAAAAATCATACACTGGAAACACTTTCGCGATTATGAACGACTACATAGGCAGCATTGCTCAATATTTTTGCACGTGAGTTCAAACGGCTTTTTGAGTCAATGCCACATCAAGTTGCTCGGCTACACCGGGCAAAGTTTGGCAGACACTACATTAAGAGGTATACCACTACTTTCGTCAACTCAGTGTAAACTACTTTACATCATCCTTTTAACACTATTTCCAGCATAATATAAAGCAACTGACAACAGGTATAAACGAATACCAAGATGTTTTATGTAGTTCATCGCACCACTGGTCACTGTCAGGAAATTTTAAAAAGCAACCTTGTCAGTACATTTGGGACATGTTGATACGACTTGAACAACGGTCTGACGTTCCGCACCCCAGTCAAACGATGGCGCTGAAGAATATTCCCGAATTGTGGAGACTGTCTGCTAATTTTCCACAGGGCGTTCGGAGGCGGTTCAGGGTGTTCTTAGGGACAGAGTCGAAAGATTTTGCAAACCGGTACACCTGGACGAAGAACTGAAACATCTGAAGCAGGCTGTCGACAAAAATGGCTACCCAGGGAAAGAAGTAAATAGGATTCTACGACCAAATAACAGTGGGTGAGGACAACGGTAAAACAACGATGGGAGAATGTAGGTTGCCTCCCGCTTATTACAACGTAACTTCCAGACAGGGAAGATTTTACAGGAACATGACATCGGACTTGTTTTTGGAGCAACTAAGAATCTGATCTGTAAAGAATAAAAGATTTCCTCCGTCGGAATGTGCGGTATATAGGATTCCATGTATTTGTGGAAATGTCTGTATTGGAACTACCAGGAGGAGCATGAATACAAGACCGATGGAACATAAAAGACTTTACGGACTAGATAAAATGGAAAAATCAGCTGCTGCACAGCGTGCTCTTCAGTCAGGAAATCATGAAGTGAAGTTTTGCGAAAGCAAACTTTTCTCTACAATGACAAACTACTGTCCACGGCTGTGTAAAGAAGCCAACGAAATTTATAAGCATGGGGATAATTTTAACGGAAAAGAAGAAGTCATGGAGCTTTATGGTATACGGACAGTGGTTCTGCAGAATCGGTAGATAATTTTTTACTCTTGACAGGCGACAGTCGATAGTTTAGTTTTATATTTAATAAGGATTATCGCTGCTGATCACGTGTAAACCTGACCAAGCACGTTTTATACAGTATATACGTCTCCCTGAGAGTCCGATTCGTTCTAGGCGCTTAAGTCTGGAACCTCGCGACCGCTACGGTAGCAGGTTCGAATCCTGCCTCGGGCATGGATGTGTGTGATGTCCTTAGGTTAGTTAGGTTTAAGTAGTTCTACGTTATAGGGGACTGATGACCTCAGATGTTAATTCCCATAGTGCTCAGAGCCATTTGAACCATTTAATTGAGCTTTTCCTATTTGAGAGGGCCCCCAGAACAACGAGTATTCGGAGGACAATGAAAGTTGGTGCCAACATTTGAAAGGACGTGCGGAATAGAAATAACGATGAAACTACTCAAAGATTCACATTTTAATTTGCACATTCGAGGTAACAATTGTTAATCGTACCATGTTCACATTCCATGCTACAAACTTTGCTCAGTGTGATGAACATCTGTATCTAGTCAACCTGGAACCGCACTAGACACATCATTTCACAGTTGTTCTCAGCTATTAGCGAAAGGTGACATTCCTCGTGCACTACTTGATGATCGCACTTTGCTTCCGGCATTCTCTGCACGGGGAACAGTAACTTCAACAATTTTTGTCGCGATTTGCCGTCGGCCTCTCCCAAGAGCAATTCCCAAACTGCCAGTTAATTCGAACTTCCGAATTAAATTCTCCAATCCCAGTGCAGAAAGAGGACTTATTCCTTTAATGCGTCGATTCTCGCGAAGAGCAGCAACACTATTGCTGTTGTTTTGATCAGACAGCTTTACGAGTAAGGCCCAGCTCATGTTGTCCAGACCCATGTTGACTTTCTGCAACTGTAAAGCACACTGATGCTTGTGTTTCAGTCTTACGTCGCCGTATCAGTACAGGTGCCTAACTGCTAAACCAGCAGCGCAAAGTCTGAACACCAGTCCTTCAACGTTAGGTACCGTTACGGTAAACTTTTAATGATGCAATTTGTTGTTTCAGTTATTCTCCTTTTACACAACGTACTGTTTTATTTACTACGTAATGCTTAATGTTTTTTATGAATATATAGTTCCACCACGTATTACACATTTGATTTTAAGTATGTGTTTTACTTCTACATATTTTTATTTTGTGTTTTATTGTTAGACAGACACTTGAGCCATGTGAAATCATTTTAATTAATGATGATTAATATGACTTTAACACAAGTTTCTCTAGACAGGACATACATAACTGTTGTGTACAATATAGGTTTCTCATGACAGATGACATCCACAAACATCTGTACTAAATTCTATTCACCGATAAATGGAGAGCACAAACAGGTTTCAGGACAACAGTCTCATCTTCAGATTCATACAATATCTGTAAAAATGAGCTAAAAGAGGGTAATTTCGTGATTCTCCGATACATGACATGTAAGCAGAAAATTTATCCCATATATTCCAAAGCCACGCAGAAAACCACTCGAAAAATGGAACAATGATCACGGGGTACGTTTGTCTCTAACATACACCAGATACAGCGAGGTAACCAGACTCTCACACACAGTACTATTTACATGCCCATCGAGTAAGGCATCATCCGCACGCCCGACGTCGAAATCACTGAAACATTAGTGCCGTGCGCAAACCGACACGTGGCAGCGTTCCTTAGTTGCATACACTGGGCAGTACTTTCTTGTGAAAAATCTTCAAACCAAACCTAGCGGGCGGCCTGGCAAACCCTTTCTGGAAAGCAGAAAGAAACCAGTATGTTGAAAACGAACGTTTAGCTTTCCCTGGAAAATATCTTAAACACCCTTATACTATAAGCTATCTAGGCCAGGCGCACACTCTGAGGCGCCATGTCACGATTTGCTCGACCTCTCCCGCCGAAGGTTCGAGTCCTCCCTCTAACGTGTGTGTGGGTGTTGTTCTTAGCATAAGTTAGTTTAAGTTAGATTAAGTAGTGTGTAAGTCTAGGGACTGATGATCTCAGCAGTTTGGCACCTTAGGAATTCACACACATTTGAACACACACGTTGTACTTGCACTTTCCCCTAATATTGCTCATTTAACCCATCCTGAATATCTCAATGGCGTAACAGATACAACCAATATAGTTATTTGTAAAGAAGCACAGAATCTAAATCACAAAAAATTCAATGCACATAAGAATCGACTTGGAGATCAGCTATTCCGAAAAGCTGTTTGTCAGTTGTAATTATGTTGTAGTTTAACAATGTCGCACAGTTAATACTATGCAGGTACTCAAAATACATTGCTGCCAGTGAAAAAAAGAAGTGGAGCGCCCAGAAAACATGGGCAGATGTCAATGCAGCTTCGTACAGGTACACATCATAGGTGGGTATGTAAATTATTAGGGTTGTAACTATCTGTGATAGGCAGAGAGGCCTCCATAGTATGTAAGTATTGAATGGTGCTAACGGAAATAGAACTGTGAGTGCGGATTGTGCATCCTGCTTGGATATCTCAGTCGACAGAGTGAGCAAGGCAAAGGTCCCAGACTGGAATCCCGATCCGTCACACAATCTGTCAAGAAGTTTCAGTATTGTTCGCGTTTGGTATTGTTATCGGACCCGGTGGGATGTACTATGATCTGACGAAAGATACCTCCTAATATCGTGTCGGACTTCCTTTTCCACGGCGTAGTGCAGCAGCTCGACGTGGCATGGACTCAACAAGACGTTGAAAGTCCCCAGCGGAAATAAAGAGCCTTTCTGTCCCTACTGCCGTCTATAATTGCGAAAGTGTTACCGGTGCATGAGGTTTGCTTTCATTATGTCCCATAAATGTTATATGGGATTCACGTCGGGCTATCTAGGGGATAATATCAGTTGCTCAATTGGTTAAGGCTGTAGTGCAAACAATGTGTTCCCCTGTAACATGACATCGTTATTTGGGAACATGGAGTCCAAAAAAGGCTGCAGATGGTCTCCAAGTAGCAGAACGTAACCATTTCCAGACCACGCCATTATGAAGCAACTACCAGCTTGCACAGTGCCTTGTTGACAACCTGGGCAGATGGTTTTGCAGGATCTGCGCCACACTCGAACCCTACCATCAACTCTTACCAATTGAAACTGGGACTCACCTAAACAGGCCTCAGTTCTTCCGTCGTATAGGGTCCAACCGATATGAACAGGAGCCCAGGAGAGGCGCTACAGGCGATATCTTGTTGACAGCAAAGGCACTTGCGTCAGTTGGCTGCTACCATTGCCCACTAAGGCCACATTTCGCCGCAATGTCGTAACGGATGTTATTCGCACGGTCCACATTGAATTCTGTGGCTATTTCACGCAGTGTTGCTTATCTGTTCGCAGTGACAACTCTGCGAAAAGGCTGCTACTCTCGGTCGTTAAGTGAAGTCCGTTGGCCACCACGTTGTCCGTTGCGAAAGGTAATGCCTGACACTGTGACTAACGAAATATTGAATTCCTTAACGATTTCCGAAATGGAATGCCCTATGCGTCTAGCCCTAGCTGCCGCTCCACATTCAAAGTACATTAATTACCGTCGTGCGGCCATAAACTTGTCGCAAACCTTTTGACACGAATCACCTGAGTACAAATGACAGCTCCACCAATGCACCAACGCACTGCCCTTTTGTATCTTACGTACGCGATACTATCGCCATCTGTATGTGTGCATATACACTAAAAATAAAAACATTATGAACACTACCCACCGCTACGTTGCGGGCACACAGTGTGTAAACGCAGCAAACACGGACCCCCGTCAGACTAGCGAATATACGGGCTGCAAATGGGGAAGTAATGAAGCGACTTTGACTAACGGCAGATTATTATTACCCAGAACCTTTGTACGAGTATCTCGAAAACAGTGAAGCTGGTCAGATGTTCAGGTACAACTAGCGTGAGCATCTACGGAAGGAGGTAGGACAGTGAAACTACCTCTAGGTACCATTTAGGTCTTCACAGAATGTGGAGTTCGGTGGCTCGTCGGCTCTATAAAGTCGGATAGATAGTGATCTGGGGCATCTCTACCGAAAGAGCACAATGCTGGTGCACGCAAAAGTGTTTCGGTGCACACCGTTCACCTTACATTGTTGAACAAGGAGCTCCGCAGCATACCATCCCAACATGATCACTTTTTGACCGAACAACATCCTCAATTACGATCGAAGTGGGCACGAGACCATCGAGACTCCACCGTCAATCAATGTAAACCTGTCGGCTCTTTGGGTGAATCGCATTTTTGCAGTACGAGCTCGATGGTCGTCTCCAAAAACGCCGTCATCGATTTGAACGGCGGCTCGATACGAGCACCGCGCCACGGAGCAGTATTATGCTACGGGAGACATTCTCCTGCGCTTGCATGGAACCTGTGCCAGTAATCGAAGACATGTTGACAGCTGCCAACTACCTGCGTCACTTCGTACTTGATGTTTTCCGCGACAGCGGTGTCATCTGTCAGCAGTATAATTGTCCCTATTTCAGAGCCATTTGGCTCATCAGTGTAGCTAACTCATGACGATTGTCACCACAGTGCACAAGAGACGTGGATGGCGTCAGACGTCGAGTGATGACCATAACGGAAAAGGGTATGTCACATACTTGTGATAGCGTTATCAGCTTCTGAATTTCAAATGTGTATGAAATCTTACGGGACTAAACTAAAAAGAACATAAGCCCGTGAGCTTACACATTACTTAACCTAAATTATCCTAAGGACAAACACACACACACACACACACACACACACACACACACACACACACACACACACACACACACACACACACACACACACACACACACCCCTATGCCCGACGGAGGACTAACCTCCGTCGGGACCAGCCGCACAGTCCATGACAGCAGCGCCTTAGACCGCTCGGCTAATCCAGCGCGGCCATCAGCACCTGACAGCGCTTAAAAGGGGCTCCCTTATGCCACCTGGTCGTCTCGTGCAGTATTCAGATTTGTGGTGCATACAGATGTGACAGTAAGATGGTGTTGGACTGCATGCGAACGTCGGGGTAGACGAACTGAGAGTCAAGTTTCCGGTTGACCAAGTCTACCACAATGGAGGATCGCCATATTGAGCATCAAACACATAATCCCTTCATAAGTGCTCCTGCCGTTCTAGAAAAGTAGTATACTCCGTGCAGTATTCTGTGTAATCCCACTGCATTGGTAGGTATCTGTAGTGAACTAGAGAATCTCAACCCATACATGGGCTGCTATTGCCGCCGGTCGGTATGGCGGGGACCTAGGGAGGTGTCCTTTTGTTCCATTATTTTGGAGAGGCACAGCGCTGTTACTCCTGGTGTCATGGTTTGGAGAGCCATCGGACATGACATCAGGTCGTGGCTGCTAATGAGGAGGTAAAAAGTCTCAGGGCACGACGGGTCGCGTCACGTCACGTGACTGACATCCTGTGTCTTTATGTAGTACCTCTCATTCGACACAATAGTGGTTCCATCTTTCATAGGATAATGCTCAGCCACTCATGGCCTACTGTTGACGTACCTCCGTGGCCAGCAAGACATGGTCATCTGTCCATTCCAGAACTCATGTGGGATCAGCTCGTAAGTCAACCCCGGCAAGAGGCCACCAACCGGGACATTGTGGATCAGTGTTACCAGTTGTGGCCCTGCTTGTCTCAGAAGTGGATACGGCGGCGTTATGAGACCCTTCCCAACCAAACCATTGCATGAGTACAGCCAGAGGACGTACTGTGTCATACTGGAAAGGAGGCTAATACTGTCAAGTCTTTTTTAAATTTGAATGTTGTGAAGTCACTGACATAATATCACAAAGCCTCTCGGACCGTGAGGTTTCATTTCGCTTCCTCCTCTCCTTCTGGTTGCTTCAGGTTTTTCGTCAGGCAGTTTATATCATTCGCCACGTCAACAGGAGCTCTCGCTTTCCAATGCAATGGTTGTCGACAGTCTGTAATAGTACTTTTTATTCACATTTATTGTCATCGCATTTGGTAGATTTGCGACAGTTTATTTTCGACTTTAATGACACGTCATCGGAAGCAGTATTTTGTAACCAAACTAACACACAAAGTCGTCATCTAAGCTACAGCTGATTCGAAGTGACCATGATCGATCACAACTTGAGATGTTACATTCGTAAAAAGATATTGGCTGTTATGATGTCTCGGTATGGTTGAAACTGCTCATCATACCTTCACCAAATTCAAACCAGATAGATGTGAGTGAAAGACGAATTTTTCAAAATATATCGCTTGGTGCAGTTTATCAAGGTCAAATTTCATTGAATTTTATATTTTGAAGACATAATCCCAAAAACATTTAATATGGAAAACACCTGAAGGAACTGAGCATGTTCACAGTGTACCCACAAGCGGAGATATATAAAACGTAATCGTAAAGATCATCATGGACTTATGTTACTTTGATTTCTTTCTGCGTTTCAACAGAGGAAGTTTTCAATGATTCATTCGCCTCGGAAGTGCGAAACCGAAAGTAGTTACTTCTTGTTTGTGTGTGGGAGGGGGAAGGGATGGGAGGCCACAACAGCTTCCGATATTCATTGAACGCGTTAGACAAATATTTGAATGGCCTTAAGGATGTTGTTGACGAAGGAGTATGATAAGGTTGTACGTGAGTGAGGATGCCTTTCATCCTGGCTGGCGCACGTGCGACAAGAATGAAGATAACCGAAGGGCGGTGGTGAGGAAAAAACGCCGTGGCAAGGGCCGGCTCGCCTTTGCGGGTCGTGCACGCGAGAGACCCCGCTCTGTGACGTAACGGGCGCTCGCGGTTCGCCGGTCCGCAAAAATGTGCGGGCGTTGTGGGTGGTGGGGGGGGGGGGGAGGGGTTGCAGGCTTTGTGTGGTCGGAGCGCAGCTCACGGCCAACTGACCGCCGCACCCTCCAGTATCGATAATCGGACCCGATGTTGCAGAGAACGTGACCAAGTGGACCACCTAGACGAATCATATTGGTGGAGCCTTCTCGGGGCTCGCGCTGATGCTCCGAGCCAATATGTGCAAACTGGAAGCAGCAACTGTACACCTCCGAGCTTTGTAACTGCGGCAATTCAGCTTCCAGTTTGGAAATTACGGAATGCTTTTGCATGGATGATTCCAGGTATCTGGTCATCAACTGGAAAAATACGCCGCAGCTGAGAATAATATCGGAATCGCATATTTACCACGACAGTCTTCCGCTCCTTCACATCACTGTACTGGGATAACAGATTTTTTTTTCTGAAACTTCGAACAGTGCTCACATTTCACTAACTGTATGAACTAAGAAACCTGTCTCACTAAGTTGACCTGCAGGCAGCATTGCTGCATAGTTTTCATTCTTTCACTTAGATTCGTCGACTGGCCTAATCTTCTGGGGTGAAAAACGTACTCTACAGTGCTTGAGAATACATACAGAGTGATTCCGTAAGAGCATGCAAAAATTTAACAGGACATAGAGGATGCTCCACTGAACAATTTGACGTAGTGAACCTGAGGTAGGAGAAGCCAGCTTCAGGAGATACTAGGGCTGGTTGGTTGATCTGAGGTAGGGAACCAAACAGTGAGGTCATCGGTCCAATCGGATTACGGAGAGAGGGGGAAGGAAGTCGGCCATACTATTTCAAAGGAACCATTCCGACATTTGCCTGAAGCGATTTAGGGAAATAACAGAAAACCTAAATGAGGATGGTCGGACTTAGGTTTGAACCGTTGTCCTTCCGAATGCGATTCAAGTGTGCTAACCACTGTGCCAGTCACTCGGTGAGATGATAGTGATAAAGTCACATTACTGTGCACTTTTTATTTACGTTAGTAACATTTAACTGCAAATACCATCATTGACAAAATGAACTTAGCATTTGTATTTTATCTTACAAACTGTGCTGAAACTGACGGCCGTCAACCTCAATTCTAACATGACATCTGCGAACAAGATTCTGACGCACCCTGACAAATATCCCTGGAGTGTTGCAAACCGCATCACCGGCATCTACAATTATGGTACCTAATTCTATGTCATAATTTACAGGTATGTCATACGTGAGTGACTTTAGATATCCCAATAGGAAATGATCAAACGGTTTCAGGTCAGGTGACCTCGCAGGCCATGGAATAGGGCCTCCCCTTCCAGCCCAGTGACCAAGAAATACAGCACTGAGGTGGTTGCGGACATGACTTCCTAGTAATCAGGCTCGTCCTCGTTTCCTTGCTGGAAATAAAGAATGTACATTTAAATAAACGGCACTGTACGTAAAAACTAAGCATGTTACTTGTAAATAAGCTGGAGAACTGTAATGCTAGACAAAGCGGTAGACAATTCTACTTCCATATCTCCTTAAGCTGCCTTTCCCGACCCCAGATTCCCTGCCTCAATTTGTTCAGTGGAGCATTCTCTATGTCCTGTCACATTTTTGCACGCGCTTACTGAAACATCCTGTATGCTACTTAATGGTATCTGTGTTTAATACAGGAGTGACTTTAGGATAAACACAGCAATTCTCAACCACAACACTAGAAGTACTAGAAGTCCTCGTAGACTATGCATCACTCTTCACTGCTCGGAATGGAGTTCTATGCTCTGTTGCAAAAAGTATAATGAGTGGGAGGAAATTAAAACTCCCCAAATATTTTAAAAAAGTATCAGAATATTCACTAACGTAATTTCCGCCTTAATTCCAATATTTGCTTTAGACGGACCTTGACATCGCCAGTACACAAATAGCTGATAGTAGCCTTTGTGAAATTCCATAAATGCTTTATTTAATTGTAAGGGTCGGTAGAAGAGAGGTTAACCGTCAATTTAGTAATGATTGTAAGGTAGAAAGAGATACGGATTTTGTGAAATTGAACATACTGGACGATTACTGGTTGTCACTGAAACAAACTTACACAATTTGACATTTAACAGCCCGACATAAATGAAACACTTCTGAACAATTACGCTGTGTACTACGACATCATTGTTTGTGCTCTTAACTTTTAATGAATTTGCTACTTTATCAGAACACTAACATTTGATCCGATTGCATTAGGAACTACTAAGGCTTACTACAAGTTGCTTGTACACATACCTAGTCATATTAATCGAGCAACCTTCACAAACCTAAAGAGAACATAAAGATCTTTCTGTAATTAAAATAAATTATACTGGTTTATCCACCTTTTAAAGAAATTCAAGTTGAAGTTTTCCTTAATCAAATAAGTTTAAAGCAAAACCATTTACTGTTACAGTACTGGAAAGTGTTCAATAAGCACTTTGATTATTAACAGAATTATGTATATTTTCAGATACATATACATTCTGCCATTAGTCTTAACCAAAACAGTAAGAAAGTTAAGCTGACTTCTTAATATTTACTCTCTCTTTTGACCTGTTAGGTTCCCAACAGTTCTAGTATCGTCCCTGTTCATAAGTTTCACAAAGCGTAGTAGTGAATAAGGCACAAAGTTCGGACAAGCTCGTCTTATTAAAATTCTTAGTTATTAATAGATCGAGTGTACTAATTCTTTGGCAGATAGTTTCTCTTGTTTGGAAACACGTCAGCAACACAATTCAGTTACGTTCATTAACATAAAGTGACATAACATCGAGACCCTTGCTTTCAGTATTTTTGAAAATTCTCAAGGTTAATTTACCATTTTCGTATTCCACGTAATCGACAACTTGCGAGAATAGTCATCATTAATGATGGATGCACTCCGAAGCAATGCTCCTAGTCCTGTGGCGCTGCTACCAACGGACTAGGCTTCCATCACATTAGTAGGCCACCGCTCCTGCAGCTGCTGTCTGTCTTTGCGTGAAGAGGGATGGTTTGTCTCGCAGTAGAACGCTCTATTGGTGACCACACGTACTTACAGAGATTCACATCTTACTGTCTACCTGTCTATCTCACTCTGTGGCTATCCTCCTCTTACTCTGTTCATAAATTATTCAAGATAGTTCAGTTGCTCCTAACGATACCGGTTTATGTAGCCCGCACTAAGTTTGTATCAGGAATGATATCCATACATGCGATAGCCACGTAATCGATAAAAGTTATTTCTTAGAGCTTTGGGCTACAGTTGGCAAACGGAATCTTACTGTTGAAAATACAAGTGAGCGTTGGCCCCAAGTTTCACGCTGCTTTTGGACCAATTCTTCTACCGTACTTATCCTAGTGTCTCCAAACCTTCTTTGTATACAAAGCGATGCAGTCATGGTTTGAATATCTCTGTAAGTTTATTCTGTTTATAGCTATTAATCTTCCGTAAATTGCTCAGAGACTTTTCCGTATAAAGTGCATTTCACCGTAAGGAACTACGAAACTAATAGCATATATCAGAATCGGTAGTGTGGAAATAACTTTCCGGTATATAACCCAATGAAAAGTTTATTTGTGATTACCACGTTAATTTCATAAAAAATTAGTACAATTGTTCTAAGGTGTCTTCGTATACTTTACCAGCTATTCTAAAATTTTTGATAATGTGCTTCGAATTACGAGAGCAAACTGGTGAAAACTTTGTTCTGACATGTGGTGTTCCATAAAACGATATCGTTAGTGTAGGGGCAGCTGAATAACCGTGTCTATTTATCTTTTATTTTGGTTATATAAGGGAAAGATGTCATTTCTATGCTTACCATTTTGACGTCTCCTTTTAATTTCGTTGTTTCTGATAGTGAAACACACTTTAAAAGGTAACTTTTCTGAATCATTTATGAAAGATTAATAACGGTAAATAGAATAAACTTAGAGAAATAAAACCTGCATGACTACATCACTAGTTATAAAAAAAAAGAATGGAAACACTTGGATAAGGATGCCAGAAGTAAGGTATATGTTGGTTCAAAAATGCTGTACAGTCCACGGCCAAAGCTGAGTTGTATTTTTTACCGTATGGTTCCGTTTGCTAACAGTCGGTCAGAGCTCTTAGAGGGAATCTGTATTGATGACGTGGCTGTCAGATGTCTGGATATCGTACCTGATACAGACGTAGTGCAGGTTGCACAAGACATCATCAGTAAGAGTAACTGAAACACCCTGTATATCTGCACCACATAGTCCATGTGTTTTATTACAGCTGAATGATGACTCGATCATAACTTAGTGTAATAGATAATATGACAAGGCTCAGACTGGTCTGAATACGTTACGTATTTTATTTTTGCCTCCAGTACACGCTGGTAACAAATATATACAAGTGTACTACTAGAAAACACTGTCGCCTGTATAAGCTTTTTTGTCATATGTTGTCATATGTTGTCATCCTTGAACCTAACTGAACATATAACACGCAAGAACTCAAACCAATCTCTTGTTGCATAGCACATTTTTTCGCCGAACCCCCCCGTTTATTAAATGAAAACGGCATTTGGGTAGTACAACAGATGAAGCAGTGGCTTTTTTGAAAATAGCTGTTTCTCTCTTAACACACACAGGCACAGCGTTTCACAACTCTTGTTGCAGACAACTTGGGGCTAAGAGGGTACTTCGCTGATAAGGCGTTGATAAGGAGTTGATAAGGGTCCAACGTCTGCAAGTGTACAGTTCGAATATAAATTAAGTTTGAATATTGAATCACTTTCAAACCTGCCGCTTAAAAGTACACAAAATAATGAGGAAAGAGCGCTGTCATCATTCCCACCTGTAATTATGACATCGTATATCATTTACATCCGACTACAACAGCGTCTGCTAGAAACTGGTATTTGAGCAACTTGGAGGTTTGGCTGTCGTGCTCCGCACACACACTCCGCTCTCTCGACATTGCGACATTGAAGACTCACGTGGAAGAGAACCTGACGATTATATTCGATACTTTCCCCGTTCCATGGGCTCCTGCGGAACACACAGATCAGACACTGTCTCATCTATGTGCATACCGTGACGTGGGAGATTTGAAAGTAATTCGGCCTTCAAACTTTAGGACAGAGTAGTTTACATCCACACAGTCCATTTCCTGACATGAATTCCTTATCATAACTTTACCCAAGAACATTCCAAGAAACCTAGAAGCCAGTAATTGGAATTTGCAAAACACCCTGTATAAAGTAATCTACATCGAAGAGCCAAAGAAACTGGTAAACCTGCATAATACCGTGTAGAAACCTAGTGACCACGCAGAAGCTCCGCAACACGAGGTGGCATGGACTCGACTAATGTCTGAAGTACTTGTGGAGGGAACTGACACCATTATAGAGTCTCCACCAGTTTCAACAGTCACCTGCTGACATGCACGGTCCAGGGATTCATGAGATTGTCACCATACCCGTACACCTCCATCTGCTCAATGCGATTTGAAACGAGACTCTTCCGACCAGTCAACATGTTTCCACTCAACAACACAATATCGGTATTGACGGACCCAAGCGAGGCGTGAACTCTGTGTCGTGCAGTGTACACGAGTGGGCCTTCGGCTCCGAAGGCCCATATCGATGATGTTTCGTTGAATGGTTCGCACGCTGACACTTGTTGATGACCCAGCATTGAAATCTGAAGCAATTTGTGGAAGGTAGCACTTTCTCGCGCTGAACGATTCTCTTCAGTCGTCGTTGGTCCGTCTCTTGCAGGATCTTTTTCTGGCTGCAGTGATGTCCTGATATTCATGGTATACTCGTGAAATAGTCGTACGTGAAAATCCCCATTCCATCGCTAGCTCGGGACTGCTGTGTCCCATCGCTCGTGCGCCGTCTACAACACCACGTTCAAACTCAATCAAATCTTGATAACCTGCCATTGTAGCCGCAGTAACTGATCTAAGATCTAACAACTGCGCCAGACACGTGTTGCCTTATATAGGCGTTGTCAGCCGTAGTTCCGTATTCTGCCTGTTTTACGTATATCTGTATTTGAATATGCATGCCTGTACCATTTTCTTTGGCGCTTCAGTATAGAAGTATTTGCCTTAACTGCCAGTCTGGCAACAAGCAGATTCGCGGTGGTTGTAAATTATTGTTAATTTACATTATATAAAGAGGTACTAGTGGTTGCATTTGCTTATTAATGCATTACTTGGCTCATTTCACATGCCTGAAGGCCTTGCTTCGTGATGGGATTTATACAACACAATGCGGGAATGAATGAATGAAAAATTTCAAACAGTTACATGAACACTCAGTTGCTATTAATGAGTGACTTTTAGTGAGCTTGAGCATCACATGTTCATAATTTAATTCAAAGTTTATAGTTACGAAGAAAATAAAAATAATAATAAACAGTATCCTCTGGATTTGGACACATTTTCTTACGTTTTTATCCGCCCAACTTGTTTGGAAGATTCGGTTTTCAACGATTTATAGAGTATAACAGGTATAAATGCACATATTTCTGTTGGTGACTGAGGACAGTCTACTGAACAATATTACATCAGTATTTTCTTCGTTTGCAAAATAATCATTATGGCTGTTAGGATTAATATGTTATTAGGTTGCTTAGCACCTCCAAGTACATGTGGCACAGGCACACCATTAATGTTTATTTTCCCTTGGGCATCAGGTCAGGTATTGAAGTGTGGACAGAAAACGGTTAGTCAGTAGAGTCAGTACCATCTGTCA